>NW_027253631.1:2500-334014 GCF_044704955.1 Pristiophorus japonicus
TACCCACCCCCCACACAGAGCTCGGAGTGACCCCCCCCACACAGAGCTCGGAGTGACCCCCCCCACACAGAGCTCGGAGTGACCCCCCCCCACACAGAGCTCGGAGTGACCCCCCCCACACAGAGCTCAGAGTGACCCCCCCCACACAGAGCTCGGAGTGACCCCCCCCACACAGAGCTCGGAGTGACCCCCCCCACACAGAGCTCGGAGTGACCCCCCCCACACAGAGCTCGGAGTGACCCCCCCCACACAGAGCTCGGAGTGACCCACCCCCCACACAGAGCTCGGAGTGACCCCCCCCCACACAGAGCTCGGAGTGACCCCCCCCACACAGAGCTCGGAGTACCCACCCCCCACACAGAGCTCGGAGTGACCCCCCCCCACACAGAGCTCGGAGTGACCCCCCCCACACAGAGCTCGGAGTGACCCCCCCCCACACAGAGCTCGGAGTGTTCCCCCCCAACACAGAGCTCGGAGTGACCCCCCCCCACAGAGCTCGGAGTGTCCCCCCCCCACACAGAGCTCGGAGTACCCACCCCCCACACAGAGCTCGGAGTGACCCCCCCCCACACAGAGCTCGGAGTGACCCCCCCCCACAGAGCTCGGAGTACCCACCCCCCACACAGAGCTCGGAGTGACCCCCCCCCACAGAGCTCGGAGTACCTCCCCCCACACAGAGCTCGGAGTACCCCCCCCCCACAGAGCTCGGAGTACCTCCCCCCACACAGAGCTCGGAGTGACCCCCCCACACAGAGCTCAGAGTGACCCCCCCCACACAGAGCTCGGAATGACCCCCCCCCACACAGAGCTCGGAGTGACCCCCCCCCCACCAACCCACAGAGCTCGGAGTGACCCCCCCCACAGAGCTCGGAGTGACCCCCCCCCCACAGAGCTCGGAGTGACCCCCCCCCACAGAGCTCGGAGTGTCCCCCCCCCACCAGCCCACAGAGCTCGGAGTGACCCCCCCCCACAGAGCTCGGAGTGACCCCCCCCCCCACACAGAGCTCGGAGTGACCCCCCCCCCCACAGAGCTCGGAGTACCCACCCCCCACACAGAGCTCGGAGTGACCCCCCCCACAGAGCTCGGAGTGACCCCCACCCCACAGAGCTCGGAGTGACCCCCCCCCACAGAGCTCGGAGTGTCCCCCCCCCACCAGCCCACAGAGCTCGGAGTGTCCCCCCCCACACAGAGCTCGGAGTGACCCCCCCCCCACCAACCCACAGAGCTCGGAGTGACCCCCCCCCACAGAGCTCGGAGTGACCCCCCCCCACAGAGCACGGAGTGACCCCTCCCCACAGAGCTCGGAGTGACCCCCCCCCATAGAGCTCGGAATGACCCCCCCCCCATAGAGCTCGGAGTGACCCCCCCCCCCACACAGAGCTCGGAGTGTCCCCCCCCCCACCAACCCACAGAGCTCGGAGTGACCCCACCCCCACACAGAGCTCGGAGTGACCCCCCCCCCACCAACCCACAGAGCACGGAGTGACCCCCCCCACAGAGCTCGGAGTGACCCCCCCCCACAGAGCTCGGAGTGTCCCCCCCCCCACCAACCCACAGAGCACGGAGTGACCCCCCCCACAGAGCTCGGAGTGACCCCCCCCCATAGAGCTCGGAGTGACCCCCCCCCCACACAGAGCTCGGAGTGACCCCCCCCCACAGAGCTCGGAGTGACCCCCCCCCCACAGAGCTCGGAGTACCCACCCCCCACACAGAGCTCGGAGTCCCCCCTCCCCCAACGGAAGGTTTAAGTTAAACGGCTCAATTCCGGGGATTTTACATCAGAACCGACCCCGGGACACTACCCCCCAAACCGACCCCGGGACACTACCCCCCAAACCGACCCCGGGACACTACCTCCCAAACCGACCCCGGGACACTACCTCCCAAACCGAACCCGGGACACTACCCCCCGAACTGACCCCGGGACACTACCTCCCAAACCGACCCCGGGACACTACCCCCCGAACCGACCCCGGGACACTACACCCCGAACCGACCCCGGGACACTACCCCCCGAACCGATCCCAGGACACGACCCCCCGAACCGATCCCGGGACACTACCCCCCGAACCGACCCCGGGACACTACCCCCCCGAACCGATCCCGGGACACTACCCCCCGAACCGACCCCGGGACACTACCCCCCGAACCGACCCAGGGACACTACCCCCCGAACTGACCCCGGGACACTACCCCCCGAACCGACCCTGGGACACTCGGCCCCGAAACCGACCCCGGAACACTACCCCCGAACCGACCCTACACACTACACTGCCCCACCCCCTGTCCCATTTACCCAAACACACTACACTGCCCCACCCCCTGTCCCATTTACCCAAACTCACGATACTGCCCCACCCCCTGTCCCATTTACCCAAACACACGATACTGCCCCACCCCCTGTCCCATTTACCCAAACACACGATACTGCCCCACCCCCTGTCCCATTTACCCAAACACACGATACTGCCCCACCCCCTGTCCCATTTACCCAAACACACGATACTGCCCCACCCCCTGTCCCATTTACCCAAACAAATGATACTGCCCCAGCCTCAGAAGATGAGATTTAATAATGGGAAATGTGGAAATGGCTGAGACCTTAAACAATTATTTTGCTTCGGTCTTCACAGTGGAAGACACAAAAGCCATGCCAAAAATTGCTGGTCACAGGAATGTGGGAAGGGAGGACCTTGAGACAATCACTATCACTAGGGGGGTAGTGCTGGACAGGCTAATGGGACTCAAGGTAGACAAGTCCCCTGGTCCTGATGAAATGCATCCCAGGGTATTAAAAGAGATGGCGGAAGTTATAGCAGATGCATTCGTTATGATCTACGAAAATTCTCTGGACTCTGGGGAGGTACCAGCGGATTGGAAAGCAGCTAATGTAACGCCTCTGTTTAAAAAAGGGGGCAGACAAAAGGCAGGTAACTATAGGCCGGTTAGTTTAACATCTGTAGAGGAGAAAATGCTTGAAGCTATCATTAAGGAAGAAATAGCGTGTAATCTAGATAGGAATAGTGCAATCAAGCAGATGCAACATGGATTCATGAAGGGGAAATCATGTTTAACTAATTTACTGGAATTCTTTCAGGATATAACGAGCATGGTGGATAGAAGTGTACCAATGGATGTGGTGTAATTAGATTTCCAAAAGGCATTCGATAAGGTGCCACACAAAAGGTTACTGCAGAAGATAAAGTTACGCGGAGTCAGAGGAAATGTATCAGCATGGATAGAGAATTGGCTGGCGAACAGAAAGCAGAGAGTCGGGATAAATGGGTCCTTTTCGGGTTGGAAATCGGTGGTTAGTGGTGTGCCACAGGGATCGGTGCTGGGACCACAACTGTTTACAATATACATAGATGACCTGGAAGAGGGGACAGAGTGTAGTGTAACAAAATTTGCAGATGACACAAAGATTAGTGGGAAAGCGGGTTGTGTAGAGGACACAGAGAGGCTGCAACGAGATTTAGATAGGTTAAGCGAATGTGCTAATGTTTGGCAGATGGAATACAATGTCGGAAAATGTGAGGTCATCCACCTTGGAAATAAAACAGTAAAAGGGAATATTATTTGACTGGGGAGAAATTACAACATGCTGCGGTGCAGAGGGACCTGGGGGTCCTTGTGCATGAATCCCAAAAAGTTAGTTTGCAGGTGCAGCAGGTAATCAGGAAGGCGAATGGAATGTTGGCCTTCATTGCGAGAGGGATGGAGTACAAAAGCAGGGAGGTCCTGCTGCAACTGTACAGGGTATTGGTGAGGCCGCACCTGGAGTACTGCGTGCAGTTTTGGTCACCTTACTTAAGGAAGGATATACTAGCTTTGGAGGGGGTACAGAGACGATTCACGAGGCTGATTCCGGAGATGAGGGGGTTACCTTATGATGATAGATTGAGTGGACTGGGTCTTTACTTGTTGGAGTTCAGAAGGATGAGGGGTGATCTTATAGAAACATTTAAAATAATGAAAGGGATAGACAAGATAGAGGCAGAGAGGTTGTTTCCACTGGTCGGGGAGACTAGAACTAGGGGGCACAGCCTCAAAATACGGGGGAGACAATTTAAAACTGAGTTGAGAAGGAATTTCTTCTCCCAGAGGGTTGTGAATCTGTGGAATTCTCTGCCCAAGGAAGCAGTTGAGGCTAGCTCATTGACTGTATTCAAGTCACAGATAGATAGAGTTTTAACCAATCAGGGAATTAAGGGTTACGGGGAGTGGGCGGGTAAGTGGAGCTGAGTCCATGGCCAGATCAGCATGATCTTGTTGAATGGCGGAGCAGGCTCGAGGGGCTAGATGGCCTACTCCTGTTCCTAATTCTTATGTTCTTATGTTCACCCCCCTGTCCCATTTACCCAAACACACGATACTGCCCCACCCCCTGTCCCATTTACCCAAACACACGATATTGCCCCACCCCCTGTCCCATTTACCCAAACACACGATACTGCCCCACCCCCTGTCCCATTTACCCAAACACACGATAATGCCCCACCCCCTGTCCCATTTACCCAAACACACCAACAATGAACACCCGAAGCAGAAACCTTGTCACATCTGTTTTATTGAATTGGATGGTTACATTGACATTTTGTGACATCCATTTAACACTTGGTGGTGTCTCACAGATTTCAAACTGGATCAAACCCGGCACAACAACATTTCAAAAGGAACTCCAGACTTTCAAAGATTTGGAGATGATGTTTGTTGCCCGATTTGATCCTTGACCACACATTATTTTCTCAATGACTGAAGGAGATCGGATTGTGATCAGGGTTTTAAGCATTCTACTAGCAGATGGGAGATTTCACAGTGAGCACAGCCACCCTGTGGTAGGGTGAACCAGCCATTTACAGGGATTATATAACCAGATATATATATGGGGGGCGAGGATTGATGAAATCACTGGATGGTATCAGCAGGATTGAAAGCTATCGGTTAGAACGAGTGAGACATTGACCAGGGTGGGTTTACCCTGTGATTTATTGATGCTCCTGATCAGGCTGGTGGTTAGAGACTCGTGCCCCACCACACAGGAGAAGGTGGTACCCCTGTCCCACTGCTCTGTGGGGACCGTCAGCTGACTGGACACCGAGTTCCAGCCGTTGGTGCCGTCCTCGCTCAGTGCCTGGGTCACCAACCCTGACCTCACAAGGGTGTCGTTGGCCATCCAGGCCACGTAGATCTCCGCGGGGAAGAACCTGGTGACCAGGCACACCAGGGTCGCCGTCCGATCCATCTCCATCTCTTGCGGTGAAGGGGGGATGAGGTAGACTCGAGGGCGGGTCTTGGCACCGACTGCAAACAGAGACAACCTTGGGTTAGACCGAGTCCTGTCCCGTCCTCGCGCACAGTATTGTAAAGTAGGGAAGTTACACTCAACCTGTATCGACCCTTGGTCAGACCTCGCTTGAAAACTGGGAGATTTCTACACCCAGAGGGTGGTGGGGTTCTGGAACTCACTGCCTGAAAGGGTGGTAGAGACAGAAACCCTCACCACATTTAAACAGTACCTGGATGTACACCTGAAGTGCCGTAACCCACAGGGCTACGGACCGAGAGCTGGACAGTGGGATGAGGCCGGGTAGCTCTTGGTCAGCCGGCACGGACACGATGGGCCGAATGGCCTCCTGTGTGGGAAGTGCTCTATGATTCCATGACACACATTTAACTGGCAAGGGAACCAGAGGGGAGGTGAGGAGACTTGCGTTTTACTCAGCGAGTTATGATGGTCTGGAACGCATTGCCTGAACGAGGGTGGTGGAGGCAGAATCAACAGTAACTTTCACAAGGGAATTGGAGACATGTTCAACCTCGGCCTCAGACAGACAATCTCCCTCACCCTTCCAATGGCTCTTCTGCCTCGGGCTCCTCCTAATACCGTGACATCTGCCAATCCCTCGGGGTCTATCCCAATCCCTCGGGGTCTATCCCAATCCCTGGGGGTCTATCCCAATCCCTCGGGGTTTATCCCAATCCCTGGGGGTCTATCCCAATCCCTCGGGGTCTATCCCACTCCCTCGGGGTCTATCCCAATCCCTCGGGGTTTATCCCAATCCCTCGGGGTCTATCCCAATCCCTCGGGGTTTATCCCAATCCCTGGGGGTCTATCCCAATCCCTCGGGGTCTATCCCAATCCCTCGGGGTCTATCCCACTCAATACCTCGGGGTCTATCCCAATCCCTCGGGGTCTATCCCACTCCCTCGGGGTCTATCCCAATCCCTCGGGGTCTATCCCACCCAATCCCTCGGGGTCTATCCCACTCAATACCTCGGGGTCTATCCCACTCAATACCTCGGGGTCTATCCCACTCCTTCGGGGTCTATCCGACTCCCTCGGGATCTATCCCACCCACTCCCTCGGGATCTATCCCATCCACCCCCTCGGGGTCTATCCCAATCCCTCGGGGTCTATCACAATCCCTCAGGGTCTATCCCACCCACTCCCTCGGGGTCTATCCCAATCCCTGGGGGTCTATCCCACTCCCTCGTGGTTTATCCTAATCCCTCGGGGTCTATCCCAATCCCTCGGGGTCTATTCCACCCACTCCCTCGTGGTTTATCCTAATCCCTCGGGGTCTATCCCACTCCCTCGGGATCTATCCCAATCCCTCGGGGTCTATCCCACTCCCTCGGGATCTATCCCAATCCCTCGGGGTCTATCCCAATCCCTCGGGGTCTATCCCACTGCCACTAACCCATCCCGCGGGAGCCAATGTGGTTTGGTGCCGGGCCGTTGTTGTGATTTGGGATTGTTTTCCTGATCCGTTTCTCGGCAGGGTTCCAGTTTCTCTCTGTCTTTAACACACTCAGACACCGCGGACTGGACAGCTCACCACTAGACGGTAATAAATGGCCTCATGGGCTCAGACCCAGACACACACACCGAGCTCTCTCCACACGTACCTTGCGCCTTCTTGATCAGCCTCTTCTCCGGCGTTGGCAGGCTCTTGTCCTCCACCAAACACCAATACTCGACCCCGCTCTCCCACTCTGCGGCAGGGACGGTCAGTCTGCTGGAGATCATGTCTTTATCTCCGTGCCTCTCGGGCCCCCGGGTCTCCACCCCGTCTTCTCTCTCACTCCCGTTCACCTGCCAGGTTACTCTGACCCCCTCTAAATCACCGTGAAGCACCTCGCACAGAATGGTGGCTGTCCGGTTCCTCCAGATCTCCTCGAAGGGCGGCTTGCTCAAAGTGACCGAGATACCAGCGTCCAAACATTCACCTGGGGGAAATGTCACAATTATTATTTCACCATTCCCCCGGCGGGATGTGGGCATCGCTGGCAAAGGCCGGCATTTCTCAGTCCTCTCTGCAGGACGGTGAAGGGTCAACCACATTGGTGTGGGACGGGAGTCACGTGTGGCGTGGACAGGGCGAGGTCAGCGGGTCTCCTTCCCCAGTGTCAGCCGTGGCTCAGTGGGCAGCTCACTCACCTCAGAGTCACAAGGTTCAGAGTCTCTGAGTCACAAGGTGGTGGCTTCAAGTCCCACTCCAGGAACTTGAGCACAGAAATCTAGGCCGACACTCCCAGTGCAGTACTGAGGGAGTGCCGCACTGTCGGAGGGGCAGTACTGAGGGAGCGCCGCACTGTCGGAGGGGTAGTACTGAGGGAGTGCCGCACTGTCGGAGGGGCAGTACTGAGGGAGCGCCGCACTGTCGGAGAAGCAGTACTGAGGGAGTGCCGCACTGTCGGAGGGGCAGTACTGAGGGAGCTCCGCACTGTCAGAGGGGCAGCACTGAGGGAGCGCCGCACTGTCAGAGGGGCAGTACTGAGGGAGTGCCTCACTGTCGGAGGGGCAGTACTGAGGGAGCACAGCACTGTCAGAGGGGCGGTACTGAGGGAGTGCCGCACTGTCAGAGGGGCAGTACTGAGGGAGTGCCGCACTGTCAGAGGGCCAGTACTGAGGGAGCGCCGCACTGTCAGAGGGGCGGTACTGAGGGAGTGCCACACTGTCAGAGGGGCAGCACTGAGGGAGCGCCGCACTGTCAGAGGGGCAGTACTGAGGGAGTGCCGCACTGTCAGAGGGGCAGTACTGAGGGCCGCACTGTCGGAGGGGCAGTACTGAGGGAGTGCCGCACTGTCAGAGGGGCAGTACTGAGGGAGCACTGCACTGTCAGAGGGGCAGTACTGAGGGCCGCACTGTCGGAGGGGCAGTACTGAGGGAGTGCCGCACTGTCAGAGGGGCAGTACTGAGGGAGTGCCGCACTGTCAGAGGGGCAGTACTGAGGGAGTGCCGCACTGTCAGAGGGCCAGTACTGAGGGAGCACTGCACTGTCAGAGGGGCAGTACTGAGGGAGCGCCGCACTGCCGGAGGGGCAGTACTGAGGGAGTGTCGGAGGGACAGTACTGAGGGAGCACTGGACTGTCAGAGGGGCAGTACTAAGGGAGTGCCACACTGTCAGAGGTGCCGTTTTTCAGATGAAACGTTAAACCGAGGGCCCTGTCTGCCTTCTCCGGTGGATATAAAAGTTCCCAAGGCACTGTTTAGAAGAAGAGCAGGGGAATTCTCCCTGTTGTCCTGGGGCCAATATTTATCCCTCAATCAACATCACTAAACAGATTATCTGGTCATTATCACATTGCTGTTTGTGGGAGTTTGCTGTGTGCAAATTGGCTGCCGCGTTTCTTACATTACAACAGTGACTGCACTCCAAAATTACTTCATTGGCTGTAAAGCGCTTTGAGGTGGTCGTGAAAGGCGCTATATAAATGCAAGCCTTTCTTTCTTTCAATGGAACATTAGCGAAGCATTTGGGGTTTTCGCCAACATTCCGACAGCTTCCGTCACTTTTACCCTCAACCAGCTTTTTATTTCCTGTTTTTACTTTTTAAAACTGAATTCAAATTCTCAAAGTGCTGCGGTGGGAGTTGGCCTCAGTTCCCTGGATTATTAACTGCCGCCGTCATTCTTGGCTCATTGGCGGCATCCTCTCCCTTTGTCAGAAAGTTCATGTTCAAGCCCCACCTCGGACACTCGAGCACATAATCCACACCAACACTCCCCGTTGCCAGCACTGAGGGAGTGCTGCACCGTTGGATGTGCTGTCTTTCAGATCAGACGTTAAATCGAGGGCTCCGTCTGTACTCGCGGGTGGACCAGAGAGATCACACCTCCACCAACAGCACCAAAACAGATTATCTGCCCATCACCACATGGCTGTTTATGGGAGCTTGCTGTGTGTAAATTGGTTGACTCGTCCCCTCCATCACAGCAGTGACTACACTTGAATAAAAACATGACTTTGTTTGCTGTGAAGCGTTTTGGAACATCCTGAGGTTGTGAAAGACACAACATATTTGCAATTGTTCCTTTCTGTTTTTAGTCCAGGCCTCTGGATTAAATAAGACCAGAAGGATTAGGAGCAGGAGTCGGCCATTCGGCCCCTCGAGCCTGCTCCGCCATTCAATGGGATCATGGCAGATCTTCGACCTCAACTCCACTTTCCTGCACTGTCCTCATAATCCCTCGATTCCCTCAATATCCAAAAATCGATCCATCTCTGTCTTGGGGTCATATCTGACTCCGACCACATAGCCACAGCATGACTAAAACCGCCTATATCCACCTCCGTAACATCGCCCGTCTCCGCCCCTGCCTCAGCTCTTCCACTGCTGAAACCCTCATCCATGCCTTTGTTACCTCCAGACTTGACTATTCCAACGCATTCTTGGCTGGCCTCCCACATTCTACTCAATGTAAACTGGAGGTGATCCAAAAGTGGGCTGCCTGTGTCCTAACTCGCACCAAGTCCCGCTAACCCATCACCCCCTGTGCTCGCTGCCCCGTGTCCTAACTCGCACCAAGTCCCACTCACCCATCACCCACTGTGCTCACTGCCCCATGTCCTAACTCGCACCAAGTCCCGCTCACCCATCACCCCCTGTGCTCACTGCCCCATGTCCTAACTCGCACCAAGTCCCGCTCACCCATCACCCCCTGTGCTCACTGACCTACATTGGCTTCCGGTTAGGCGACACCTCGATTTCAAAATGCTCATCCTTATTTTCAAATTCTTCCATGGCCTCGTCCCTCCCTATCTCTGTAATCTCCTCCAGCCCCACAACTCCCGAGATGTCTGCGCTCCTCTAAATCTGCCTTCCTGAGCATCCCTGATTATAATCACTCAACCATTGGTGGCCGTGCCTTCTGTTGCCTGGGCCCTAAGCTCTGGAACTCCCTGCCTCTCTTTCCCCCTTCAAGATGCTCCTTAAAACCTACCTCCGGTCACCTGCACTAATTTCTACTTATGCGGCTCGGTGCATTTCTATCCCATAATACTCCTGTGAAGCACCTTGGGACTTTTATTACCTTAAAGGTGCTACATTGCTATATAAATACAAGTCTTTGTTGTTGTTGTTGAATATACTCCACAGCCCTCTGGGGCAGAGAATTCCAGATTCACCACCCTCTGAGTGAAGAGGTTTCTCCTCATCTCAGTCCTAAATGGCCGACCCCTTATCCTGAGACTGTGACCCCTGGTTCTAGACTCCCCAGCCCGGGGGAAACACTTTCCTATTTTTCCTACCAAAGTGGATAACTTCACATTTTGCCACATTATATTCCATTTGCCATGTTCTTGCCCACTCACTGAGCCTGTCTGTATCCCCTTGAAGCCTCTTTGCATCCTCCTCACAACTTACATTCCGACCTAGCTTTGTATCATCAGCAAACTTGGATATATGATATTTGGTCCCCTCATCCAAATCACTGATATAGATTGTAAATATCTGGGGCCCCAGCACTAACCCCAGCGGCACCCAACTAGTTACAGCCTGCCAACCCGAAAATGACCCGTTTATTCCTACTCTCTGTGTTCTGTCCATTAACCAATCCTCAATCCATGCTAGTATATTACCCCCAATCCCATGAGCCCTAATTTTGTTTAATAGCCTCTTGTGAGGCACCTTATCGAATGCCTTCTGAAAATCTAAATAGACCACATCCACTGGTTCCCCCTTATCTACTGTGCCAGTTACAACGTCAGTAAACTCTAACTGGTCCACTACATGAGCTATGTGGTCAGTGTTGAATGTGTCTGGCTCTAGTCGAGTTGATAGCAGTGGGGCCAAAGGAAGTGAATATTGGAGTCAGGCTCCGGGACCCTACCTTGGTCATCCTTGATGTCCCGGCTGGTGTTGGTGTTGGACGATGGATGAGAGACTGTGCAGGTGAAGACTGAACCTTTCTTCCACTCCTCTGTGCTCACAGTCAGGAAGTAGCTGGCACTGAAAGTCCCTGCCTGCTCCAGCATGGTGCGAGCAGCGCTGGTGTTGGAAGAGATGGGAGAGTGGTCCTTCTCCCAGGAGACGTGTATGATGTTCGGGTAGAATCCGGTGATCATGCACTCGAGGGTGGCCGTGTTTCTGCTCTGGGTGCCTTGGGCCGGTGGAGGCAGCAGTCGGACGTTGGGACCCTTTGTGTGAACTGGAAACAGAGACAGTGTTAAACTCTTTCCCTCGCGGTTACCAAAGCCAGGCGTTACATTTCTGATCCTTTGCCCACCTTTTGCACGGCTTGTCCGTACTGACACTGGCGAGGACGAGGAAGTCCGGTGGGCAGAGCACATGTACTCTACCCCACTGCTCCACTCCTCCACGCTGGTTCGCAGTTGACTGACGACTCTGTACAGGGTCCCTTCGTCTCTCAGTTGCTGAGTATTAACACCTTCACTTCTGTCCAGCCCGCTCACCTTCCAGGAGATTTCGACCGGGTTCGGATCGGCACAGAACACTTCACACACCAGGGTAGCAGTCCCACTGATCAAAACCTCTTCCATAGAAGGATTTCGGATAAAAACAGACATTTCTGGGAATGAGAAAGGGAAAACTTTCAGAAGAATGGACAATGCCTGGTGCCAGCCGGCTTCAGAATCTCGAGAGACTTTTCTATTGATGGTCCTTTGAGAGACCAGTGCCAAGGAGAATACATTCTGTGCCTAGTCCAATGGCTCTGACATGAAACGTGGGGAAGTCCATGTTATGGAGAAAGGATCCCCAACCTGTCTCCAATCTAGACCGCCATTTTGGGCCATCGCTGAAGCCTTTCAGAGATCTCCCCTCAGTCTCGATGACCGACGGCGAAATGCTTGGAAGAAGTGTGACATACGGAATGGATTATCGAGGGGCCCACAGTACAACCTGAAGGATCAAACCTTCCTCACAAACAGTGGGCAACCATCGACCGCCTCAGAACCGGTCACGGTCGATGCTGCCACCTTCTCCAGGGGTGGGAGATTAAAGCCTCCCCATCGTGTGACTGTGGAGCTCCTAATCAGACCCTGGAGCACATCATCGAGCCCTGCCCCCAGAGGGAATACACAGGCAGCCTGCGGGATCTCCACACTGTTACACCGGGAGCTTGGGCCTGGAGATCTGACTGAGATATTGATGTTTGATTTGCTTTGCTGCTCCCGAGGGAAGAAAAAGATTGATGCTCCGTGACGGAAGGTCAGGGCGGAAGTGAGTTTCAACAGTTTAAACCAGAGTCCTTTTCAATGTGTAATATCTGGGGTTGATACTCGATCAAGCGGCACTGCAGCTAAACCTGGAGCAAATCTCACATTGGGACATCCCTGGGGTGTTGGAAAGGTATCAGAGGGTGAGATTGGTCCTGATAGCGCCTCCGGGGGGGGGGGGGGGGCAGGGGGGGAGAGGTCGGGGGCTTTTCAACCGGGGAAGGGGGAGGGGAGCGCTACGCTTCCTTCGAGAAGCAGTGAGGGCAATTCCGTGCTGGGCCCTAAAAGTCCCGCCATCCCCAGGAGGTTCCCCCCCCGACCCAGGAGGTTCCCCCCCCGACCCAGGAGGTTCCCCCCCCGACCCAGGAGGTTCCCCCCCCGACCCAGGAGGTTCCTCCCCCGTCCCCCCAGGAGGTTCCCCCCCCCGACCCAGGAGGTTCCCCCCCCGACCCAGGAGGTTCCTCCCCCGACCCAGGAGGTTCCCCCCCCGACCCAGGAGGTTCCCCCCCCGACCCAGGAGGTTCCCCCCCCCGACCCAGGAGGTTCCCCCCCCGACCCAGGAGGTTCCCCCCGTCCCCCCAGGAGGTTCCCCCCCCTCCCCCCAGGGGGTTACCCCCCCGTCCCCCAGGAGGTTCCCCCCCCGACCCAGGAGGTCCCCCCCCCCGACCCAGGAGGTTCCCCCCCCGACCCACAAGGTTCCCCCCCCGACCCACGAGGTTCCCCCCGTCCCCCCAGGAGGTCCCCCCCCGACCCAGGAGGTTCCCCCCCGACCCAGGAGGTCCCCCCCCCCGACCCAGGAGGTTCCTCCCCCCTCCCCCCAGGAGGTTCCCCCCCCACAGGAGGTTCCCCCCCCCCAGGAGGTTCCCCCCCCGACCCAGGAGGTTCCTCCCCCCTCCCCCCCAGGAGGTTACCCCGCCCGGCCCAGGAGGCTACCCCCCCTCCCAGGAGGTTACTCTCCCACTCCCCCCCAGGAGGTTCCCCCCCCCGACCCAGGAGGTTCCCCCCCCGACCCAGGATGTTCCTCCCCCGTCCCCCCAGGAGGTTCCCCCCCCCGACCCAGGAGGTTCCTCCCCCCTCCCCCCAGGAGGTTCCCCCCCCGACCCAGGAGGTTCCTCCCCCGTCCCCCCAGGAGGTTCCCCCCCCCGACCCAGGAGGTTCCTCCCCCCTCCCCCCAGGAGGTTCCTCCCCCCTCCCCCCCAGGAAGTTACCCCCCGCCCCCAGGGGATTATTGGGAAAGCGGGTTGTGTAGAGGACACAGAGAGGCTGCAAAGAGATTGAGATAGGTTAAGCGAATGGGCTAAGGTTTGGCAGATGGAATACAATGTCGGAAAGTGTGAGGTCATCCACCTTGGGGAAAAAACAGTAAAAGGGAATATTATTTGAATGGGGAGAAATTACAACATGCTGCGGTGCAGAGGGACCTGGGGGTCCTTGTGCATGAAACTCTTTTAGAAAAACATGTCTGTGTTGAAAGGTGTGGGACGTTATTCCACCTCTCTCAGAATCAGGTTTGGTTAAACTGTGAAACGGAATGAAAAATGCTGAGAATCGTAGTGTGCATGAAACTCTTTTGAGTTTCATGCACACTACGATTCTCAGCATTTTTCATTCCGTTTCCCAAAAAGTTAGTTTGCAGGTGCAGCAGATAATCAGGAAGGCGAATGGAATGTTGGCCTTCATTGCGAGAGGGATGGAGTACAAAAGCAGGGAGGTCCTGCTGCAACTGTACAGGGTATTGGTGAGGCCGCACCTGGAGTACTGCGTGCAGTTTTACTCACCTTACTTAAGGAAAGATATACTAGCTTTGGAGGGGGTACAGAGACGATTCACTAGGCTGATTCCGGAGATGAGGGGGTTACCTTATGATGATAGATTGAGTAGACTGGGTCTTTACTTGTTGGAGTTCAGAAGGATGAGGGGTGATCTTATAGAAACATTTAAAATAATGAAAGGGATAGACAAGATAGAGGCAGAGAGGTTGTTTCCACTGGTCGGGGAGACTAGAACTAGGGGGCACAGCCTCAAAATACGGGGGAGACAATTTAAAACCGAGTTGAGAAGGAATTTCTTCTCCCAGAGGGTTGTGAATCTGTGGAATTCTCTGCCCAAGGAAGCAGTTGAGGCTAGCTCATTGAATGTATTCAAGTCACAGATAGATAGATTTTTAACCAATAAGGGAATTAAGGGTTACGGGGAGCGGGCGGGTAAGTGGAGCTGAGTCCACGGCCAGATCAGCCATGATCTTGTTGAATGGTGGAGCAGGCTCGAGGGGCTAGATGGCCTACTCCTGATCCTAATTCTTATGTTCTTATGTTCTTATTACCAGATTACACCCCCCCCCCCCGCCAGGAGGTTACCCCTCCCCCAATCAGGGGCACAGGGGAGCAACGCCCCCATCTTGCATTTCTTGGCTTGTAAATTGACGGAGAAAACATAATCAGAACGTCAGGGATCCACCCGAGCCGTTTTGGATCCACTCGCTGTAACCCTGAACAACAGATCCCCAGCGGGGACTGCAATGGGGCTGAGCGACATGTTAATAAAAATGCAATCCCTGCTTTGTGAAATGCAGCGAGAGATGCAGACTGCTGAGTGAAATGGGAGAAATGCTGGTTTGCTCAGAGCCCCCATGTAGGGCTGTGCATCGATCTGTGACATCGAGCACACACTGAGGCAATGAGGACCCCTCCTCACCATTCACAGCGAGCCCAGTGTCCAATCTCTCCATGGTCTCACCTCTCCCTCATCTCTCTATCCTTCTCCAGCCCTACAGCCCCTCCGGGAACCCTGCATTCCTCAACTCTGGCCTCTTGTACATCCTGCACTCCCATCGCCCCAAAACTGTCAGCCACCCGTGGCTTCAGCCCCGTGTCTGGGCCCGAACCTCAGGAACTCCCTCCTAAACCTCATGGCTTGTCACCCTCTCTCTCCCTGGGACACAGCCTGCCCCGTGACCCAGCTTTTGGTCACTCTCCTTCTTTCTCCTGCTTCACAATATTCCCACATTACAACACTGACTACAGACAGTGCTTCATTGGCTGGAAAGCGCTTTGAGGCGTCCGGTGCTGGTGACAGGCGCTATATAAATGCAAGTCTTTCCTTCCTTTGGCTCGGTGACAATTTTTGTCTGCGTCAATTTGAACGGGAATACCTCCACAACACAGTTATAATATACATGTTCTAAACCATCACATATTTAAAATTCATCAAAAGGAAATGTAATTATTAAAAACAAAAATTTAATTTTTTGAAAAATAAATTTACATATTTTAAAGGGTCCACAAATAAACTTACCTTATTTAATAGGATTTTAAATGTTTAAATTATTGAAAATGCATTTTTCTGTCCTTTAAAAGTCTTATGCTGATTAAAGCAGGCCTTACACCTGCTTCTATCACTTGGAAAAATTGTTGGGCCTGGGGCAGGGGGCCAGGGGCAGGGGGCCAGGGGCCGGGGCAGGGTCAGGAGCCGGGGCAGAGGGCCAGGGCCCGGGGCAGGGTCAGGAGCCGGGGCAGAGGGCCGGGGCAGGGGGCCTGGGGCAGAGGGCCAGGGCCTGGGGCAGGGTCAGGGTCAGGGGCTGGGGGCCAGGTCAGGGCCTGGGGCAGGGTCAGGGTCAGGGGCAGGGTCAGGGTCAGGGTCAGGGGCAGAGGGGCAGGGGCAGGGTCAGGGGCAGGGTCAGGGGGCAGGGGCAGGGGCAGGGTCAGGGTCAGGGGGCAGGGTCAGGGTCAGGGGGCAGGGTCAGGGGCAGGGCAGGCAGCCCAACTATCTGCCCGCGGAGGCCCTTTATCCGGATGTGTGCGACCTGTGGCGAGGATTGCTGTGGGTTTGGGCACACGCTGTGAATGCCTAAACCTGCAGCTCACACACCCTCGGGGCCAGTGACATCCTTCACACATTCCCCCTTTACACTGGTCTCTCACAGGACCATGGTCACTTCAGTCACCCCGCAGCTCACTGCGTGTTCTGAGCGCTATTCACACACACACATTCACTGTGTGTCACAACTCAGGCAATGTTTACCCTGTGTATATGTAATCTCAACACTGGGAGAGGGAGGAGGCAGGATGGCCATCTCTGGGTCAGGATTGAAACCTTTAATGAGTACCGGGAATCACCCCCTCCGGCTGCAGATTGAGCTGCTGTGTCAGCACAGTCTCTGTCTGACAGGACCGTGTCTTTGATTCATTTAAAGATCGTCTCTGTTCCTCTCCCCGGCATTTTGAACAGAAATGCTGTCGGATTGGGATTGGTCACATTGAGACTTGTCACAGTGTGCAATCAGTGATTCTCAAACCCAGGTGTAGTGTACACCATGTATAGTCAGTGATTCTCAAACCCAGGTGTAGTATACACCGTGTGCAATCAGTGATTCTCAAACCCAGGTGTAGTGTACACCGTGTGCAATCAGTGATTCTCAAACGCAGGTGTAGTATACACCGTGTGCAATCAGTGATTCTCAAACCCAGGTGTAGTATACACCGTGTGCAATCAGTGATTCTCAAACCCAGGTGTAGTGTACACCGTGTGCAATCAGTGATTCTCAAACCCAGGTGTAGTGTACACTGTGTATAGTCAGTGATTCTCAAACCCAGGTGTAGTGTACACCGTGCAATCAGTGATTCTCAAACCCAGGTGTAGTGTACACCGTGTGCAATCAGTGATTCTCAAACCCAGGTGTAGTGTACACCGTGTATAGTCAGTGATTCTCAAACCCAGGTGTAGTGTACACCATGTATAGTCAGTGATTCTCAAACCCAGGCTTAATATACACCGTGTATAGTCAGTGATTATCAAACCCAGGTTTAATATACACCGTGTAATCAGTGATTCTCAAACCCAGGTTTAATATACACCGTGTATAGTCAGTGATTGTCAAACCCAGGTTTAATATACACCGTGTATAGTCAGTGATTATCAAACCCAGGTTTAATATACACCGTGCAATCAGTGATTCTCAAACCCAGGTTTAATATATACCGTGTATAGTCAGTGATTCTCAAACCCAGGTGTAATATACACCGTATATAGTCAGCGATTCTCAAACCCAGGTTTAATATACACCGTGTATAGTCAGTGATTATCAAACCCAGGTTTAATATACACTGTATATAGTCATTGATTATCAAACCCAGGTTTAATATACACCGTGCAATCAGTGATTCTCAAACCCAGGTGTAATATACACCGTATATAGTCAGTGATTCTCAAACCCAGGTTTAATATACATCGTATATAGTCAGTGATTCTCAAACCCAGGTTTAATATACACTGTATATAGTCAGTGATTATCAAACCCAGGTTTAATATACACCGTATATAGTCAGTGATTATCAAACCCAGGTTTAATATACACTGTATATAGTCAGTGATTATCAAATCCAGGTGTAATATACACCGTATATAGTCAGTGATTATCAAACCCAGGTTTAATATACACCATGTATAGTCAGTGATTATCAAACCCAGGTGTAATATACACCGTATATAGTCAGTGATTATCAAACCCAGGTTTAATATACACCATGTATAGTCAGTGATTCTCAAACCCAGGTGTAATATACACCGTGTATAGTCAGTGATTCTCAAACCCAGGTGTAATATACACCGTGTATAGTCAGTGATTCTCAAACCCAGGTTTAATATACACCGTATATAGTCAGCGATTATCAAACCCAGGTTTAATATACACCGTATATAGTCAGTGATTATCAAACCCAGGTTTAATATACACCGTATATAGTCAGTGATTCTCAAACCCAGGTTTAATATACACCATATATAGTCAGTGATTATCAAACCCAGGTTTAATATACACCATGTATAGTCAGTGATTATCAAACCCAGGTTTAATATACGACGTATATAGTCAGTGATACTCAAACCCAGGTTTAATATACACCGTGTATAGTCAGTGATTATCAAACCCAGGTTTAATATACACCATGTATAGTCAGTGATTATCAAACCCAGGTTTAATATACACAGTATATAGTCAGTGATTCTCAAACCCAGGTTTAATATACACCGTGTATCGTCAGTGATTCTCAAACACAGGTTTAATATACACCGTGTATAGTCAGTGATTATCAAACCCAGGTTTAATATACACTGTATATAGTCAGTGATTATCAAACCCAGGTTTAATATACACTGTATATAGTCAGTGATTATCAAACCCAGGTTTAATATACACCGTATATAGTCAGTGATTATCAAACCCAGGTTTAATATACACCGTATATAGTCAGTGATTCTCAAACCCAGGTTTAATATACACCGTGTATAGTCAGTGATTATCAAACCCAGGTTTAATATACACCGTGTATAGTCAGTGATTATCAAACCCAGGTTTAATATACACCATGTATAGTCAGTGATTCTCAAACCCAGGTTTAATATACACCGTGTATAGTCAGTGATTCTCAAACCCAGGTTTAATATACACCGTGTATAGTCAGTGATTATCAAACCCAGGTTGAGCCTGCACGGTGCTGATGTTAAATGTTGCGGTTTTTGGAAGGTGCTCAGCCCCTGTCTTGCATCAGTGATCAAGTCTGGACATTGAACAGTTCCCAGTGACAGAGGCTCACCCATCATCAGCCCACACAGGGCCGCAATATTCCCCTTGTTATTCCAAAATGATGATATTATTGGGCGAGAGACGCTTCATTCCGTTTACTCAGGGGGAGGAGAGGAGGGGAATTTATAAAACCACTTCCCAAACTTGAATTCCTTGTGATCATTGAGCTCCTGTCGTTGACTGATGTCAGTATCCGGGAGCTGGGTGAATGATACCGAGAAACATAGAAAATAGGTGCAGGAGTATGCCATTCGGCCCTTCGAGCCTGCACCACCATTCAATAAGATCATGGCTGATCATTCCCTCAGTACCCCTTTCCTGCTTTCTCTCCATACCCCTTGATCCCTTTAGCCGTAAGGGCCACATCTAACTCCCTCTTGAATATGTCCAATGAACTGGCATCAACAACTCTCTGTGGCAGGGAATTCCACAGGTTAACAACTCTCTGAGTGAAGCAGTTTCTCCTCATCTCAGTCCTAAATGGCCTACCCCTTATCCTCAGACTGTGACCCCTGGTTCTGGACTTCCCCAACATCGGGAACATTCTTCCTGCATCTAACTTGTCCAGTCCCGTCAGAATCTTATATGTCTCTATGAGATCCCCTCTCATTCTTCTAAACTCCAGTGAATAAAGGCCCAGTTGTTCCAGTCTCTCCTCATATGACAGTCCAGCTATCCCTGGAATCAGTCTGGTGAACTTTCGCTGCACTCCCTCAATAGCAAGAACGTCCTTCCTCAGATTAGGAGACCAAAACTGAACACAATATTCCAGGTGTGGAACCCTTTCTATTTCTGCTACCCAGAGTTTTCATCCAAAACCTATCGGGTTGTGCAGGGCACCAGTCGGGCTGCTGTGTCCTTTCTCAGCAATGTGCCTCAGGAACAACATCATTAAAGACGCCCCCCCGCCTTTCACTGGATCAATGGAACATTACGTCCCTCCCTTTCACTGGATCATTGGGACATTCCCCCCACCCCTTTCACTGGATCAATGGAACATCCCCCCCCCCCCGTCACTGGATCAATGGAACATTCCCCCCCCCCCCGTCACTGGATCAATGGGACATTCCCCCCCCCCATCACTGGATCAATTGGACATTCCCCTCCCCCCCCCCACGTCACTGGATCAATGGAACATTCCCCCTCCACCCCGTCACTGGATCAATGGGACATTCCCCCCCCCCCCATCACTGGATCAATTGGACATTCCCCTTCCCCCCCCCACGTCACTGGATCAATGGAACATCCCCCCCCCGTCACTGGATCAATGGAACATTCCCCCCCCCCCCCGTCACTGGATCAATGGGACATTCCCACCCCCCTTTCAATGGATCAATTGGACATTCCCCTCCGCCCCCCCACCCCCCCACGTCACTGGATCAATGGAACATCCCCCCCCCCCGTCACTGGATCAATGGAACATCCCCCCACCCCCCCACGTCACTGGATCAATGGAACACCCCCCCCCCCCGTCACTGGATCAATGGAACATCCCCCCACCCCCCCGTCACTGGATCATTGGAACATCCCCCCCCCCCCCCCCGTCCCCGTCACTGGATCAATGGAACATTTCCCCCCGCCCCACCCCGTCACTGGATCAATGGAACATCCCCCCCCCCCGTCACTGGATCAATGGGACATTCCCCCCTCCCCCGTCACTGGATCAATGGAACACCCCCCCCCCCCCCGTCACTGGATCAATGGAACATTTCCCCCCCCCCCCCCCGTCACTGGATCAATGGAACATCCCCCCCCCCCCCCGTCACTGGATCAATGGGACATTCCCCCCCCCCCCGTCACTGGATCAATGGAACATCCCCCCCCCCCCCCCGTCACTGGATCAGTGGAATATTTCCCCCCCCCCGTCACTGGATCAATGGGACATTACTCTTCCCCCCCCCCACCCACCCCGCCCTCACTGTATCCCTGGGCCAGAGATGGTCCTCCAATTGTTGCCCACTCGGCCCAGACCAAAGAGGCAACGGTCAAGCTGTGGGGCCGGGACCGACCCGAAGTGACCCAGCAAAGAATGACCATGTAGACCAGGAGTGGGCTGGGCTGGGGAACCGAGCTTGGGCTGTACCCCCTCCCTCTGTGTACACTCTATCCCCATATACACCGTGGGCTGTACCCCCTCCCTCTGTGTACACTCTATCCCCATATACACCATGGGCTGTACCCTCCCTCTGTGTACACTCTATCCACACACACACCATGGGCTGTACCCTCCCTCTGTGTACACTGTATCCCAATATACACCGTGGGCTGACCCTCCCTCTGTGTACACTCTATCCCACACACACCGTGGGCTGTACCCTCCCTCTGTGTACACTGTATCCCCATATACACTGTGGCCTGACCCTCCCTCTGTGTACACTCTATCCCACACACACCGTGGGCTGTACCATCCCTCTGTGTACACTCTATCCCCACACACACCGTGGGTTGTACCCCCTCCCTCTGTGTACACTGTATCCACACACAACATGGGTTGACCCTCCCTCTGTGTACCCTCTATCCCCGTATACACCGTGGGCTGTACCCCCTCCCTCTGTGTACACTCTATCCCCACACACACCGTGGGCTGTACCCCCTCCCTCTGTGTACACTCTATCCCCATATACACCGTGGGCTGTACCCCCCTCCCTCTGTGTACATTCTATCCCCACACACACCATGGGCTGTACCCTCCCTCTGTGTACACTGTATCCCAATATACACCGTGGGCTGACCCTCCCTCTGTGTGCACTCTATCCCCACACACCGTGGCCTGACCCTTCCTCTGTGTACAGTCTATCCCCACACACCGTGGCCTGACCCTTCCTCTGTGCAACACTCTATCCCACACACCGTGGGCTGTACCCTCCCTCTGTGTACACTCTATCCCCACACACCGTGGGCTGTACCCTCCCTCTGTGTACACTCTATTCCCAACATATACCGTGGGCTGTACCCTCCCTCTGTGTACACTCTATCCCCACACACACCATGGGCTGTACCCCTCCCTCTGTGTACACTCTATCCCCACACACTGTGGGCTGACCCTCCCCCTGTGTACACTCTATCCCCACACATACCATACGCTGACCCTCCCTCTGTGTACGCTCTATCCACACACACCGTGGCCTGCCCCTCCCTCTGTGTACACTCTATCCCACACACACCGTGACCTGACCCTCCCTCTGTGTACACTCTATCCACACACACCGTGGCCTGACCCTCCCTCTGTGTACACTCTATCCCCACACACACCGTGACCTGACCCTCCCTCTGTGTACACTCTATCCACACACACCGTGGCCTGACCCTCCCTCTGTGTACACTCTATCCCCACACACACCGTGGGCTGACCCTCCCTCTGTGTACACTCTATCCCCACACACACTGTGGGCTGTACCCTCCCTCTGTGTACACTCTATCCCCACACACACTGTGGGCTGTACACCCTCCCTCTGTGTACACTCTATCTCCACACACACTGTGGGCTGTACCCCCTCCCTCTGTGTACACTCTATCCCCACACACACTGTGGGCTGTACCCTCCCTCTGTGTACACTCTATCCCCACACACACTGTGGGCTGTACCCTCCCTCTGTGTACACTCTATCCCCACACACACTGTGGGCTGTACACCCTCCCTCTGTGTACACTCTATCTCCACACACACTGTGGGCTGTACCTCCTCCCTCTGTGTACACTCTATCTCCACACACACTGTGGGCTGACCCTCCCTCTGTGTACACTCTATCCCCACACACACTGTGGGCTGTACCCTCCCTCTGTGCACACTCTATCCCCACACACCGTGGGCTGACCCTCCCTCTGTGTACACTCTATCCCCACACACACTGTGGGCCGTGTCTATAAGCCATCAGACACTTTGTAATAAAATCCAGCGGCCAATTCCATTCACAACCAATCACTTTATTTCGCATTTGTTTTGGTGACATTTATATTGACGCTCGTCACCATCGGGAAGGGTCACTTTAAGGTTAGTCTGGTAGAGAAACTTCGGCACACACCCAGAACAAGAGCACGCAGCGTTTCCACCTGGAACCGGAAGAGTTGCAGATTTAAGTGTTATACATTTTCACCTCCCGTCCCGTGCTGGGAAAGTGGGAGCTCCACACGGCCCCGGAGCTCTGCTCCATCCGGAGTTTATATGATGCTAAAAGGGAGCAGATCGTGTGGACCATAACACGCTGTCTCACCTGGTCCTGAACAGGCGAATCAGAGACACGAGCTGCGCTTAAAGGGGAGCCGGGGACGGGTCACTTCAAATCTGATGTGGGGGATCAATATTTCAGTGAGTGGTCAATCGATGGAACACGTTCCCTCAGGAGAGGGTGCAGCAGCTCGTGGCAATTCATTCAAATGCAAAACTGGGCAGATTTCGTTCCTACCTGTGGGTGTATGTGCAGAAATCGCAGAAGGTTGAGAGGAGATTTGACAGAGGTGTTCTCAGGTTGGGAAAGCAGTTATAAAGGCTTCCAGGATCCTGGGCTTCATAAACCGAGGCACAGAGTACTGCCCGTGGGAATGATGATGGACCTGTATAAAACACGGGTTCGGCCCCAGCTGGAGTATTGTGTCCAATTCTGGGCCCCGCACTTTAGGAAGGATGTGAAGGCCTTAGAGAGGGAGCAGAGTGGATTTCCGAGAATGGTTCCAGGGATGAGGGACTTCAGTGACGGGGATAGACTGGAGAAGCTGGGGTTGTTCCCCTTGGAGCAGAGAAGGTTGAGAGGAGATTTGATCGAGGTGTTCACAATCATGAGGGATCTGGACAGAGGTCGAGAGAAACTGTTCCCATTGGGGGAAGGGTCAGGAACCAGAGGGACACAGATTTAAGGCGATTGGCAGAAGAACCAGAGGCGATGTAAGAAAATACTTGTTTACGCAGCGAGTGGTTGGGATCTGGAATTCAGGGCCTGAGAGGGTGGAGGAGGCAGGCTCAATCCTGCTTTCAAAAGGGAGTTGGATAAATATCTGAAGGGAAAAATATTGGCGGGCTACTGGGAAAGGGCGGGGAGTGGGACTGGCTGGGGTCAGCACGGGCTCGGTGGGCTGACTGGCCTTTCGTGCTGTGACCATTCTCTGGTTCTAGTCTATAAAATAACATTTGGGAGACAGTAGGAAGGGAACAGGTAGGAGGTGAAGGTATCGATGGGCCGCCCGTTTCACGCTCCTCACCATTATCCTTTCCATTGAAGTTAGCGGAGAGTAAAATCGGGCGAGAGTGTAAACGGGTGACCAGCCCGACCCCGGCAGTTTCCCCGCCCAGCGCCTTGGGTTAAAGTTACTCTCTCTAAGTGTCGGTTCAGTATCAACACGTAAAATACTAAACATTTCGCCTCTCTCACCAGGGGCGATATTCGGGACAGTGATTCACGAGTTAAAGGCGAACATTAGCGCATTAAGTTAATACAAGGCTGAATTACTGACCATATTCCTCCCCCTCAGACACCACTTACCCGCTTGATACCTCATGCTGATTGTGTTAGGGAGGTTCGAAGGTCCATGGGCCACTTCACAGGTGTAGACCTCCCCCTTGGTCCATTCCTTCACAGGCACCGTCAGGTAAGCCACCGTTTCAAAGGTATCGGCGGCTCCCGGTCTGGAAGGGAGAACGATACCCTTCTGGTCCACCCCGCCTTTCTTCCAGGAAACCTTTAGTTTGTCGGGATAGAATCCAGATATGGCACAGCCCAGGACAGCGGTGGTTTGATTGTAGACAACCTCCGGCGATGGAACAAGCGAGATGAGGCTTGGAGCTGTAACACGTTGCAAGATTTCAGATTAAATGGGGTTGGGATTGGCCGCGATCTAATGCAGTAGCAGAACGGGCCGGAGAGGTTGACTAGCCTACCCCTGTTCCTGTGTTCCCCTGGACAGATATCGAGGGGTATCAACAGAACAAGGGAATCCTGTGGATCTCTCAGGTGACCTTTCATCTCACTCAGCCTGTCAATTCACCCCCAATTGTGACTGGATTCTCTCTCGGCCTCTCCTGAAATGTGTGGTTACTTTTCAGATCTGGGCTCGGAAAACCAGCCTCCCTTTTCACATTTCAGATGCTGACCGATTTGCTGTGTATGTTCACAGCATCATAGAAATTTACAGCACGGAAGGAGGCCATTCGGCCCATCGTGTCCACACCGGCCGACCAAGAGCTACCCAGCCTAATCCCACTTTCCAGCTCTCGGTCCGTAGCCCTGTGGGTTACAGCACTTCAGGTATACATCCAGGTCCTGTTTAAATAAGGTGAGGGTTTCTGCCTCTACCACCCTTTCAGGCCGTGAATTCCAGACCCCCACCACCCTCTGGGTTAAAAACTTTCCCCTCAAATTCCCCCGACCAATTACTTTAAATCTACGTCCCCTGGTTATTGACCCCTCAGCTAAGGGGTCCTTCCTATCCACTCTATCCAGGCCCCTCATAATTTTATACACCTCAATCAGGTCTCTCCTCAGCCTCCTCTGTTCCAAAGTAAACAACCCCAGCCGATCCAATCTGTCCTCACAGCCAATGTTTCTGCAGGGACCTGAAGATCCCACAGTGCCCATAACCGGGTCTGGGATCGGAGTCGACAGGGATGCACTTTGTAATCTTCTCGCTAAGCCTGTGGGGAAACTACAATTATCCACAAGGTGCAGGCAGTGTGAGCCCGTACCTTCACCATTCCCCCTCCATGGTGCAGTGTGAGACGTACCTTCACCATTCCCCCTCCATGGTGCAGTGTGAGACGTACCGACACCATTCCCCCTCCATGGTGCAGTGTGAGACGTACCGACACCATTCCCCCTCCATGGTGCAGGCAGTGTGAGACGTACTGACACCATTCCCCCTCCATGGTGCAGTGTGAGACGTACCTTCACCATTCCCCCTCCATGGTGCAGTGTGAGCCCGTACCGACACCATTCCCCCTCCATGGTGCAGTGTGAGCCCGTACCGACACCATTCCCCCTCCATGGTGCAGTGTGAGCCCGTACCGACACCATTCCCCCTCCATGGTGCAGTGTGAGCCCGTACCGACACCATTCCCCCTCCATGGTGCAGGCAGTGTGAGACGTACCGACACCATTCCCCCTCCATGGTGCAGTGTGAGACGTACCGACACCATTCCCCCTCCATGGTGCAGTGTGAGCCCGTACCGTCACCATTCCCCCTCCATGGTGCAGTGTGAGCCCGTACCGACACCATTCCCCCTCCATGGTGCAGGCAGTGTGAGACGTACCGACACCATTCCCCCTCCATGGTGCAGTGTGAGACGTACCGACACCATTCCCCCTCCATGGTGCAGTGTGAGACGTACTGACACCATTCCCCCTCCATGGTGCAGTGTGAGACGTACCGACACCATTCCCCCTCCATGGTGCAGTGTGAGACGTACTGACACCATTCCCCCTCCATGGTGCAGTGTGAGACGTACCGACACCATTCCCCCTCCATGGTGCAGTGTGAGACGTACCGACACCATTCCCCCTCCATGGTGCAGTGTGAGACGTACCGACACCATTCCCCCTCCATGGTGCAGTGTGAGACATACCGACACCATTCCCTCTCCATGGTGCAGTGTGAGACGTACCGACACCATTCCCCCTCCATGGTGCAGTGTGAGACGTACCGTCACCATTCCCTCTCCATGGTGCAGGCAGTGTGAGACGTACCGACACCATTCCCTCTCCATGGTGCAGGCAGTGTGAGACGTACCGACACCATTCCCTCTCCATGGTGCAGTGTGAGACGTACCGAAACCATTCCCCCTCCATGGTGCAGCGTGAGACGTACCGACACCATTCCCCCTCCATGGTGCAGTGTGAGACGTACCGACACCATTCCCCCTCCATGGTGCAGTGTGAGCCGTACCGACACCATTCCCCCTCCATGGTGCAGTGTGAGACGTACCGACACCATTCCCCCTCCATGGTGCAGTGTGAGACGTACCGACACCATTCCCCCTCCATGGTGCAGTGTGAGACGTACCGACACCATTCCCCCTCCATGGTGCAGTGTGAGACGTACCGACACCATTCCCCCTCCATGGTGCAGTGTGAGACGTACCGACACCATTCCCCCTCCATGGTGCAGTGTGAGACGTACTGACACCATTCCCCCTCCATGGTGCAGTGTGAGACGTACCGACACCATTCCCCCTCCATGGTGCAGTGTGAGACGTACCTTCACCATTCCCCCTCCATGGTGCAGTGTGAGACGTACCGACACCATTCCCCCTCCATGGTGCAGTGTGAGCCGTACCGACACCATTCCCCCTCCATGGTGCAGTGTGAGACGTACTGACACCATTCCCCCTCCATGGTGCAGGCAGTGTGAGACGTACCGACACCATTCCCCCTCCACGGTGCAGTGTGAGCCGTACCGACACCATTCCCCCTCCATGGTGCAGTGTGAGCCCGTACCGACACCATTCCCTCTCCATGGTGCAGTGTGAGACGTACCGACACCATTCCCCCTCCATGGTGCAGTGTGAGACGTACCGACACCATTCCCCCTCCATGGTGCAGTGTGAGACGTACCGACACCATTCCCCCTCCATGGTGCAGTGTGAGACGTACTGACACCATTCCCCCTCCATGGTGCAGTGTGAGACATACCGACACCATTCCCCCTCCATGGTGCAGTGTGAGACGTACCGACACCATTCCCCCTCCATGGTGCAGTGTGAGACGTACCGACACCATTCCCCCTCCATGGTGCAGTGTGAGACGTACCGACACCATTCCCCCTCCATGGTGCAGTGTGAGACGTACCGACACCATTCCCGCTCCATGGTGCAGTGTGAGACGTACCGACACCATTCCCCCTCCATGGTGCAGTGTGAGACGTACCGACACCATTCCCCCTCCATGGTGCAGTGTGAGCCCGTACCGTCACCATTCCCCCTCCATGGTGCAGTGTGAGACGTACCGACACCATTCCCCCTCCATGGTGCAGTGTGAGCCCGTACCGACACCATTCCCCCTCCATGGTGCAGTGTGAGCCCGTACTGACACCATTCCCCCTCCATGGTGCAGTGTGAGACGTACCGACACCATTCCCCCTCCATGGTGCAGGCAGTGTGAGACGTACCGACACCATTCCCCCTCCATGGTGCAGTGTGAGACGTACCGACACCATTCCCCCTCCATGGTGCAGTGTGAGACGTACCTTCACCATTCCCCCTCCATGGTGCAGTGTGAGACGTACCGACACCATTCCCCCTCCATGGTGCAGTGTGAGACGTACCGACACCATTCCCCCTCCATGGTGCAGTGTGAGACGTACCGACACCATTCCCCCTCCATGGTGCAGCGTGAGACGTACCGACACCATTCCCCCTCCATGGTGCAGTGTGAGACGTACCGACACCATTCCCCCTCCATGGTGCAGTGTGAGACGTACTGACACCATTCCCCCTCCATGGTGCAGTGTGAGACGTACCGACACCATTCCCCCTCCATGGTGCAGTGTGAGACGTACCTTCACCATTCCCCCTCCATGGTGCAGTGTGAGACGTACCGACACCATTCCCCCTCCATGGTGCAGTGTGAGCCGTACCGACACCATTCCCCCTCCATGGTGCAGTGTGAGACGTACTGACACCATTCCCCCTCCATGGTGCAGGCAGTGTGAGACGTACCGACACCATTCCCCCTCCACGGTGCAGTGTGAGCCGTACCGACACCATTCCCCCTCCATGGTGCAGTGTGAGCCCGTACCGACACCATTCCCTCTCCATGGTGCAGTGTGAGACGTACCGACACCATTCCCCCTCCATGGTGCAGTGTGAGACGTACCGACACCATTCCCCCTCCATGGTGCAGTGTGAGACGTACCGACACCATTCCCCCTCCATGGTGCAGTGTGAGACGTACTGACACCATTCCCCCTCCATGGTGCAGTGTGAGACATACCGACACCATTCCCCCTCCATGGTGCAGTGTGAGACGTACCGACACCATTCCCCCTCCATGGTGCAGTGTGAGACGTACCGACACCATTCCCCCTCCATGGTGCAGTGTGAGACGTACCGACACCATTCCCCCTCCATGGTGCAGTGTGAGACGTACCGACACCATTCCCGCTCCATGGTGCAGTGTGAGACGTACCGACACCATTCCCCCTCCATGGTGCAGTGTGAGACGTACCGACACCATTCCCCCTCCATGGTGCAGGCAGTGTGAGACGTACCGACACCATTCCCCCTCCATGGTGCAGTGTGAGACGTACCGACACCATTCCCCCTCCATGGTGCAGTGTGAGACGTACCTTCACCATTCCCCCTCCATGGTGCAGTGTGAGACGTACCAACAACATTCCCCCTCCATGGTGCAGTGTGAGACGTACCGACACCATTCCCCCTCCATGGTGCAGTGTGAGACGTACCGACACCATTCCCCCTCCATGGTGCAGTGTGAGACGTACCGACACCATTCCCGCTCCATGGTGCAGTGTGAGACGTACCTTCACCATTCCCCCTCCATGGTGCAGTGTGAGACGTACCGACACCATTCCCCCTCCATGGTGCAGGCAGTGTGAGACGTACCGACACCATTCACCCTCCATGGTGCAGTGTGAGCCCGTACCGACACCATTCCCCCTCCATGGTGCAGTGTGAGACGTACTGACACCATTCCCTCTCCATGGTGCAGTGTGAGACATACCGACACCATTCCCCCTCCATGGTGCAGTGTGAGACGTACCGACACCATTCCCCCTCCATGGTGCAGTGTGAGACGTACCGACACCATTCCCCCTCCATGGTGCAGTGTGAGACGTACCGACACCATTCCCCCTCCATGGTGCAGGCAGTGTGAGACGTACCGACACCATTCCCCCTCCATGGTGCAGTGTGAGACGTACCGACACCATTCCCCCTCCATGGTGCAGTGTGAGACGTACCGACACCATTCCCCCTCCATGGTGCAGTGTGAGACGTACTGACACCATTCCCCCTCCATGGTGCAGTGTGAGACGTACCGACACCATTCCCCCTCCATGGTGCAGTGTGAGACGTACCGACACCATTCCCCCTCCATGGTGCAGTGTGAGCCCGTACCGACACCATTCCCCCTCCATGGTGCAGTGTGAGACGTACCGACACCATTCCCCCTCCATGGTGCAGTGTGAGACGTACCGACACCATTCCCCCTCCATGGTGCAGTGTGAGACGTACCGACACCATTCCCCCTCCATGGTGCAGTGTGAGACGTACCGACACCATTCCCCCTCCATGGTGCAGTGTGAGACGTACCGACACCATTCCCTCTCCATGGTGCAGTGTGAGACGTACCGACACCATTCCCCCTCCATGGTGCAGTGTGAGACGTACCGACACCATTCCCCCTCCATGGTGCAGTGTGAGACGTACCGACACCATTCCCCCTCCATGGTGCAGTGTGAGACGTACCGACACCATTCCCCCTCCATGGTGCAGGCAGTGTGAGACGTACCGACACCATTCCCCCTCCATGGTGCAGTGTGAGACGTACCGACACCATTCCCCCTCCATGGTGCAGTGTGAGACGTACCGACACCATTCCCCCTCCATGGTGCAGGCAGTGTGAGACGTACCGACACCATTCCCCCTCCATGGTGCAGTGTGAGACGTACCGACACCATTCCCCCTCCATGGTGCAGTGTGAGACGTACCGACACCATTCCCTCTCCATGGTGCAGTGTGAGACGTACCGACACCATTCCCCCTCCATGGTGCAGTGTGAGACGTACCGACACCATTCCCCCTCCATGGTGCAGTGTGAGACGTACCGACACCATTCCCCCTCCATGGTGCAGTGTGAGACGTACCGACACCATTCCCCCTCCATGGTGCAGTGTGAGACGTACCGACACCATTCCCCCTCCATGGTGCAGTGTGAGACGTACCGACACCATTCCCCCTCCATGGTGCAGTGTGAGACGTACCGACTCCATTCCCCCTCCATGGTGCAGTGTGAGACGTACCGACACCATTCCCTCTCCATGGTGCAGGCAGTGTGAGACGTACCGACACCATTCCCCCTCCATGGTGCAGTGTGAGACGTACCGACACCATTCCCTCTCCATGGTGCAGGCAGTGTGAGACGTACCGACACCATTCCCCCTCCATGGTGCAGTGTGAGACGTACCGACACCATTCCCTCTCCATGGTGCAGGCAGTGTGAGACGTACCGACACCATTCCCCCTCCATGGTGCAGGCAGTGTGAGACGTACCGACACCATTCCCCCTCCATGCTGCAGGCAGTGTGAGACGTACCGACACCATTCCCCCTCCATGGTGCAGTGTGAGACGTACCGACACCATTCCCCCTCCATGGTGCAGTGTGAGACGTACTGACACCATTCCCCCTCCATGGTGCAGTGTGAGACGTACCGTCACCATTCCCCCTCCATGGTGCAGGCAGTGTGAGACGTACCGACACCATTCCCCCTCCATGGTGCCGTGTGAGACGTACCGACACCATTCCCCCTCCATGGTGCAGTGTGAGACGTACCGACACCATTCCCCCTCCATGGTGCAGTGTGAGACGTACCGACACCATTCCCCCTCCATGGTGCAGGCAGTGTGAGACGTACCGACACCATTCCCCCTCCATGGTGCAGTGTGAGACGTACCGTCACCATTCCCCCTCCATGGTGCAGGCAGTGTGAGACGTACCGACACCATTCCCCCTCCATGGTGCAGGCAGTGTGAGACGTACCGACACCATTCCCCCTCCATGGTGCAGGCAGTGTGAGACGTACCGTCACCATTCCCCCTCCATGGTGCAGTGTGAGACGTACCGACACCATTCCCCCTCCATGGTGCAGTGTGAGACGTACCGACACCATTCCCCCTCCATGGTGCAGTGTGAGACGTACCGACACCATTCCCCCTCCATGGTGCAGTGTGAGACGTACCGACACCATTCCCCCTCCATGGTGCAGGCAGTGTGAGACGTACCGACACCATTCCCCCTCCATGGTGCAGTGTGAGACGTACCGACACCATTCCCCCTCCATGGTGCAGTGTGAGACGTACCGACACCATTCCCCCTCCATGGTGCAGTGTGAGACGTACCGTCACCATTCCCCCTCCATGGTGCAGGCAGTGTGAGACGTACCGACACCATTCCCCTCCATGGTGCAGGCAGTGTGAGACGTACCGACACCATTCCCCCTCCATGGTGCAGTGTGAGACGTACTGACACCATTCCCCCTCCATGGTGCAGTGTGAGACGTACCGACACCATTCCCCCTCCATGGTGCAGGCAGTGTGAGACGTACCGACACCATTCCCCCTCCATGGTGCAGTGTGAGACGTACCGACACCATTCCCCCTCCATGGTGCAGTGTGAGACGTACCGACACCATTCCCCCTCCATGGTGCAGTGTGAGACGTACCGACACCATTCCCCCTCCATGGTGCAGTGTGAGACGTACCGACACCATTCCCCCTCCATGGTGCAGTGTGAGACGTACCGACACCATTCCCCCTCCATGGTGCAGTGTGAGACGTACCGACACCATTCCCCCTCCATGGTGCAGTGTGAGACGTACCGACACCATTCCCCCTCCATGGTGCAGTGTGAGACGTACCGACACCATTCCCCCTCCATGGTACAGTGTGAGACGTACCGACACCATTCCCCCTCCATGGTGCAGTGTGAGACGTACCGACACCATTCCCCCTCCATGGTGCAGTGTGAGACGTACCGACACCATTCCCCCTCCATGGTGCAGTGTGAGACGTACCGACACCATTCCCCCTCCATGGTGCAGTGTGAGACGTACCGACACCATTCCCCCTCCATGGTGCAGTGTGAGACGTACCTTCACCATTCCCCCTCCATGGTGCAGTGTGAGACGTACCGACACCATTCCCCCTCCATGGTGCAGTGTGAGACGTACCGACACCATTCCCCCTCCATGGTGCAGTGTGAGACGTACCGACACCATTCCCCCTCCATGGTGCAGTGTGAGCCCGTACCGACACCATTCCCCTTCCATGGTGCAGTGTGAGACGTACCGACACCATTCCCCTTCCATGGTGCAGTGTGAGCCCGTACCGACACCATTCCCCCTCCATGGTGCAGTGTGAGCCCGTACCGTCACCATTCCCCCTCCATGGTGCAGTGTGAGACGTACCGACACCATTCCCCCTCCATGGTGCAGTGTGAGACGTACCGACACCATTCCCTCTCCATGGTGCAGTGTGAGACGTACCGACACCATTCCCCCTGCATGGTGCAGTGTGAGACGTACCGACACCATTCCCCCTCCATGGTGCAGGCAGTGTGAGACGTACCGACACCATTCCCCCTCCATGGTGCAGTGTGAGACGTACCGTCACCATTCCCCCTCCATGGTGCAGTGTGAGACGTACCAACACCATTCCCCCTCCATGGTGCAGGCAGTGTGAGACGTACCGACACCATTCCCCCTCCATGGTGCCGTGTGAGACGTACCGACACCATTCCCCCTCCATGGTGCAGTGTGAGACGTACCGACACCATTCCCCCTCCATGGTGCAGTGTGAGACGTACCGACACCATTCCCCCTCCATGGTGCAGTGTGAGACGTACCGACACCATTCCCCCTCCATGGTGCAGTGTGAGACGTACCGACACCATTCCCCCTCCATGGTGCAGTGTGAGACGTACCGACACCATTCCCCCTCCATGGTGCAGTGTGAGACGTACCGACACCATTCCCCCTCCATGGTGCAGGCAGTGTGAGACGTACCGACACCATTCCCCCTCCATGGTGCAGTGTGAGACGTACCGACACCATTCCCCCTCCATGGTGCAGTGTGAGACGTACCGACACCATTCCCTCTCCATGGTGCAGTGTGAGACGTACCGACACCATTCCCCCTCCATGGTGCAGTGTGAGACGTACCGACACCATTCCCCCTCCATGGTGCAGTGTGAGACGTACCGACACCATTCCCCCTCCATGGTGCAGTGTGAGACGTACCGACACCATTCCCCCTCCATGGTGCAGTGTGAGACGTACCGACACCATTCCCCCTCCATGGTGCAGTGTGAGACGTACCGACACCATTCCCCCTCCATGGTGCAGTGTGAGACGTACCGAATCCATTCCCCCTCCATGGTGCAGTGTGAGACGTACCGACACCATTCCCTCTCCATGGTGCAGGCAGTGTGAGACGTACCGACACCATTCCCCCTCCATGGTGCAGTGTGAGATGTACCGACACCATTCCCTCTCCATGGTGCAGGCAGTGTGAGACGTACCGACACCATTCCCCCTCCATGGTGCAGTGTGAGACGTACCGACACCATTCCCTCTCCATGGTGCAGGCAGTGTGAGACGTACCGACACCATTCCCCCTCCATGGTGCAGGCAGTGTGAGACGTACCGACACCATTCCCCCTCCATGCTGCAGGCAGTGTGAGACGTACCGACACCATTCCCCCTCCATGGTGCAGTGTGAGACGTACCGACATCATTCCCCCTCCATGGTGCCGTGTGAGACGTACCAACACCATTCCCCCTCCATGGTGCAGTGTGAGACGTACCGACACCATTCCCCCTCCATGGTGCAGTGTGAGACGTACTGTCACCATTCCCCCTCCATGGTGCAGGCAGTGTGAGACGTACCGACACCATTCCCCCTCCATGGTGCCGTGTGAGACGTACCGACACCATTCCCCCTCCATGGTGCAGTGTGAGACGTACCGACACCATTCCCCCTCCATGGTGCAGTGTGAGACGTACCGACACCATTCCCCCTCCATGGTGCAGGCAGTGTGAGACGTACCGACACCATTCCCCCTCCATGGTGCAGGCAGTGTGAGACGTACCGACACCATTCCCCCTCCATGGTGCAGGCAGTGTGAGACGTACCGACACCATTCCCCCTCCATGGTGCAGGCAGTGTGAGACGTACCGTCACCATTCCCCCTCCATGGTGCAGTGTGAGACGTACCGTCACCATTCCCCCTCCATGGTGCAGGCAGTGTGAGACGTACCGACACCATTCCCCCTCCATGGTGCAGGCAGTGTGAGACGTACCGACACCATTCCCCCTCCATGGTGCAGTGTGAGACGTACTGACACCATTCCCCCTCCATGGTGCAGTGTGAGACGTACCGACACCATTCCCCCTCCATGGTGCAGTGTGAGACGTACCGACACCATTCCCCCTCCATGGTGCAGTGTGAGACGTACCGACACCATTCCCTCTCCATGGTGCAGTGTGAGACGTACCGACACCATTCCCCCTCCATGGTGCAGTGTGAGACGTACCGACACCATTCCCCCTCCATGGTGCAGTGTGAGACGTACCGACACCATTCCCCCTCCATGGTGCAGTGTGAGACGTACCGACACCATTCCCCCTCCATGGTGCAGTGTGAGACGTACCGTCACCATTCCCCCTCCATGGTGCAGTGTGAGACGTACCGACACCATTCCCCCTCCATGGTGCAGTGTGAGACATACCGACACCATTCCCCCTCCATGGTGCAGTGTGAGACGTACCGACACCATTCCCCCTCCATGGTGCAGTGTGAGACGTACCGACACCATTCCCCCTCCATGGTGCAGTGTGAGACGTACCGACACCATTCCCCCTCCATGGTGCAGGCAGTGTGAGACGTACCGACACCATTCCCCCTCCATGGTGCAGTGTGAGACGTACCGACACCATTCCCCCTCCATGGTGCAGTGTGAGACGTACCGACACCATTCCCCCTCCATGGTGCAGTGTGAGACGTACCGACACCATTCCCCCTCCATGGTGCAGGCAGTGTGAGACGTACCGACACCATTCCCCCTCCATGGTGCAGGCAGTGTGAGACGTACCGACACCATTCCCCCTCCATGGTGCAGTGTGAGACGTACCGACACCATTCCCCCTCCATGGTGCAGTGTGAGACGTACCGACACCATTCCCCCTCCATGGTGCAGTGTGAGACGTACCGACACCATTCCCCCTCCATGGTGCAGTGTGAGACGTACCGACACCATTCCCTCTCCATGGTGCAGTGTGAGACGTACCGACACCATTCCCCCTCCATGGTGCAGTGTGAGACGTACCGACACCATTCCCCCTCCATGGTGCAGTGTGAGACGTACCGACACCATTCCCCCTCCATGGTGCAGTGTGAGACGTACCGACACCATTCCCCCTCCATGGTGCAGTGTGAGACGTACCGTCACCATTCCCCCTCCATGGTGCAGTGTGAGACGTACCGACACCATTCCCCCTCCATGGTGCAGTGTGAGACGTACCGACACCATTCCCCCTCCATGGTGCAGTGTGAGACGTACCGACACCATTCCCCCTCCATGGTGCAGTGTGAGACGTACCGACACCATTCCCCCTCCATGGTGCAGTGTGAGACGTACCGACACCATTCCCTCTCCATGGTGCAGTGTGAGACGTACTGACACCATTCCCCCTCCATGGTGCAGTGTGAGACGTACCGACACCATTCCCCCTCCATGGTGCAGGCAGTGTGAGACGTACCGACACCATTCCCCCTCCATGGTGCAGTGTGAGACGTACCGACACCATTCCCCCTCCATGGTGCAGTGTGAGACGTACCGACACCATTCCCCCTCCATGGTGCAGTGTGAGACGTACCGACACCATTCCCCCTGCATGGTGCAGTGTGAGACGTACCGACACCATTCCCCCTCCATGGTGCAGGCAGTGTGAGACGTACCGACACCATTCCCCCTCCATGGTGCAGTGTGAGACGTACCGTCACCATTCCCCCTCCATGGTGCAGTGTGAGACGTACCGACACCATTCCCCCTCCATGCTGCAGGCAGTGTGAGACGTACCGACACCATTCCCCCTCCATAGTGCCGTGTGAGACGTACCGACACCATTCCCCCTCCATGGTGCAGTGTGAGACGTACCGACACCATTCCCCCTCCATGGTGCAGTGTGAGACGTACCGACACCATTCCCCCTCCATGGTGCAGTGTGAGACGTACCGACACCATTCCCCCTCCATGGTGCAGTGTGAGACGTACCGACACCATTCCCCCTCCATGGTGCAGTGTGAGACGTACCGACACCATTCCCCCTCCATGGTGCAGGCAGTGTGAGACGTACCGACACCATTCCCCCTCCATGGTGCAGTGTGAGACGTACCGACACCATTCCCCCTCCATGGTGCAGTGTGAGACGTACCGACACCATTCCCCCTGCATGGTGCAGTGTGAGACGTACCGACACCATTCCCCCTCCATGGTGCAGGCAGTGTGAGACGTACCGTCACCATTCCCCCTCCATGGTGCAGTGTGAGACGTACCGACACCATTCCCCCTCCATGGTGCAGTGTGAGACGTACCGACACCATTCCCCCTCCATGGTGCAGGCAGTGTGAGACGTACCGACACCATTCCCCCTCCATGGTGCCGTGTGAGACGTACCGACACCATTCCCCCTCCATGGTGCAGTGTGAGACGTACCGACACCATTCCCCCTCCATGGTGCAGTGTGAGACGTACCGACACCATTCCCCCTCCATGGTGCAGTGTGAGACGTACCGACACCATTCCCTCTCCATGGTGCAGTGTGAGACGTACCGACACCATTCACCCTCCATGGTGCAGTGTGAGCCCGTACCGACACCATTCCCCCTCCATGGTGCAGTGTGAGACGTACCGACACCATTCCCCCTCCATGGTGCAGTGTGAGACGTACCGACACCATTCCCCCTCCATGGTGCAGTGTGAGACGTACCGACACCATTCCCCCTCCATGGTGCAGTGTGAGACGTACCGTCACCATTCCCCCTCCATGGTACAGTGTGAGACGTACCGTCACCATTCCCCCTCCATGGTACAGTGTGAGACGTACCGACACCATTCACCCTCCATGGTGCAGTGTGAGACGTACCGACACCATTCCCCCTCCATGGTGCAGTGTGAGACGTACCGACACCATTCCCCCTCCATGGTGCAATAGTAAATGGTTTCAATCGGTGTGGGGCGGGAACTCGAGGCGCCGACAGCCAATCGGCAGCCGACTTGTAGCTCCGCCCCATTGTCCTCAACATTGACCTCGGTGTAGGAAGGACGGACAAAAGAGGCAACGCAAGTTAAATGGTGCACTATTACAGGGAGTGAATGGTGCCCTATTACAGGGGATGAATGGAGCCTTATTACAGGGGGTGAATGGAGCCCTATTAAAGGAGGTGAATGGTGCCCTATTACAGGGGGTGAATGGTGCCCTATTACAGGGGGTGAATGGAGCCCGATTACAGGGGGTGAATGGTGCCCTATTACAGGGGGTGAATGGTGCCCTATTACAGGGGATGAATGGTGCCCGATTACAGGGGGTGAAAGGTGCCGTATTACAGGGGGTGAATGGTGCCCTATTACAGGGGGTGAATGGTGCCCTATTACACGGGGTGAATGGTGCCCGATTACAGGGGGTGAACGGAGCCCTATTACAGGGGGTGAACAGAGCCCTATTACAGGGGGTGAATGGTGCTCTATTACAGGGGGTGAATGGTGCCCTATTACAGGAGGTGAATGGTGCCCTATTACAGGGGATGAATGGTGCCCTATTACAGGGGGTGAATGGTGCCCTATTACAGGGGGTGAATGGTGCACTATTACAGGGGGTGAATGGTGCCCTATTACAGGGGGTGAATGTGCCCTATTACAGGGGGGAAATGGAGCCCTATTACAGGCGCTGAATGGCGCCCTATTACAGGGGGGGAATGTGCCCTATTACAGGGGGGAATGGTGCCCTATTACAGGGGGTGAATGTGCCCTATTACAGGGAGTGAATAGTGCCCTATTACAGGGGGTGAATGGTGACCTATTACAGGGGGTTAATGGTGCCCTATTACAGGGGGTGAATGGTGCCCTATTACAGGGGGTGAATGGTGCCCTATTACAGGAGGTGAATGTGCCCTATTACAGGGGGTGAATGGTGCCCTATTACAGGGGGTGAATGGTGCCCTATTACAGGAGGTGAATGGTGCCCTATTATAGGGGGTGAATGGTGCCCTATTACAGGGGGTGAATGGAGCCCTATTACAAGGGGTGAATGGTGCCCTATTACAGGGGGTGAATGGTGCCCTATTACAGGGGGTGAATGGAGCCCTATTACACGGGGTGAATGGTGCCCTATTACAGGGAGTGAATGGTGCCCTATTACAGGGTGTGAATGGAGCCCTATTACAGGGGGTGAATGGAGCCCTGTTACAGGGGGTGAATGGTGCTCTACTACAGGGGGTGAATGGTGCCCTATTACAGGGGGTGAATGGTGCACTATTACAGGGGGTGAATGGTGCCCTATTACAGGAGGTGAATGGTGCCCTATTACAGGGGGTGAATGTGCCCTATTACAGGGGGAATGGTGCCCTATTACAGGGGGTGAATGTGCCCTATTACAGGGGGAATGGTGCCCTATTACAGCGGGGGAATGGAGCCCTATTATAGGCGGTGAATGGCGCCCTATTACAGGGGGAGAATGAAGCCCTATTACAGGGTGTGAATGTGCCCTATTACAGGGGGGGATTAGTGCCCTATAACAAAGGGGGGAATGGTGCCCTATTACAGGGGGTGAATGGTGCCCTATTACAGGGGATGAATGTGCCCTATTACAGGGGATGAATGTGCCCTATTACAGGGGGTGAATGGTGCCCTATTACAGGGGGTGAATGGTGCCCTATTACAGGGGGTGAATGGTGCCCTATTACAGGGGGTGAATGGTGCCCTATTGCAGGGGGTGAATGGTGCCCTATTACAGGGGGTGAATGGTGCCCTATTACAGGAGGTGAATGGTGCCCTATTACAGGGGGTGAATGGTGCCCTTTTACAGGGGGTGAATGGAGCCCTATTACAGGGGGTGAATGGAGCCCTATTACAGGGGGTGAATGGTGCCCTATTACAGGGGGTGAATGGTGCCCTATTACAGGGGGTGAATGGTGCCCTATTACAGGGGGTGAATGTGCCCTATTACAGGGGATGAATGTGCCCTATTACAGGGGATGAATGTGCCCTATTACAGGGGGTGAATGGTGCCCTATTACAGGGGATGAATGTGCCCTATTACAGGGGATGAATGTGCCCTATTACAGGGGATGAATGTGCCCTATTACAGGGGGTGAATGGTGCCCTATTACAGGGGGTGAATGGTGCCCTATTACAGGGGGTGAATGGTGCCCTATTACAGGGGGTGAATGGTGCCCTATTACAGGGGGTGAATGGTGCCCTATTACAGGGGGTGAATGGTGCCCTATTACAGGAGGTGAATGGTGCCCTATTACAGGGGGTGAATGGTGCCCTTTTACAGGGGGTGAATGGAGCCCTATTACAGGGGGTGAATGGAGCCCTATTACAGGGGGTGAATGGTGCCCTATTACAGGGGGTGAATGGTGCCCTATTACAGGGGGTGAATGGTGCCCTATTACAGGGGGTGAATGTGCCCTATTACAGGGGATGAATGTGCCCTATTACAGGGGGTGAATTTTGCCCTATTACAGGAGGTGAATGGTGCCCTATTACAGGGGGTGAATGGTGCCCTATTACAGGGGGTGAATGGTGCCCTATTACAGGGGATGAATGTGCCCTATTACAGGGGATGAATGTGCCCTATTACAGGGGGTGAATGGTGCCCTATTACAAGGGGTGAATGGTGCAACATTACAGGGTTGCAGGGACCAAGGAGACCGGTGGGTTTGTGAACACAAACCTTTGAAGGGCAGCAGGACAAGTGGCCGAGATTTTTCAGTAAAAAGCACTCGGGATCCTGGGCTTTATAAACCGAGGCGTAGAGCACAAAGGCAAGGGAGTTATTCCCCACAACCGCCGTAAATCACCGGCCAGGCCTCAACTGCTGGATTGTGGCGGATTGCCGGAGCCGCACTGGACCAAGGAATTCAAGGCCATGGAGAGGCCGCAGGGGAGAGTTACTGAAATGGATGAGGGGCTTCAGTGACATGGGGCGACCACAGAAGCTGGGATTGTTCTCCTTCTGTACAGCAGAGAAGGTTCAGGGGGGAATGTAATGGATGTGTTCCACACACCGTGAGCTGTACCCTCCCTCTGTGTACACTCTATCCCCACACACCGTGGGCTGTACCCTCCCTCTGTGTACACTCTATCCCCACACACCGTGTGCTGTACGCTCCCTCTGTGTACACTCTATCCCCACAAACACCGTGGGCTGTACCCTCCCTCTGCGTGCACTCTATCCCCATATACACCGTGCACTGTACCCCCTCCCTCTGTGTACACTCTATCCCCACACACACCGTGGGCTGTACCCTCCCTCTGTGTACACTCTATCCCCACAAACACCGTGGGCAGTACCCTCCCTCTGCGTGCACTCTATCCCCATATACACCGTGCACTGTACCCCCTCCCTCTGTGCACACTCTATCCCCATTTACACCATGGGCTGTACCCTCCCTCTTTGTACACTCTATCCCCACACACCGTGGGATGTACCCTCCCTCTGTGTACACTCTATCCCCATATACACCGTGGGCTGACCCTCCCTCTGTGTACACTCTATCCCCACACACACCATGGGCTGTATCCTCCCTCTGTGTACACTCTATCCCCACACATACCGTGGGGGAATGTAATGGATGTGTGCCAGATTGTGAGGGGTTCAGTGGATGGGGGAAACTGTTGCCACTGCCGGGAGGGTGGGTGGCCAGAGGTCACAGATAGAATTCAATTGGCAAAAAATCCAGGGGGAAGATGAGGAATTTAGCAAAAAAAATGTTGTTATACCCTCAGCGACAAGCTAAGATCTGGAATGTAGTGTCTGGGAGAGGGGGTGGGAGCAGACTTAATCATGTTTTTCCAAAGGGAATTGGATAAATACTTAAATCGGGAAAATCTGCAGGGCTTTGGGGAAAGAGCGGGGGGGGAGTGGGAATAATGTGATACCTCGGATATTGCTGGTACAGGCGCGATGGGCCCAATGGAGTCCTGTCCTGTAGGGTTCTATCAACCAGAGCCGGGTTGGGAGTTTGTGTGTGGGGGGGTGGGGAGTGTGTGTGGGGTGGGGGGAGGGGGGAGTGTGTGTGGGGTGGGGGGAGGGGGGAGTGTGTGTGGGGTGGGGGGGGGGAAGGGGAGTGTGTGTGTGGGGGGCTGAGTGTGTGTGTCGCGGGTGGGGGGGGGGGTGGTTATTGAGAGTGTGTGTGTGTGGGGGGGAGGGAGGGGGAGTGTGTGTGTCGGGGGGGGGGAGTGTGTGTGTGTGGGGTAGGGGGGGGGGTGTGTATGTGGGGGGTGATTGTGTGTGTCGGGGGGGGTATTGAGAGTGTGTGTGTGTGGGGGGGAGGGGGAGCGGGGGTTGGGAGTGCGCGTGAGGGTGGGGGGGAGGGGGAGGGGAGGGGGAGTGTGTGGGGTGGGGGAGTGTGTGGGGATGGGGGGGAGGGGTGTTGGGAGTGTGTGTGTGGGTGGGGGGGGGGAGTGTGTGTGCCGGGGGGGAGGGGGAGTGTGTGGGGAGGGGGGTAGTGTGTGGGGCTGGGAGGAGAGAGGGGGGGGAGTGTGTGGGGAGGGGGGGACGTGTGTGTGTGTGGGGGGGGAGTGTGTGTGCTGGGTGGGGGAGGGGGGAGTATGTGGGGATGGGGGAGGGGTGTTGGGAGTGTGTGTGGATGGGGGGGAGGGGACGGGGAATGTGTGGTGAGGGGGTTAGTGTGTGGGGAGGGGAGGGGGGGAGTGTGTGGGGAGGGGGGGAATGTGTGGGGAGGGGGAGGGGAATGTGTGGGGAGGGGGAGGGGAATGTGTGGGGAGGGGGGGGAATGTGTGGGGGGGGGAGTGTGTGGGAAGGGGGGGAGTGTGTGGGGAGAGGGGGGAGTGCGTGGGGAGGGGGGGGAGTGTGTGGGGAGGGGGGGTAGAGTGTGTGGGGAGGGGGGGGGAGTGTGTGGGGAGGGGGGGGAGTGTGGGGAGGGGGGGGGAAGTGTGTGGGGAGGGGGGGGAGTGTGTGGGGAGGGGGGGAGGAGTGTGTGGGGAGGGGGGAGTGTGTGGGGAGGGGGGGGGGAGTGTGTGGGGAGGGGGTGGGAGTGTGCGGGGAGGGGGGGGGAGTGTGTGTGGGGAGGAGGGGGGGAGTGTGTGTGGGGAGGAGGGGGGGAGTGTGTGGGGAGGAGAGGGGGGAGTGTGTGGGGAGGGGGGGGCAGTGTGTGGGGAGGGGGAGGGGAATGTGTGGGGAGGGGGAGGGGAATGTGTGGGGAGGGGGGGAATGTGTGGGGAGGAGGGGGGGTGTGTGGGGAGGAGGGGGAAGTGTGTGGGGAGGGGGGGAGTGTGTGGGGAGGGGGGGGAGTGTGTGGGAAGGGGGGGAGTGTGTGGGGAGAGGGGGGAGTGCGTGGGGAGGGGGGGGAGTGTGTGGGGAGGGGGGTAGTGTGTGGGAAGGGGGGGGAGTGTGTGGGGAGAGGGGGGAGTGCGTGGGGAGGGGGAGGGAGTGTGTGGGATGGGGAGAGGGGGGAGTGTGTGGAGAAAGGGGGGAGTGTGTGGGGAGGGGGGGTAAAGTGTGTGGGGAGGGGGGGGGGAGTGTGTGGGGAGGGGGGGGGAGTGTGTGGGGAGGGGGGGAGTGTGTGGGGAGGGGGGTTGTGTGTGGGAAGGGGGGGGTGTGTGGGAGAGGGGGGAGTGCGTGGGAGGGGGAGGGGAGTGTGTGGAAAGGGGGGGGAGGGGGGAGTGTGTGGGGAGGGGGAGTGTGTGGGGAGGGGGGTAGTGTGTGGGGAAGGGGGGGGAGGTGTGGGGAGGGGGGAGTGCGTGGGGAGGGGGAGGGGAGTGAGTGGGGGATGGGGGAGAGTGGGGTGTGTGTGGGAGGGGGGAGTGTGGGGAGGGGGGGAAGAGTGTGTGGGGAGGGGAGGGGAGTGTGGGGGAGGGGGTAGAGTGTGTGGGGAGGGGGGGGGAGTGTGGGGAGGGGGGGGAGTGTGTGGGGAGGGGGGGAGTGTGTGGGGAGGGGGGAGTGTGTGGGGAGGGGGGGGAGGAGTGTGTGGGGAGAGGGGGGAGTGTGTGGGGAGGGGGGGGGTGTGTGGGGAGGGGTGGGAGTGTGTGGGAGGGGGAGTGTGTGTGGGGAGGAGGGGGGGAGTGTGTGTGGGGAGGAGGGGGGGAGTGTGTGGGGAGGGGAGGGGGGGAGTGTGTGGGGATGGGGGGCAGTGTGTGGGGAGGGGGGGAAGTGTGTGGGGAGGGGGGGGGAGTGTGTGGGGAGAGCGGGAGTGTGTGGGAGAGCGGGGAGTGTTTGGGGAGGGGAGGGGGGAGTGTGTGGGGAGGGGGGGCAGTGTGTGGGGAGGGGGGGGAGTGTGTGGGGAGGGGGGGGAGTGTGTGGGGAGGGGGGGAGTGTGTGGGGAGAGCGGGGAGTGTGTGGGGAGAGGGGGGAGTGTGTGGGGAGGGGGGAGTGTGTGGGGAGGGGGGGGGAGTGTGTGGGGAGGAGGGGGAGTGTGTGGGGAGGGGGGGGAGTGTGTGGGGAGGGAGTGGGAGTGTGTGGGGAGGGGGTGGGAGTGTGTGGGAGTGTGTGGGTGGGGGGGAGTGTGTGTGGGGATGGGGGGAGAGGGGGGAGTGTGTAGGGAGGGGGGGAGTGTGTGGGGAGAGGGGGGAGTGTGTGGGGAGGGGGGAGTGCGTGGGGAGGGGGAGGGGACACGAGCGAGGACCCAATGGGTGGTATGACATCAGTCGCCCGTTACATACTTTCATTGACTTTAGACCCGAATATCGGGCGTGTCATATCACGGGCGGTAGAGGCGATTCCGATGACATTACGTCTCCGCCCATTGTCCAATTTCAGGTGATTTCTCATTGCCCTGTATTGTGCCACCATCAGCACCGCTGGTGTCCCGGGGATAGAGTGTGGGGCACAGGACTCCGTACCGCTTCTATTGCTCAACAGCCTCCCACATTGCTGGTCACATTTCCTCGTCCAGTTTCACCCCCGACACCAGTGCAGTTTTAAATGGCCAATCATGTCTGTACGCACTTTTAGGTCCAGGTTCTGGGGTCTGAGCCGGCACCATTTCACTGGCCTTGTACCCCGCCTTGCAGTAGTAGACCCGATTGGTTTCCCAATCTGCTGAAGAGACTTTGAGCACACTGCTCATCGTGTACGCCATATTTTGCCCCAAGACAGCCGGATACTTCTTCACTCCAGTCGTGATGTCCGCACCATTGGTGGACCATGTCTGAATGATGCTCTTGGGCTGAAAGTCTTTGACCAGGCACAGGAAGGTGATCCCATCTTGGTTGGAGTTGCTGCCACAGGAAGGGTTGGCGATGTAGACAGATGGTTTGGACTGAACAACTGGAAGGTAAATAGGTGCACACAGATAAGTCCAGTAAACAAAGTGCATGACAGGCACACACAGCAGGAGAGATTGTGTTGTGTATAACACCAGCCATTTCCCCAAACAGTTACACTGCGACACAACCAGCTTACAGTTGTATTGTGGCTCATAGAAACATAGAAACATAGAAATTAAGTGCAGGAGCAGGTCATTCGGCCCTTCGAGCCTGCACCACCATCCAATAAGATCATGACTGATCATGCAACCTCAGTAACCTCTTTCCTGCTTTCTCTCCATACCCCTTGATCCCTTGAGCCGTAAGGGCCATATCTAACGAACTGGCATCAACAACTTTCTACGGTCGCGAATTCCACAGGTTAACCACTCTGAGTGAAGCAGTTTCTCCTCATCTCGGTCCTAAATGGTTTCCCCTTATTCTTAGAGAGTGACCCCTGGTTCTGGAACTACCCAGCAATGGGAACATTCTTCCTGCCTCGAACCTGTCGAATCCCGTCAGAAATTTATATGTTTCTATGAGATGCCCTCTCATTTTTCTAAACTCCAGTGGATACAAGCCCAGTTGATCCAGTCTCTCCTCGTATGGCTCAGTTGGGAATCATGGTATCATTCTCAGCTCTGTGTCAGAAGGTAGTGGGTTCAAGCCCGCTCCAGATCCTTGAGCCCATCATCCAGGCTGATACTCCAGTGCAGTACTGAGGGAGTGATTAATGCAGTGACATTGATTGGGAGATTAATGCAGTGACATTGACTGGGAGATTAACGCAGTGGCATTGATTGGGAGATTAATGCACTGACATTGATTGGGAGATTAATGCAGTGACATTGATTGGGAGATTAATGCACTGACATTGACTGGGAGATTAACGCAGTGACATTGATTGGGAGATTAATGCACTGACATTGATTGGGAGATTAATGCACTGACATTGATTGGGAGATTAACGCACTGACATTGATTGGGAGATTAATGCAGTGACATTGGTTGGGAGATTAACGCACTGACAATTATAGCAGATGCATTCGTTATAATCAACCAAAATTCTCTGGACTCTGGGGAGGTACCAGCGGATTGGAAAGCAGCTAATGTAACGCCTCTGTTTAAAAAATGGGGCAGACAAAAGGCAGGTAACTATAGGCCAGTTAATTTAACATCTGTAGTGAGGAAAATGCTTGAAACCATCATTAAGGAAGAAATAGCAGGACATCTAGATAGGAATAGTGCAATCAAGCAGACGCAACATGGATTCATGAAGGGGAAATCATGTTTAACTAATTTACTTCTTTGAGGATATAACGAGAATGGTGGATAGAGATGTACCGATGGATGTGGTGTATTTAGATTTCCAAAAGGCATTCGATAAGGTGCCACACAAAAGGTTACTGCAGAAGATAAAGGTACGCGGAGTCAGAGGAAATGTATTAGCATGGATCGAGAATTGGCTGGCTAACAGAAAGCAGAGAGTCGGGATAAATGGGTCCTTTTCAGGTTGGAAATTGGTGGTTAGTGGTGTGCCACAGGGATCGGTGCTGGGACCACAACTGTTTACAATATACATAGATGACCTGGAAGAGGGGACAGAGTGTAGCGCAACAAAATTTGCAGATGACACAAAGATTAGTGGATAAGCGGGTTGTGTAGAGGACACAGAGGCTGCAAAGAGATTGAGATAGGTTAAGCGAATGGGCTAATGTTTGCCAGATGGAATACAATGTCGTAAAATGTGAGGTCATCCACCTTGGAAAACAAAACAGTAAAAGGGAATATTATTTGAATGGGGAGAAATTGCAACATGCTGCGGTGCAGAGGGACCTGGGGGTCCTTGTGCATGAATCCCAAAAAGTTAGTTTGCAGGTGCAGCAGGTAATCAGGAAGGCGAATGGAATGTTGGCCTTCATTGCGAGAGGGATGGAGTACAAAGCAGGGAGGTCCTGCTGCAACTGTACAGGGTATTGGTGAGGCCGCACCTGGAGTACTGCGTGCAGTTTTGCTCACCTTACTTAAGGAAGGATATACTAGCTTTGGAGGGGGTACAGAGACGATTTACTCGGCTGATTCCGGAGATGAGGGGGTTACCTTATGATGATAGATTGAGTAGACTGGGTCTTTAATCGTTGGAGTTCAGAAGGATGAGGGGTGATCTTATAGAAACATTTAAAAAAATGAAAGGGATAGACAAGATAAGAGGCAGAGAGGTTGTTTCCACTGGTCGGGGAGACTAGAACTAGGGGGCACAGCCTCAAAATACAGGGGAGCCAATTTAAAACTGAGTTGAGAAGGAATTTCTTCTCCCAGAGGGTTGTGAACCTGTGGAATTCTCTGCCCAAGGAAGCAGTTGAGGCTAGCTCATTGAATGTATTCAAATCACAGATAGATAGATTTTTAACCAATAAGGGAATTAAGGGTTACGGGGAGCGGGCGGGTAAGTGGAACTGAGTCCACGGCCAGATCAGCCATGATCTTGTTGAATGGTGGAGCAGGCTCGAGGGGCTAGATGGCCTACTCCTGTTTCTAATTCTTATGTTCTTATGTTCTTATGATTGGGAGATTAATGCACTGACATTGATTGGGAGATTAATGCACTGACATTGATTGGGAGATTAATGCGGTGACACTGATTGGGAGATTAATAGAAACATAGAAACATAGAAAATAGGTGCAGGAGTAGGCCATTCAGCCCTTCTAGCCTGCACCGCCATTCAATGAGTTCATGGCTGAACATGCAACTTCAGTACAACATTCCTGCTTTCTCGCCATAACCCTTGATCCCCCGAGTAGTAAGGACTACATCTAACTCCTTTTTGAATATATTTAGTGAATTGGCCTCAACAACTTTCTGTGTTAGAGAATTCTACAGGTTCACCACTCTCTGGGTGAAGAAGTTTCTCCTCATCTCGGTCCTAAATGGCTTACCCCTTATCCTTAGACTGTGACCCCTGGTTCTGGACTTCCCCAACATTGGGAACATTCTTCCTGCATCTAACCTGTCTGAACCCATCAGAATTTTAAACGTTTCTATGAGGTCCCCTCTCATTCTTCTGAACTCCAGTGAATACAAGCCCAGTTGATCCAGTCTTTCTTGATAGGTCAGTCCCGCCATCCCGAGAATCAGTCTGGTGAACCTTCGCTGCACTCCCTCGATAGCAAGAATGTCCTTCCTCAAGTTAGGAGACCAAAACTGTACACAATACTCCAGGTGTGGCCTCACCAAGGCCCTGTACAACTGTAGCAACACCTCCCTGCCCCTGTACTCAAATCCCCTCGCTATGAAGGCCAACATGCCATTTGCTTTCTTAACCGCCTGCTGTACCTGCATACCAACCTTCAATGACTGACGTACCATAACACCCAGGTCTCGTTGCACCTCCCCTTTTCCTAATCTGTCACCATTCAGATAATACTCTGTCTCTCTGTTTTTAACCACCGAAGTGGATAACCTCACATTTATCCACATTATACTTCATCTGCCATGCATTTGCCCACTCACCTAACCTATCCAAGTCACTCTGCAGCCTCATAGCATCCTCCTCGCAGCTCACACTGCCACCCAACTTAGTGTCATCCGCAAATTTGGAGAAACTACATTTAATCCCCTCATCTTAATCATTAATGTACAATGTAAACAGCTGGGGCCCCAGCACAGAACCTTGCGGTACCCCACTAGTCACTGCCTCCCATTCTGAAACGTACCCATTTACTCCTACTCTTTGCTTTCTGTCTGCCAACCAGTTCTCAATCCATGTCAGCACACTACCCCCAATCCCATGTGCTTTAACTTTGCACATTAATCTCTTGTGTGGGACCTTGTCGAAAGCCTTCTGAAAGTCCAAATACACCACATCAACTGGTTCTCCCTTGTCCATTCTACTGGAAACATCCTCAAAAAATTCCAGAAGATTTGTCAAGCATGATTTCCCTTTCACAAATCCATGCTGACTTACACCTAGCATGTCACCTCTTTCCAAATGCGCTGCTATGATATCCTTAATAATTGATTCCATCATTTTACCCACTACTGAGGTCAGGCTGACCGGTCTATAATTCCCTGTTTTCTCTCTCCCTCATTTTTTAAAAAGTGGTGTTACATTGGCTACCCTCCACTCCGTAGGAACTGATCCAGAGTCTATGGAATGTTGGAAAATGACTGTCAATGCATCCGCTATTTCCAAGGCCACCTCCTTAAGTACTCTGGGATGCAGTCCATCAGGCCCTGGGGATTTATCGGCCTTCAATCCCATCAATTTCCCCAACACAATTTCCCGACTAATAAGGATTTCCCTCAGTTCCTCCTCCTTACTAGACCCTCTGACCCCTTTTATATCCAGAAGGTTGTTTGTGTCCTCCTCAGTGAATACCGAACCAAAGTACTTGTTCAATTGGTCTGCCATTTCTTTGTTCCCCGTTATGACTTCCCCTGATTCTGACTGCCGGGGACCTACGTTTGTCTTTACTCATCTTTTTCTCTTTACATATCTATAGAAACTTTTGCAGTCCGTCTTAATGTTCCCTGCAAGCTTCTTCTCGTACTCCATTTTCCCTGTCCTAATCAAACCCTTTGTTCTCCTTTGCTGAGTTCTAAATTTCTCCCAGTCCCCGGGTTCACTGCTATTTCTGGCCAATTTGTATGCCACTTCCTTGGCTTTAATACTATCCCTGATTTCCCTAGATAGCCACGGTTGAGCCACCTTCCCTTTTTTATTTTTACGCCAGACAGGAATGTACAATTGTTGTAGTTCATCCATGCGGTCTCTAAATGTCTGCCATTGCCCATCCACAGTCAACCCCTTCAGTATCATTCGCCAATCTATCCTAGCCAATTCACGCCTCATACCTTCAAAGTTACCCTTCTTTAACTTCTGGACCATGGTCTCTGAATTAACCATTTCATTCTCCATCCTGATGTAGAATTCCACCATATTATGGTCACTCTTTCCCAAGGGGCCTCGCACAACGAGATTGCTAATTAATCCTCTCTCATTACACAACACCCAGTCTAAGATGGCCTCCTCCCTAGTTGGTTCCTTGACATATTGGTCTAGAAAACCATCCCAGGAAGCACTCCAGGAAATCCTCCTCCACCATATTGCTTCCAGTTTGGTTAGCCCAATCTATATGCATATTAAAGTCACCCATGATAACTGCTGAACCTTTATTGCATGCACCCCTAATTTCCAGTTTGATCCCCTCCCCAACATCACTACTACTGTTTGGAAGTCTGTACACAACTCCCACTTGCGTTTTCTGCCCCTTGGTATTCCGTAGCTCCACCCATACCGATTCCACATCATCCACGCTAATATCTTTCGTTACAATTGCATTAATTTCCTCTGTAACCAGCAACACCACCCCAGCTCCTTTTCCTTTCTGTCTATCTTTCCTAAATGTTGAAACCCCTGGATGTTGAGTTCCCAGCCTTGGTCACCCTGGAGCCATGTCTCTGTGATGCCAACCACATCGCATCCGTTAACTGCTATCTGCACAGTTAATTCATCCACCTTATTCTGAATACTCCTCGCATTGAGGCACAGAGCCTTCAGGCTTGCCTTTTTAACACACTTATACCCTTTAGAATGTTGCTGCAAAGTGGCCCTTTTTATTTTTTGCCTTGGGTTTCTCTGCCCTCCACTTTTACTCATTTCCTTTCTGTCTTTTGCTTCTGTCTCCATTTTGTTTCCCTCTGTCTCCCTGCATTGGTTCCCATCCCCCTGCCATATTAGTTTAACTCCTCCCCAACAGCACTAGCAAACACTCCCCCGAGGACATTGGTTCCTGTGACATGGCTGATCATGCAACTTCAGTTCCCCATTCCTGCTTTTGCTCAATACCCCTTGAGCCCTTTAGCCGTAAGGGCCACATCTAACTCCCTTTTGAATATATCGAACGAACTGGCCTCAACAACTTTCTGTGGTAGTGAATTCCACAGGTTCACAATTCTCTGAGCGATGAAGTTTTCCTCATCTCAGTCCTAAATGGCTTACCCCTTTTCCTTCGGGAGAAGCTGCCGGATTGTTGTAAAAACCCACCGGGTTCACAACAACACAAGAATTAGGAGCAGGAGTCCGCCATTCGGCCCCTCGAGCCTGCCCCGCCATTTAATAAGATCATGGCTGATCTTCGACCTCAACTCAACTTTCCTGCACTATATCCCTCGATTCCCTTAATATCCAAAAATCTATCGATCTCCGTCTTAAATATACTGAAAGGCTGAGCCTCCAGCCCTCGGGGGCAGAGAATTGCAGAGATTCACCCCCCTCTGAGTGAAGAAGTTTCTCCTTATCTCAGGTTTAAATGGCCGACCCCTTATTCTGAGACTGTGACCCCGATTCATTAATGTTCTTCAGGGAAGTGAACCTGCCGCCCCCTCCCCGGTCTGGGCCTACATGTGACTCCAGTCACACACACCCCCAGGGCAACTAGGGATGGGCAATAAATGCCAGCCACACTGACCTGAAAAATTAGAAAGGAAATCTAAGCCCTTGGTGATAGAGCGATTGCAGTAAAAGGCAATTAATGGCGGTGATTAATGAACTCTCAGAAATAGGGCAAGGATCAGACTGGGCAGAGATTGATGTAAACGGACACGTTATCACAGGTGACTCCATTCCCCAGAATTTGACGGGGGGAAAGAAATTGCTAAAAACTAAGGAACAAGTGTGTGTGTGTGTGGAGGTTGTGTAGGATAGAGAGGGTGAGAGTAACAGAGAGCGAGAAAGGAGAGAGAGCAAGAATGAAAGAAAGACGCATTTATATAGCGCCTTTCACAACCACCGGACATCCCAAAGCACTTTACAGCCAATGAAGTACTTTTGGAGTGTGGTCACTGTTGTAATGTGGGAAATGCGACAGCCAATTTGTGCACAGCAAGCTCCCACACACAGCAATGTGATAATGACACGACAATCTGTGACCACACTCCAAAAGTACTTCATTGGCTGCGTAGCTCTCTGGGACACCCTGCGACTGTGAAGCCCCCGGTGGGACACCCCACAGGGACACCCTCCCCCCCCCCCCCGGGGACACCCCCCAGGGACATCCTGCGACCAGGGACACCCCCCGGGGACACCCCCCAGGGACACCCTGCGACCGGGGACACCCCCTGGGGACAACCCCTCTTAAACACCCCCTCTGGGACCGTGAAGCCCCCCAGGGGACACCCCCTGGGGACACCCTGCGAACCTGAAGCCCCCCGGAGACACCCGTCTGGGACACCCTGCGACCGGGGACACCCTGCGACTGTGAAGCCCCCCGGGGACACCCCCCCGGGACACCCCCCTGGGACACCCTGCGACTGTGAAGCCCCCCGGGGTCACCCCCCCGGGAACACCCTGCGACTGTGAAGCCCCCCCGGGGACACCCCCCCGGGAACACCCTGCGACTGTGAAGGGCGCTATACAAAGGCGAGTCTTTTGTAAAAACAGGAAAACAAAATAAAAACCTGGAGATCAGAATTTGAAAACAAAGTTGTGATGAAAGGTCACGGACCGGAAACGTTTCTCTGACCCCAGCCGCGGCCGGAGCTGCTGAACATTTCCAGAGCGGGCGGCACGGCGATATCAGTCGGTCATCTTCCACCCTGGGACTGGGGGGTCAGTGGGGGTCAGAGCGGGGTGGGTGGGGGTCAGAGCGGGTCAGAGCAGGGTCGGTCGAGGTCAGAGCGGGGTCGGTGGAGGTCAGAGCGGGGTGGTTGGGGGTCAGAGCGGGGTGGGTGGGGGTCAGTGTGGGTCAGAGCGGGGTCGGTGGAGGTCAGAGCGGGGTCGGTGGAGGTCAGAGCGGGGTCGGTGGGGGTCAGAGCGTGGTCGGTGGAGGTGAGAGCGGGGTCGGTGGGGGTCAGAGCGGGTCGGTGGGGGTCAGAGCGGGGTCGGAGGGGGTCAGAGCGGGGTCGGTGGGTTTCAGAGCGGGGTCGGTGGGGGTCAGAGCGAGGTCGGTGGGGGTCAGAGCGGGGTCGGTGGGGGTCAGAGCGGGGTCGGTGGGGGTCAGAACAGGGTCGGTGGGGGTCAGAGCGGGTCGGTGGGGGTCAGAGCGGGGTCGGTGGGGGTCAGAGCGGGGTCGGTGGGGGTCAGAGCAGGTCGGTGGGGGTCAGAGCGGGGTCGGTGGGGGTCCTTCTCATCTCAGTTTTAAATGGGCGACCCCTTACTCTGAAACTATTCCCCTAGTTGTAGATTCCCCCACGAGGGGAAATATCCTCTCTGTGTCGACCTTGTCGAGCCCCCTCAGAATCTTATGTTTCAATAAGGTCACCTCTCTGTCTTCTAAACTCCAACTTACTCAGCCTTTCCTCATAAGTCAACCCCTTCATCTCAGGAATCAACCTGGTGAACTTCTCTGAACTGCCTCCAATGCCAGTATAATGTTGTCTTTGGGGACAGATGGACAATAGCCGCCCATTGGCAGTGGCTCAGTGGGCAGCACACTCGCCTCGGACTCACGTGAGGCGTGGGTTCAAGTCCCGCTCCGAAGACTTGAGCACATAAATCTAGGCCGACACTCCCAGTGCAGTGCTGAGGGAGTGCTGCACTGTCGGAGGGGCAGTACTGAGGGAGCGCCGCACTGTCGGAGGGGCGGTACTGAGGGAGTGCCGCACTGTCGGAGGGGCAGTACTGAGGGAGTGCAGCACTGTCGGAGGGGCGGTACTGAGGGAGTGCCGCACTGTTGGAGGGGCAGTACTGAGGGAGCGCCGCACTGTCGGAGGGGTGGTACTGAGGGAGTGCTGCACTGTCGGAGGGGCGGTACTGAGGGAGTGCCGCACTGTCGGAGGGACAGTACTGGGGGAGTGCTGCACTGTCGGAGGGGCAGTACTGAGGGAATGCCACACTGTTGGAGGGGCAGTACTTGAGGGAGTGCTGCACTGTCGGAGGGACAGTACTGAGGGCGTGCTGCACTGTCGGAGGGGCAGTACTGAGGGAGTGCCGCACTGTCGGAGGGACAGTACTGGGGGAGTGCCGCACTGTTGGAGGGGCAGTACTGAGGGAGCGCCGCACTGTCGGAGGGGCAGTACTGAGGGAGTGCTGCACTGTCGGAGGGGCAGTACTGAGGGAGCGCCGCACTGTTGGAGGTGCATTCTTTCAGGTGAATGGTTAAGCTGATTCCCTGAGGTCCTGGGCCAATACTTATCCCTGAAGATCACAAAAACAGATGATCTGGTCATTACCAGCTTGTTTTGTGTGGGAGCTTGCTGTGCACAAACTCGCTATCATTATGTTACACTTCAAAAGTACTTCAGCGGCTGTAAAGCGCTCAGGGACATCCTGAGATCATCAAAGGCGCTATATAAATGCAAGTTCTTCCTTTCACAACCGTTTCTAATGCAAGACGATCAAGCTTGGTTAAAAAAAAGAAATACTTGCATTTATACAACACCTTTCACAACCATCGGATGTCTCAAAGTGCTTTACAGCCAATGAAGTACTTTATGAAGTGTAGTCACTGTTGTAATGAAGGAATCAATATTGGCCTAGGACACCGGGGATAGCCCAACCTGCTCTTCTTCGAAATAGAGCCATTGGATCTTTTACATCCACCTGAGAGAGCAGGCGGGGCCTCGGTTTAACATCTCATCGCTCAGCGCTCCCTCAGTACTGCCCCTCCGACAGTGCAGCAGTCCCTCAGTACTGCCCCTCCGACAGTGCGGCGCTCCCTCAGCACTGCCCCTCCGACAGTGCAGCACTCCCTCCTCAGTACTGCCCCTCCGACAGTGCGGCGCTCCCTCAGTACTGACCCTCCGACAGTGCGGCGTTCCCTCAGTACTGCCCCTCCGACAGTGCAACACTCCCTCAGTACTGCCCCTCCGACAGTGCGGCGTTCCCTCAGTACTGCCCCTCCGACAGTGCGGCACTCCCTCAGTACCGCCCCTCTGACAGTGCAGCACTCCCTCAGTACTGCCCCTCCGACAGTGCAGCACTCCCTCAGTACTGCCCCTCCCACAGTGCAGCACTCCCTCAGTACTGCCCCTCCGACAGTGCAGCACTCCCTCAGTACTGCCCCTCCGACAGTGCGGCGCTCCGACAGTGCAGCACTCCCTCAGTACTGCCCCTCCGACAGTGCGGCGCTCCGACAGTGCAGCGCTCCGACAGTGCAGCACTCCCTCAGAACTGCTCCTCTGACAGTGCAGCACTCCCTCAGTGCTGCCCCTCCAACAGTGCAGCACTCCCTCAGTACTGCCCCTCTGACAGTGCAGCACTCCCTCAGTACTGCCTCTCCGACAGTGCGGCTCTCCCTCAGTACTGCCCCTCCAACAGTGCGGCGCTCCCTCAGTACTGCCCCTCCAACAGTGCGGCACTCCCTCAGCACTGCCCTTCCAACAGTGCAGTACTCCCTCAGTACTGCCCATCCGACAGTGCGGCGCTCCCTCAGTACTGCCACTCCAACAGTGCGGCACTCCCTCAGCACTGCCCCTCCAACAGCACATGGGAAATATAAAGTGATTTGTTCAGAATCTAACCGGACTGGTCACTGACTTCACACTGAAGCAAAAACGTATTCATTCCCTGAGCCTCACAGAATATTGAAGAACGGCAAATCATGTGTTTCTGTCATGGGACAATAACTGCTCTGCCGTCTCCCACAATGAGGGCCCCAGAGCGTTCCCACCTTCTTGTTGATTTGTTTTGCACTTTTTATATGAAACTAAATTGCTGCAGTTTGCTTTCATACCTAAAGAACAGGTATTCCGAAGTACCTGTCCTGGGAGTGTTTAGTGGGACAGTGGAGAGGGAGCTTTACTCTGTATCTAACCCCCTGTACCTGCCCTGGGTGTGTTTAGTGGGCCATGTAGAGGGAGCTTTACTCTGTATCTAACCCCCTGTACCTGCCCTGGGAATGTTTGATGGGACAGTATAGAGGGAGTTTTACTCTGTATCGAACCCCCTGTACCTGCCCTGGGAGTGTTTGATGGGACAGTGTAGAGGGAGCTTTACTCTGTATCTAACTCGTGCTGTACCTGCCCTGGGAGTGTTTGGTGGGACAGTGTAGAGGGAGCTTTACTCTGTATCTAACCCCCTGTACCTGCCCTGGGTGTGTTTGATATGACAGTGTAGAGGAAGCTTTACTCTGTATCTAACCCCATGCTGTACCTGCCCTGGGAGTGTTTGATGGGCCATGTAGAGGGAGCTTTACTCTGTATAGAAACATAGAAAATAGGTGCAGGAGCAGGCCATTCAGCCCTTCTAGCCTGCACCGCCATTCAATGAGTTCATGGCTGAACATGAAATTTCAGTACCCCCTTCCTGCTTTCTCGCCATAACCCTTGATCCCACGAGTAGTAAGGACTTCATCTAACTCCTTTTTGAATATATTTAGTGAATGGCCTCAACAACTTTCTGTGGTAGAGAATTCCACAGGTTCACCACTCTCTGGGTGAAGAAGTTTCTCCTCATCTCGGTCCTAAATGGCTTCCCCCTTATCCTTAGACTGTGACCCCTGGTTCTGGACTTCCCCAACATTGGGAACATTCTTCCTGCATCTAACCTGTCTAAACCCGTCAGAATTTTAAACGTTTCCATGAGGTCCCCTCTCATTCTTCTGAAATCCAGTGAATACAAGCCCAGTTGATCCAGTCTTTCTTGATAGGTCAGTCCCACCATCCCGGGAATCAGTCTGGTGAATCTTCGCTGCACTCCCTCAATAGCAAGAATGTCCTTCCTCAAGTTAGGAGACCAAAACTGTACACAATACTCCAGGTGTGGCTTCACCAAGGCCCTGTACAACTGTAGCAACACCTCCCTGCCCCTGTACTCAAATCCCCTCGCTATGAAGGCTAACATGCCATTTGCTTTCTTAACCGCCTGCTGTACCTGCATGCCAACCTTCAATGACTGATGTACCATGACACCCAGGTCTCGTTGCATCTTCCCTTTTCCTAATCTGTCACCATTCAGATCATAGTCTATCTCTCTGTTTTTACCACCAAAGTGGATAACCTCACATTTATCCACATTATACTTCATCTGCCATGCATTTGCCCACTCACCTAACCTATCCAAGTCACTCTGCAGCCTAATAGCATCCTCCTCGCAGCTCACACTGCCACCCAACTTAGTGTCATCTGCAAATTTGGAGATACTGCATTTAATCCCCTCATCTAAATCATTAATGTACAATGTAAACAGCTGGGGCCCCAGCACAGAACCTTGCGGCACCCCACTAGTCACTGCCTGCCATTCTGAAAAGTACCCATTTACTCCTACTCTTTGCTTCCTGTCTGACAACTAGTTCTCAATCCACGTCAGCACACTACCCCCAATCCCATGTGCTTTAACTTTGCACATTAATCTCTTGTGTGGGACCTTGTCGAAAGCCTTCTGAAAGTCCAAATATACCACATCAACTGGTTCTCCCTTGTCCACTCTACTGGAAACATCCTCAAAAATTCCAGAATATTTGTCAAGCATGATTTCCCTTTCACAAATCCATGCTGGCTTGGACCTATCATGTCACCATTTTCCAAATGCGCTGCTATGACATCCTTAATAATTGATTCCATCATTTTACCCACTACGGAGGTCAGGCTGACCGGTCTATAATTCGCTGTTTTCTCTCTCCCTCCTTTTTTAAAAAGTGGGGTTACATTGGCTACCCTCCACTCAATAGGAACTGATCCAGAGTCAATGGAATGTTGGAAAATGACGGTCAATGCATCCGCTATTTCCAAGGCCACCTCCTTAAGTACTCTGGGATGCAGTCCATCAGGCCCTGTACCTGCCCTGGGAATGTTTGGTGGGCCATGTAGAGGGAGCTTTACTCTGTATCTAACCTCGTGCTGTACCTGCCCTGGGTGTGTTTGATGGGCCATGTAGAGGGAGCTTTACTCTGTATCTAACCCCCTGTACCTGCCCTGGGTGTGTTTGGTGGGCCATGTAGAGGGAGCCTTACTTTACACTGATGTCAATGGAATGCTAACTCAGACGGAGTGTGATACCAGCTGCTGATTTGCCATGAACCGATTTACTATACCACCCAAAGGCAATTACAGCTTTGTGGAATGAGACACAGGAGGAGACCGGTCAGCCAGCCATGCCTGGTCGAGCTCACAAATTAATCCCAGTCCCCTGCTTGTTCACCATAACCTTGTAAAAGGTTTTCACATGAAGTATTTATCCAATTCTCATTTAAAAGATACTGTGGAACCTGCTCCCACCGCCCTTTCACACATTGCGTTCCAGATCATAACAACTCGCTGTGTAAAACCTTTCCTTATTTACCCCAATATTGTCTCCAAAAGTTTCCCCACTGAAGTCAGGCTGACTGGCCTGTTGCTCCCTTATACCCTTCACCTGCTTTCTCAATTCATAGAAACATAGAAAATAGGTTCAGGAGTAGGCCATTCAGCCCTTCGAGCCTGCACCACCATTCAATAAGATCATGGCTGATCATTCCCTCAGTACCCCTTTCCTGCTTTCTCTCCATACCCCTTGATCCCTTTAGCCGTAAGGGCCACATCTAACTCCCTTTTGAATTTTAAAAACTGCTTCTTCCCCAAGGAAAACAAACTGAAGTGTCCTTAATTCCAACAATAAATCCCGAGATATTTTTAATATCCGTGCAATGCTGACTGAGGCTGTTCATTATACCGGATGGGCCTCATACACTACATTACCGTATGAGGTTGATGGGTGTTTTTGTGACTGGAAGGATGTTTCCAGTGGGGTTCCGCAGGGCTCAGTACTGGGTCCCTTGCTTTTTCTGGTATGTATCAATGATCGAGACTTAAATGTTGGGGGTATGATTAAGAAGTTTGATACTAAAATTGGCCGTGTGGTTGATAATGAAGAAGAAAGCTGTGGACTGCAGGAAGATATCAATGTACTGGTCAGGTGGGCAGAACTGTGGCAAATGAAATACAAATCAAAGCTTTTACCGATATATAAAACGGAAAAGAGTGACTAAAGTAAATGTTGGTCCTTTAGAAGATGAGAAGGGGGATTTAATAATGGGAAATATGGAAATGGCTGAGACCTTAAACAATTATTTTGCTTCGGTCTTCACAGTGGAAGACACAAAAACCATGCCAGAAATTGCTGGTCACGGGAATGTGGGAAGGGAGGACCTTGAGATAATCACTATCACTAGGGGGGTAGTGCTGGACAGGCTAATGGATCTCAAGGTAGACAAGTCCCCTGCTCCTGATGAAATGCATCCCAGGGTATTAAAAGAGATGGCGGACGTTATAGCAGATGCATTGGTTATAATCTACCAAAATTCTCTGGACTCTGGGGAGGTACCAGCGGATTGGAAAGCAGCTAATGTAACGCCTCTGTTTAAAAAAGGGGGCAGACAAAAGGCAGGTAACTATAGGCCGGTTAGTTTAACATCTGTAGTGGGGAAAATGCTTGAAACTATCATTAAAGAAGAAATAGCGGGACATCTAGATAGGAATAGTGCAATCAAGCAGACGCAGCATGGATTCATGAAGGGGAAATCATGTTTAACTAATTTACTGGAATTCTTTGAGGATATAATGAGCATGATAGATAGAGGTGTACCGATGGATGTGGTGTATTTAGATTTCCAAAAGGCATTCGATAAGGTGCCACACAAAAGGTTACTGCAGAAGATAAAGGTACGCGGAGTCAGGAAATGTAATAGCATGGATCGAGAATTGGCTGGCTAACAGAAAGTAGACAGTCGGGATAAATGGGTCCTTTTCAGGTTGGAAATCAGTGGTTAGTGGTGTGCCACAGGGATCGGTGCTGGGACCACAACTGTTTACAATATACATAGATGACCTGGAAGAGGGGACAGTGTAGTGCAACAAAATTTGAGAATGACACTAAGATTAGTGGGAAAGCGGGTTGTGTAGAGGACACAGAGAGGCTGCAAAGAGATTTAGATAGGTTAAGCAAATGGGCTAAGGTTTGGCAGATGGAATACAATGTCGGAAAATGTGAAGTCATCCACCTTGGAAAAAAAAACAGTAAAAGGGAATATTATTTGAATGGGGAGAAATTACAACATGCTGCGGTGCAGAGGGACCTGGGGGTCCTTGTGCATGAATTTTCTCTAAGATTCTTTTCCTATACCATTCGCCTCCAACCTTCCTCTTTCTGCTCATAGCTCTTGTGATGCCAACCCTTCCACTGCAGCCAGGGTTCATCCAATTCAGGATCTAATCTTGGGGCTGCAAAGACTCCAACCAGGCACAAAGAAAGTACACAGTAGATCTTCATCCTTTCTTCTTTGCTCCCTGCCGCTCCCGGGCTACAATCTATCGTACTCGTGAGCGCCACCAGTTTTTATGGATCGCGTCATCCCCGCACTGATACATTTTCAGCACTGATTGGCTGGCCCATCCAGGCACGGACCACACCCAGTCACGAGATGCAGTGCTCAGAGTGTGCTGTCGATTCATGAATCCCAAAAAGTTAGTTTGCAGGTGCAGCAGGTAATCAGGAAGGCGAATGGAATGTTGACCTTCATTGCGAGAGGGATGGAGTACAAAAGCAGGGAGGTCCTGCTGCAACTGTATAGGGTATTAGTGAGGCTGCACCTGGAGTACTGCGTGCAGTTTTGTTCACCTTACTTAAGGAAGGATATACTAGCTTTGGAGGGGGTACAGAGACGATTCACTCGGCTGATTCCGGAGATGAGGGGGTTACCTTATGATGATAGATTGAGTAGACTGGGTCTTTACTCGTTGGAGTTCAGAAGGATGAGGGGTGATCTTATAGAAACATTTAAAATCATGAAAGGGATAGTCAAGATAGAGGCAGAGAGGTTGTTTCCACTGGTCGGGGAGACTAGAACTAGGGGGCACAGCCTCAAAATACGGGGGGGCCAATTTAAAACAGAGTTGAGAAGGAATTTCTTCTCCCAGAGTCTGTGGAATTCTCTGCTCAAGGAAGCAGTTGAGGCGAGCTCATTAAATGTATTCAAGTCACAGATAGATAGATTTTTAACCAATAAGGGAATAAGGGTTACGGGGAGCGGGTGGGTAAGTGGAGCTGAGTCCACGGCCAGATCAGCCATGATCTTGCTGAATGGCGGAGCAGGCTCGAGGGGCTAGATGGCCTACTCCTGTTCCTGATATGTTCTTCTGTTCTTATGAAATGTGAGGTAATGCATTTGGGGAGGTCTAACAAGGAAAGGAATACACAATAAATGGTAGGACACTGAGAAGTGTAGAGGAACAAAGGGACCTGGGAGTGCAGGTCCACAGATCCCTGAAGGTAGCAGGCCAGGTAGATTAGGTGGTTAAGAAGGCATACGGAGTGCTTGCCTTTATTGGCCGAGGCATATAATATAAGAGCAGGGGGTTATGCTTGAACTGTATAAAACACTAGTTAGGCCACAGCTGGAGTACTGCCTGCAGTTCTGGTCACCACATTACAGGAAAGATGTGAATGCACTGGAGAGGGTACAGAGGAGATTTACATAGATACATAGATACATAGAAAATAGGTGCAGTTGTCGGCCATTCGGCTCTTCGAGCCTGCACCACCATTCAATATATGAGGATCTTGCCTGGGTTGGAGAATTTTGTCTATGAGGAAAGATTGGATAGGCTGGGGTTGTTTTCTTTGGAACAGAGGTGGCTGAGGGGAGACCTGATTGAGGTGTATAAAATTATGAGGGGCCTGGATAGGGTGGATAGTAAGGATCTGTTCCCTTAGCAGAGGGGTCAACAACCAGGGAGCACACCCGATTTACTATACCACCCAAAGGCAATTGCATCTTTGTGGAATGATAAACAGGAGGAGGCCGTTCATCCAGGTAGGAGGTCTAGAGGGGTGGTGGGGGTCTGGAACTCACTGCCTGAAAGGGTGGTAGAGGCAGAAACCCTCACCACATTTAAAAAGTACTTGGATGTGCCGTAACCTACAGGGCTACGGATCAAGAGCTGGAAAGTGGGATTAAGCTGGGTAGCCTCTTGGTCAGCCGGCACGGACACGATGGGCTGAATGGCCTCCTTGCATGCTGTAAATTTCTATGATTCTATGATATGATTACAGTACATTAGCGACCTCCTACTCTACCTCTCCGTTAACCAAGCCCAGAACACAAGCTCGGGCTCAACTGATGAGTTCAACATCTTTGCAGAACTGTTCATTCAATCTTCACCCCGATTGATAGGTTGGAGGACTGTTCTATTAACTTATAGGAAACAGAGGGGAGAGAGACAGAGACAAAGGAGGATAGGGGAACAGCAAGCGAGGGCAAGAAATAAAGAGGGGAAAAAGAAAGAACAAAAACAAAGAAAAGAATCAAAGGAGGAAAGGTGAGGATGAAAGGAGGCAATAAACGAGGCGAAGGAGAGAGTGAGGAAATGAAGGGGTAGCCAATCCCCAGTCAGAAAATTCAGACAATAAACACCACAAAAAAACATCGAAAGCATCCGGGCACAAGATACGTTTGGCTGTCCAGTTTTCAAAGCCTTTCTGGCAAAGAAGGATGTGTGTTGGAAGTGCACAGGCCGAGGGGTTTTCAAAGCAGTTAGTTTAACTGGACCAAGTGTTTGTGCTCAGTGAGGTGTGTTGTTCCACACTGCACAGTGCGTGTTAGAATCCAGTCCAGATAGATACACCAGGTGTAAGAACAGTTCCACACAGTGTGTGTTAGAATCCAGTCCAGATAGATACACCAGGTTTAATGACAGTACCACACTGTACAGTGCATGTTAGAATCCAGTCCAGATAGATACACCAGGTGTAATAACAGTTCCACACAGTGTGTGTTAGAATCCAGTCCAGATAGATACACCAGGTGTAATGAAAGTCTACTTTGTGCTCTGCCCCGACAGGGTTAGGGAGGGCCATTGAAGCTCCCTTTACCGCGAACGGGCCATAAAGCTGCATCGGATTAACAACGGATATACGGCACAGAAACAGGCCATTCGGCCCAACCAGGCCATGCTGCTGTTTATGCCCCACTCGAGCCTCCTCCCGTCTTTCCTCATCTAACTCTATCAGCATAACCCTCCATACCCTTCTCCCCCATTGGCTTGTCCAGCCTCCCCTTAAATACATCGATACTATTCACTTCAATCACTCCCTGTGGCAGCGAGTTCCACATTCTCATCACTCTCTGGGTAAAGGAGTTTCTCCTGAATTCCCCATTGGATTTCTTGGTGACTACCTTATATTGATGACCTCTAGTTATGCTCTTCCCCACAAGTGGAAACACCTTCTCTGTATCCACCCTATCAAAACATTCCATAATTGTAAAGACCTCTATTAGGTCACCCCTCAGCCTTCTTTTTCCAAGAGAAAAGAGACCCAGCCTGTTCATCCTTTCCCGATATGTATACCTCGCATTTCTGGTATCATCCCTGTAAATCTGTCTCCTTTCTCTAATATGGCGACCAGAACGTTACGCAGTACTCCAAGTGTGGTCTAAACAAAGCTCGATAAAGGTTTAGCATAACTTCCCTATTCTTCAATTCGATACCTCTAGAAATACACCCGAGTGCTTGCCTGGCTAACCTACATCACAATTTTTAATGATTTGTTCCAAGATCCCTTTGTTCCTCTATCCTACCTAGACTCATACCCTCCGAGTAATAAGTGACCTCCCTATCCCTTAATTAACATAACAAAAACAGATTATCTGGACATTATCATGTTGCTGTGTGTGGGAGCTTGCTGTGCACAAATTGGCTGCCATGTTTCCCACATTACAACAGTGACTACACTTCAAAAGTACTACATTGGCTGTAAAACGCTTTGAGAAATCTGGTGGCTGTGAAAGGCGCGATATAAATGCAAGTCTTTCTTTCTCCCTAACAAAATGTAATACGTGCTCGGTGAACTTAATTTGCCAGTTTGCCCATTCTGTAAGTTTATTAATGTCCTCCTGTAAGTTGTTGCAGGCCTCCTCAGTATTGACGATCGCCAAGTTTGGTGTCAGCCGCCAATTTAGAAATTGTGCTTTTGATTCCAAAGTCTAAACCGTTAATATAAATTATATAAGACCATCTAATTTCCCACACGCCTTGCCTTAATTTGAGATACTGCCTCCATTAAAAGGAGCGGGTCAGAACCGCCCGAGTGATAAACCTTGTTCCACTCACACTGCAAGAGGAGATCTTACTCCATCCATTACACTGGCACTCTGCCATATTTAGTCATCAATGAGTTAATACATGTGTGTGAAATTCCCTCCTCCAATGTTTTAACCCAATAATTGTGAACATCATTCAAACTGAACAGAAAAATCTGAGACCAACAGACTGCCAATTAACAGATCCATTGCTGTTATTGCCAAGAAACGATTTTGACTGCACAGAAATCCTTCTAGTTCTCAACCCTTGAATTGGTTCAGTTCAAGCTGAGGTTTCAGAGACGAGAGGTGAATTAAACACTAAATTGGGAGCATGCACCACGCAGATAGTTAAACGGCTACTGTCCAGGCACAATAAGAACATAAGAACATAAGAAATAGGAGCAGGAGTCAGGCATACGGCCCCTCGAGCCTGCTCCGCCGTTCAATAAGATCAATGGACTCAGCTCCATTTCCCTGCCCGCTTCCCATAACCCTTTATTCTCTTATTGCTTAAAAATCTATCTTCCTCCACCTTAAATATATTCAGTTACCCAACCTCCACAGCTTTCTGGGGCAGAGAATTCCAGATTCATGACCCTCAGAGAAGAAATTCCTCCTCATCTGTTTTAAATGGGCGGCCCCTTATTCTGAAACTATGCCCCCAGTTCTAGATTCCCCCACACGGGGAAACATCCTCTCTGCATCCACCTTGTCGAGCCTCCTCAGAACCTTATATGTTTCAATAAGATCACCTCTCATTCTTCTGAACTCCAATATATAGGTCCAATCTGCTCAACCTTTCTTCATTAGACAACCCCTTCATCTCAGGGATTAACCGAGTGAAGCTTCCCTGAACTGCTCCACAATACAGTATCAACAGGACACAACCTTATTACACATGCAGCCGTTTGCTATCGGTCCGGCAGCTCGCTGGTTAATGCTGAACGCTTGTTGGTGTGAGACATGTTTGATAAACACAAGTCCCTGTTTCTCATTCTGTGCAAACTATTTGCCCTCCATCAGCACTGAAATATCCAGTGGAACCTGGAACTTATTCTGTTTTACATCTAAAAGCTGTTCCTTCAACGATTTTAACTGGAACCTTAAACAACAGTCTGTGACTCCAACTGTTAAATCCCGACACAATTGGATAATGTGTTTTAACTCGGATTATAACAAACCCCTAAAGCGCCTGCAATGTCCTACCGTCCAAATGATCAAATCTCCACCCACAGAGCAAGTGTCCCAAAACTAGAATGTGTATCCCGCAGCTCAGACTGAACACATCCTGTAAACCCAATAACCTCCTCATTTATTAGATTCCGAGAATCAATTCTGTGGGCTTAAATCTTAACCCTGAACACTCCATCCAGTTAGCAGATGTCAGCCACAATTACTGGGTGTATTCTTAACTCGAAAGAATGGAGTCAGTCTCGGATAGAGTCGCGTAATTATTCTGAATATCTCACCGATTTCACACATTCGTGTATTACCGAATTCGCTAAATAACGCAAATTAAGAAAATCAATATCAGATCAGGAAGGAATGAGAAGTTTGTCTTACCCGAAGTCACTGTCAGCGAGGTTCCTGTGCCCCAGTAAGCAAGATAGTCACAGTGCTCCGTCTCCTGGTCCCAGCAATGTAGGAACTTCACCCGCACAAATATCTCACAATCTCAGGGTGTGGTGAAAATAAAAAGCTGCTTTTATCCTGGGAGCAGCAGCCGCCTGTATTTGGATCTGACAGTCCATCCTAAACCTGCTCCGGGTATTCATCACTCAGCTGGTGTTGCACTTTCCCTGTCAGCGGCTAGCAGCTCCTGCACATCGCCGACAAACACACTCGCTCCTTATCACCTTTTATTCCCCACAAATCCACATTTCCCTCCCACAGTCCGAGTGGGCGATGATCCATGTGAGTGTGAGAGGCAGCAATGCGGAATCTGTGGGCACAGGCTGTGAATCAGCCGCTTATTTGTGGCGGGGAGTTTTTGTCAAGCTCTGTACTGCTGTGGGCCGTATACCCAGCACAGTGCTTCACCCCAGCTCAAACACCGCCGCCACAAGATCCAGCCCCAAACACAATGTCCCACCAACCTGCCGCTGGCTTTATGGCCCCTCAGTCTGTCTCCGTGTTCCACACACAGCAGCTGTCAAACCTGGGCTTCCAGGACTTTGTAAAATGGAGCTATAATCCACAGGGAGCTTCCCGTGTTCTTGGTCCCACATCTGTCACTCGCTGCTTTCTCCTTCCTTTCAAGTTATATCTTTAAAGAAAATTGCTTGTACAGCCAGACTGTTTAATCGGGATCTGCTTTCTATCCAGGGGTGATGAAGCAAAGGCTGGTGAGATGGCCCGAAGAGTCCAATTTAAACAGCTTTGGTGTGGCAGGTTTTTGAATGGAGGGAGCCCCCACCTCTCACACTGTGCCACCCAGTATAGGCACAGTGATACACAGCCGTACAATAACCTTCACCTCTGTCACTGATACTGGCCCCAGTCACTGCACATTGAAACTGCACTGGCTCGGCTACAAGTGAGTGACCCTGCGCTCTGATTCACGCTGGCGATGGTGGTTCTGTCACTGGCACAGTGATCTGAAGACCTGGATTCAATAATCCCAGGAACTCCCGAGTTCAAATCCCTCTATGGGAGTTTGGCAATTTCATTTTAAAAATCTGAGGCTAAAAAATTCTGGGCTCAGTAAAAGTGACCATGAAGCTGGCGGATGGTCGTAAACACCCAGCTGGTCACTGAGATCCTTCTGGAACACAGCCGAGCCTATAGGTGACTCCAGTCCCACCCCCAATTGCTTGCCCCTTACCTGCTCTCTGAAGTGGTCCCAGTGAGACACTCAGTTACCACCACCATCATCATCATAGGCAGTCCCTCAAAAGGCTTGCGTCCACTCTCAGTGAGTTCTCAGGTGACTGAACAGTCCAATACAGGAATGACAGTCTCTGTCACAGGTGGGGCACAGCTGTAGATAAATTCAGGTTATCCACTTTGGTGGCAAAAACAGGAAGGCAGATTATTATCTGAATGGTGATGGATTCGGAAAATGGGAGATGCAACGAGACCTGGGTGTCATGGTACATCAGTCATTGAAGTTTGGCATGCAGGTACAGCAGGCGATGAAGAAGGCAAATAGCATGTTGGCCTTCATAGCGAGAGGATTTGAGTACAGGGGCAGGGAGGTCTTATCGCAGTTGTACAGGGTCTTGGTGAGGCCACACCTGGAATATTGTATACAGTTTTGGTCTCCTAATCTGAGGAAGGACATTCTTGCTATTGAGGGAGTTCAGCAAATGTTCACCAGATTGATTCCCAGGATGGCAGGACTGACAGATGAAGAAAGATTGGATCGACTAGGCTTATATTCACTGGAATTTAGAAGAATGAGAGGGGATCTCATAGAAACATATAAAATTCTGACGGGATTGGACAGGTTAGATGCAGGAAGAATGTTCCTGATGTTGGGGAAGTCCAGAACCAGGGGTCACAATCTAAGGATAAGGGGTAAGCCATTTAGGACCGAGATGAGGAGAAACTTCTTCACTCAGAGAATTGTGAACCTGTGGAATTCTCTACCACAGAAATTTGTTGAGGTCAGTTCATTAGATATATTCAAAAGGGACTTAGATATGGCCCTTACAGCTAAAGGGATCAAGGGGTATGGAGAGAAAGCAGGAATGGGATACTGAAGTTGCGTGACCAGCCATGATCATATTGAATGGTGATGCAGGCTCGAAGGGCCGAAAGGCCTACACTTGCACCTATTTTCTATGTTTCTGTGATAGACAGAGGTTGAAGGAAGGGGTGGGTGGGGCAGGTTTGCCGCACGCTCCTTCCGCTGCCTGCGCTTGGCTTCCGCATGCTCTCGGCGACGAGACTCGAGGTACTCAGCATCCTCCCAGATGCATCTCCTCCACTTTGGGTGGTCTTTGGCCAGGGACTCCCAGGTGTCGGTGGGGATGTTGTACTTTTTCAAGGAGGCTTTGAGGGTGTTCTTAAAGCATTTCCTATGTCCACCTAGGGCTCACTTGCTGTGTAGGAGTTTCAAGTAGAGCACTTGTTTTTGGAGTATCGTGTCGGGCATGCGGACAATGTGGCCTGCTCAGCGGAGCTGGTCGAGTGTGATCAGTGCTTCGATGCTGGGGATGTTGGCCTGATCGAGAACGCTGATGTTGAGGAGGACACTCCATAATCCCTCACGATTGACAGAGTCGAAGGCCTTTGTTTGGTCATAGAAGGCCATGTACAGGGGTTGGTGCTGCTCCCTGCATTTCTCTTGTATCTGCCGCACGGTGAAGATCATGTCCGTTGTGTCCCTTAGTGGGCAGAATCCGCATTGTGTCTCTGGGGGGAGCTCTTCAGCGACAGGGAGAAGGCGATTGAGGAGGATTCTTGCGATGACCTTCCCTGTGGCCGACAGCAGGGAAACTCCTCTGTAATTACCGCAATCATATTGGTCTCCTTTCTTGAAGATGGTCACGTTTACAGTGTCTCTGAGATCCCCTGGGATAAGAGAAATGAGATCATGGCTTTGCAATAATAGTGTTTTGGTGTTTCGGAGGGGATTCCTTCTGCTCCTGAGGCCTTGTTGTTCTTCAGTAGTCAGATACTGAGCAGGGCTTGTGCTGAGATGGTGGCGGGTAGCATGCTGTGGGATGGGATTGAGGACACTCACGTCGAAGACAGAGTCTCGGTTAAGGAGATCTTCGAAGTGCTCCTTCCAGCGGGCACTGACTGCCTCTCTGTTCTTAGCCCTCAGTGGGGTAGGACCTTGGGTGCTTGGGCCATAGGTGATCTTGACTACGCTAAAGAATCCTCGCACGTCGTGGTTGTCGGCTCGTTGCTGGATCTCCTGCACTTTCTCCACCCACCATCTGTTCTTTAGGTCACGGGTTTTCTGTTGGACCTCGGTCTTAAGACGTCTATAGAGCTGCTTTCTTGCCCTCGAGTTGTGTTGCTGTTTCCAGTTCAAGAATGCCTTGTGCTTGCAGCTTAGTAGCTCCTGGATCTCCTGGCCATTCTCGTCGAACCAGTCTTGGTGTTTCCTGGTCGAGTGACCGAGCGTCTCTTCACAGGTGCTAATTATGGAGGCCTTGAGGCAGACCAGGCCCTGTGGGCACTCTGAGTCTCTGGGTCACTGGGAGTAGTCAGGCTGGTAGTGAGGCACTGGCTGAATAGAGCTTTCTTAGCAGGATCTTTGAGTGCTCCAGCGTTGATTTTCCTGCGGCATTGTTTCTGTTGCTGCGGCTGTTTTGGGGCTACATTGATGGAAATGACTGAGCGGATTAGACGGTGGTCCATCCAGCAGTCGTCGTCTGCTGGCATGGGGTGGGTGATGTGCACGTCCTTGCGATCCCTCGCTCAGACGAAGACGTAGTTGAGCAGATGCCAGAGCTTGGAACAAGGGTGTTTCCATGAAGACTTGTATTTGTTTCTCTGACGGAACAAAGTGTTGGTTATGACGAGGGCGTGTTCTAAGCATTTTGTCAGGAGCAGGGTACCGCTGGAGTGGGTTTCCTGACCCCTCTCTGCCGATCACATCTCCCCAGAGGTCTGTGTCTTTACCGACTCTGGTATTAAAGTCACTGAGGAGGATCAGCTTGTCGCCTGTTGGGACTCAGGACAGGGATTGTTCAAGGCTGGAGTAGAATTGCTCTTTGGTCTTATCTGTAGCTTCCAGTGTTGGGCCCTATGTGCTGAAGACCATAGCACACTGATTCCGGGCTCGGGTGAACCGAAGGTTCGTTTATCCTGCAGGGGGAGTCTCTGAGATGCCCAACTTGCTCATTTTTTATGGCGCAGAGTACCCCATGGAGGCAGTGTTCAGCTTCTGGTTTCCGTTTCCAGAAGCAGGTGTAACTGTAGTGTTTCTGAACCTTGTTAAAAACTCACACGAGGCATGGATATATCAGACCCGGTCACTCTGAGACCTTCACTTTATTCCCAGGACTAAAGAGTGCTGATCCTGGGTGGGACCTCCCCTTTTATACCTGGAAGCCCAGGTGAGGAGCTCACTCCCTGTGGTCAGGGTGTGCATTACAAGGGTACAGGTACAGTGTGCATGAGTTACAGTTACATACTTATAGTCATTGCAAGATTGTGAAATACATGACATCACCTCCCCCTCAGGTCTTTTTGTCTCAGAGGTTAAGTCTATCGGGTGGTCGGTGCTCTCTCGTGGAGCGCCGCAGTTGTGGCTCTGGTGGCTGAGCCTCAGCACGCGTCTGTCACTTGAGGTGATTCCGGCCTGTCCAGCTGGCCGCAGGGACTGTGCATGCTGAGGGCTGTCTTTGTTGCTCATACGCTGGCAGTGGTGTGGGTGCTATCTCATCATGCTCTTCTTCCGGTTCCTCCGTGTCTGCACTGAACCTTGTCTTTACTTGGTCCAAGTGTTTGCGGCATATCTGCCCATTGTTTAGTCTGACCACCATGACCCTGTTTCCTTCTTTGCCAATTACGATGCCCTTAAGCCACTTGGGTCCCAAAGCATGGTTAAGAACCAAAACGGGTCATCTATTTCTATACACCTCCCCCTTGAACCTCGATCATAGAGCTCGGTTTGGGACTGGCGCTTGCCCTCAACAATGTCTGCCAGGGCTGGGTGAATGAGGGACAGCTGCGACTTGAGCATGCATTTCATGAGGAGTTCCGCTGGCGGGACTCCCGTGAGCAAGTGCGGCCGGGACCTGTAGGCCAGCAGGAGGCGCGATAGTCGGTACTGAAGGGTGGGACCTTGGATTCGTAGCATGCCCTGCTTTATGACTTGGACCTTACGTTCCGCCTGGCCATTGGAAGCCGGTTTGAACGGCGCCCTCCGGACATGTTTGATCCCATTGCCCGACATAAACTCCTGGAATTCATGGCTGGTGAAACACGGGCCATTGTCGCTGACCAGGATATCCGGCAAACCGTGGGTCACGAAAACCATATGCAGACTCTCCACAGTGATGGATGTCGTGAACGAGTTCAATATGATGCACTCGATCCACTTCGAGTACGCATCGACAACGATCAGGAACATTTTCCCCATGAACGGACCCACATAGTCTATGTGAATACGTGACCATGGCCTGGTGGGCCAGGGCCATGGGCTGAGTGGGGCCTCCCTGGGGGCATTGCCCAGCTGGGCACACGCGTGCACCTGTGAACCCAGTGTTCCAGGTCTGAGTCAATCCCCAGCCACCACACGTATGACCGGGCAATGGCCTTCATTAACATGGATGCCAGGGTGCTCGCTGTGGAGTTCCCTCATGAACGCTGTCCCTTCCTTTCTGGGGCATGACTACCTGGCTGCCCCATAACAGGCAGTCGGCTTGGACGGAGAGTTCATCCATCCGTCTCTGAAACGGTCTGACATCCTCGGGGCATGCCCTGTGTGCGGGCGCCCAATCCCCAGTCAGGACACATTTCTTTATCATGGATAGGAGGGGGTCCTGTTGGTCCAGAGTTTGATCTGGCGGGCTGTGATGGGGGAGCCTGCAGTGTCAAAAGCCTCAATGGCCATGACCATCGCAGCGCTCTGCTCCGACGCCCCCTCAGTGGTGGCCAGTGGGAGCCTGCTGAGCGCGTCAGTTCAATTTTCGGTGCCGGGACGGTGCCGTATGGTGTAGTCATACGCAGCCAGCGTGAGGGCCCATCGCTGTATGCGAGCTGACGCATTGGCATTGACAGCCTTGCTGTCTGACAACAGGGATGTTAACGGCTTGTGGTCCGTCTCTAGCTCGAACCGTCTACCGAAAAGGTACTGGTGCATCTTTTTCACACGGTACACACACGCGAGTGCCTCCTTCTCGACCACGCTGTATCCACGCTCTGCCTGGGAGAGCGACCTGGAGGTGTAAGCCACCGGTTGGAGTCGGCCGTCATCGTTACCCTGCTGCAACACACACCCAACCCCGTAGGATGACGCATCGCACGTTAAAACCAGTTTTTTACAGGGGTCATACAAAGTCAACAATTTGTTGGAACACAGCAGGTTCCTCGCTTTATTGAAAGCCCTTTCTTGACAATCCCCCCAAAACCATTCACAACCTGTACGGAGGAGCATGTGTAACGGCTCCAACAATGTGCTTAAGTTCAGCAGGAAGTTCCCAAAATAGTTCAAGAGTCCTAGGAATGATCGTAACTCCAACGTGTTGCCGGGCCTGGGCGCCCGGCGAATCACCTCAGTTTTTGATTCAGTGGGCCGGATCCCGTGTACAGCAACCCTCCTGCCCAAAAACTCGATCTCTGTGGTCAAAAACACACACTTGGCCTTTTTCAGCCACAGGCCTATCCGTTCCAATCGGCGTAGCACCTCCTCCAGGTTGTGGAGGTGTTCCTCGGTGTCTCAACCCGTTATAAGAATGTCGTCTTGGAACACAATCGTTCCAGGGATGGACTTGAGCAAACTTTCCATGTCTCGCTGAAAGATAGCAGCTGCCGAACGAATGCCAAATGGGCACCTATTGTAAACAAATAATCCCTTGTGCGTCGTGATGGTGGTCAGAAGCTTGGATTCTTCAGCCAGTTCCTGAGTCATGTCGGCCGAAGTGAGGTCCAGCTTCATGAACAGCTTACCACCTGCCAGCGTGGCAAAAAGGTCCTCCGCTCTCGGGAGCGGGTATTGGTCTTGCAGCGACACTCAGTTGATGGTGGCTTTGTAGTCACCACAAATCCTAACCGAGCCATCTGCTTTGAGGACAGGAACAATGGGACTTGTCCAGTCGCTGAATTCAACGGCCGAAATGATGCCCTCTCTGAGCAGCCTGTCCAATTCACTTTCAATTTTCTCACGCATCACATACGGCACCGCTCTGGCTTTGTGGTGCACTGGTCTGGCATCCGGAGTGATGTGTATCACTACTTTGGTGCCCTTGAACGTTCTGACACTGGGTTGAAAGAGTGACTCGAATTTTTGCAATACCTGCGAGCATGAACTTCGCTCCACGGATGAAATGGCGCGCACATCCCCCCATTTCCAATTCATCTCAGCTAGCCAACTCCTCCCCCAGAGTGCGGGACCATTTCCTGGGATGATCCAGAGTGGCAGCCGGTTCTGTGATCCATTATGCGTTACCACCAAGTTTGCACTGCCCAGCACTGGGATGATCTCTTTGGTGTATGTACGTTGCTGCGTCTCAATGCGTTCCAGTTTGGGCCTGCTAGCTCTGTGTGGCCATAGTCTCTCAAATTGTTGGCCGCTCATGAGTGACTGGCTAGCTCCCGTATCCAGCTCCATGTACACCGGGATGCCATTCAGTAAGATTTTCATCATCATGGGTGGCGTTTTGGTGTATGAGCTGTGGACGTCAGCCACATGAACCCGCTGAACTTCAGCATCCATGGTTGTTCCCCAGGCCTCATCCTGCATTGCAGACCCCTCGTCTGTTTCGTCTGTCTCGCAGACTAGCCTTGCTACTGCCTTTTTGCACATCCTGGCCAAGTGTCCAGTGACATTATAAATCCTACAGGTGTAAAGTTGGAACCTGCAGATTTTTGCAGTTTGCCTGGGTGGTGTCGAATTGCCCTTGCCTGCCTGCCTGGACGGTGTCGAATTGCCCTTTCCTGCCTGCCTGGGTGGTGTCGAATTGCCCTTGCCTGCCTGTGGGGTTCTGTCATTTTTATTACATTGATTCGCTGGTTCAACGCACCTTTAAAACCAGGGCTGTGTGCGTAAATTAGCTTGGTCTCCTCTTCCCCTGCCATGAAGGTCTGAGCTATCAACTCCGCCCCTTCTAAAGTCAAATCCTTAGTCTTCATGAGCTTCCTGAAAATGCCGGCATGATTAATGCCCTCGATGAAAGAGTCCCTTAACATCTCCCCCCTGCAGGCATCGTAGAACTTACAGAGACTGGCCAAACACTGCAGTTCCGCCACGAAGTCCGAGGCGTTTTGACCCTCCCGACGCCGGTGAGAGTAGAACCGGTGCCGTGCCATGTGTACGCTACTTGCCGGCTTGAGGTGCTCACTGATCAGTTGGCTGAGCTCTTTGAAGGACTTGTCCGCTGGCTTTTGGGGTGCGAGCAGGTCTTTCATCAGCGCATACGTCTGTGGACCACAGCTGGTCAGTAGATGCACCCTCCGCTTGTCAGCCGCTGTCACTCCCAGCCAGTCCTTTGTGACAAAGCTCTGCTGGAGTCTTTCCACAAAGTCGTCCCAGTCCTCACCCACACAGTAACATTCCTCTGTGCCACCGGTGGCCATCCTCGTGGTTCGGTGATTCCCGATTCTCATCGCCCGATGTAGTGTCCCTGCACCTTGTCACAAACTCACACGAGGCATGGATATATCAGACACAGTCACTCTGTGACCTTCACTTTATTCCCAGGACCAAAGAGTGCTGATCCTGGGTGGGACCTCCCCTTTTATACCTGGAAGCCCAGGTGAGGAGCTCACTCCCTGTGGTCAGGGTGTGCATTACAAGGGTACAGGTACAGTGTGCATGAGTTACAGTTACAGACTTATAGTCATTGCAAGATGGTGAAATACATGACATCACCTCCACCTTGTTCCTTGAGCTGACATTCCCCTGCCCGCCGGGTCTCAGTTAGGGCGGCAATGTCTATGAAAAGTCTTAATTCCTGGGCAACTATAGCAGTGCGATGTTCTGGTCTGTCGCAGTTGGGGTTGTCCATGAGGGTCCTGATGTTCCAGATCCCGAACTTCATTCTCGAGAGTGGAAGATGCCTGTGTGTGAATTCATTTATCGTGGGGTGGCCGTCGCACACCGGCTTCCACATGGACTTGACGGAGCAAGGTCTTGGTCCCATCACAAGGGAACCCAAGATAATTGGAGACCGGGCTCTTCTGCATCCTCGAGAATTAATAAATATATCAATTCTTAGATATGTCCCAAGGCCCAGCTTCAGGTCACCCCAGGAATCCCCCGCTAATCCTCATCATAGGCCGTCCCCCCAGAGCCAGGATTCCCCGCTAATCTTCATCATAGGCTGTCACCCGGAGCCAGGAATCCCCCGCTAATCTTCATCATAGGATGTCCCCCGGAGCCAGGAATCCCCCGCTAATCTTCATCACTGGCCATCCCCCGGAGCCAGGAATCCCCCGCTAATCTTCATCATTGGCCATCCCCCGGAGTCAGGAATCCCCCGCTAATCTTCATCACAGGCAGTCCCCACGGAGCCAGGAATCCCCCGCTAATCCTCATCATAGGCTGTCCCCCGGAGCCAGGATTCCCCTCTAATCTTCATCATAGGCCGTCCCCCCAGGGCCAGGAATCCCCCGCTAATCCTCATCATAGGCACTCCCCCGGAGCCAGGAATCCCCCGCTAATCTTCATCACTGGCCATCCCCCGGAGCCAGGAATCCCCCGCTAATCTTCATCATTGGCCATCCCCCGGAGCCAGGATTCCCCTCTAATCTTCATCATAGGCCGTCCCCCCAGGGCCAGGAATCCCCCGCTAATCCTCATCATAGGCACTCCCCCGGAGCCAGGAATCCCCCGCTAATCTTCATCATAGGCCATCCCCCGGAGCCAGGAATCCCCTGCTAATTTTCATCATAGGCAGTCCCACGGAGCCAGGAATCCCTCGCTAATCTTCATCATAGGCAGTCCCCTCGGAGCCACAAATCCCCCACTAATCTTCATCATAGGCAGTCCCCCCGGAGCCACAAATCCCCCGCTAATCTTCATCATAGGCAGTCCCCGGGAGCTAGGAATCCCCCGCTAATCTTCATCATAGGCAGTCCCCACGGAGCCAGGAATCCCCCGCTAATCTTCATCATAGGCAGTCCCCCCAGAGCCAGGAATACCCCGCTAATCTTCATCATAGGCTGTCCCCGGGAGCTAGGAATCCCCCGTTAATCTTCATCAAAGGTAGTCCCCACGGAGCCAGGAATCCACCGCTAATCTTCATCATAGGCAGTCCCCCCAGAGCCAGGAATCCCCCGCTAATCTTCATCATAGACAGTCCCCCCGGAGCCAGGAATCCCCCGCTAATCTTCATCATAAGCAGTCCCCCCGGAGCCAGGAATCCCCCGCTAATCTTCATCATAGGCAGTCCCCACGGAGCCAGGAATCCCCCGCTATTCTTCATCATAGGCACTCTCCGGAGCCAGGAATCCCCCGCTAATCTTCATCATAGGCAGTCCCCCCAGAGCCAGGAATCTCCCGCTAATCTTCATCATAGGCAGTCCCCCCGGAGCCAGGAATCCCCCACTAATCTTCATCATAGGCCTTCCCCCCGGAGCCAGGAATCCGCCGCTAATCTTCATCATAGGCCTTCCCCCCGGAGCCAGGAATCCGCCGCTAATCTTCATTATAGGCCTTCCCCCCAGGAGCCAGGAATCCCCCGCTAATCTTCATCATAGGCAGTCCCCAGGAGCCAGGAATCCCCCGCTAATCTTCATCATAGGCCAACACCCCGGAGCCAGGAATCCCCCGCTAATCTTCATCATAGGTAGTCCCCCCAGAGCCAGGAATCCACCGCTAATCTTCATCATAGACAGTCCCCACGGAGCCAGGAATCTGCCGCTAATTTTTATCATAGGCAGTCCCCCCGGAGCCAGGAATCCCCCGCTAATCTTCATCATAGGTAGCCCCCCGGAGCCAGGAATCCCCCGTTAATCTTCATCATAGGTAGCCCCCCGGAGCCAGGAATCCACCGGTAATCTTCATCTTAGGCAGTCCCCCCGGAGCTAGGAATACCCCGCTAATCTTCATCAAAGGCAGTCCCACGGAGCCAGGAATCCCCCGCTAATCCTCATCATAGGGTGTCCCCGGAGCCAGGAATCCACCGCTAATCTTCATCATAGGTAGTACCCCCAGAGCCAGGAATCCCCCGCTAATCTTCATCATAGACAGTCCCCACGGAGCCAGGAATCACCCGCTAATCTTCATCAGAGGAAGTCGCCCCGGAGCCAGGAATCCACCGCTAATCTTCATCATAGGCAGCCCCCCGGAGCCAGGAATCCCCCGCTAATCTTTATCTTAGGCAGTCCCCCCAGAGCCAGGAATCCACCGCTAATCTTCATCATAGGCAGTCCACCCGGGTCCAGGAATCCTCCGCTAATCTTCATCATAGGCCGTCACCGGAGTCAGGAATCCCCCGCTAATCTTCATCATAGGCAGTCCCCCCGGAGCCAGGAATCCCCCGCTAATCTTCATCATAGGCCATCACCCCGGAGCCAGGAATCCCCCACTAATCTTCATCATAGGCAGTCCCCCCGGAGCCAGGAATCCTCCGCTAATCTTTATCATAGGCCGTCCCCGGAGCCTGGATGCCCCGCTAATCTTCATCAAAGGCAGTCCCCCGGAGCCAGTAATCCCCCGCTAATCTTCATCATAGACACTTCCCCGGAGCCAGGAATCTCCCGCTAATCTTCATCATAGACAGTCACCCCGGACCAAGGAATCCCCTGCTAATCTTCATCATAGGCAGTCCCCCAGAGCCAGGATTCCCCCGCTAATCTTCATCATAGGCCGTCCCCGGAGCCAGTAATCCCCCGCTAATCTTCATCATAGTCCATTCCTTGGTGCCAGGAAACCCCGCTAATCTTCATCATAGACAGTCACCCCGGAGGCAGGAATCCTCCGCTAAACTTCATCATAGGCAGGCCCCCCAAAGTCAGGAATCCCGCGCTAATCTTCATCATAGGCCATCACCCCGGAGCCAGGAATCCCCCGCTAATCTTCACCTTAGGCCGTCCATGGAGCCAGGAAACCCCCGCTAATCTTCATCATAGGCCATCCCCCCAGAGCCAGGAATCCCACGCTAACCTTCCGCATAGGCCGTACCCCCGGAGCCAGGAATTCCCCGCTAATCTTCATCATAGGCAGTCCTAAGGAGCCAGGAATCCCCCGCTAATCTTCATCATAGGCAGTCCCCCCAGAGCCAGGAATCCACAGCTAATCTTCATCATAAGCCATCCCCCCAGAGCCAGGAATCCATCGCTTATCTTCATCATAGGCAGTCCCCCCGGAGCAAGGAATTCCCCGCTAATCTTCATCATAGGCCATCACCCCGGAGCCAGGAATCCCCCGCTAATCTTCATCATAGGCCATCACCCCGGAGCCAGGAATCACCCGCTAATCTTCATCATAGGCAGTACCCCGGAGCAAAGAATCCCCCGCTAATCTTCATCATATGCCATCCCCCCAGAGCCAGGAATCCCCCGCTAACCTTCCGCATAGGCCGTACCCCCGGAGCCAGGAATTCCCCGCTAATCTTCATCATAGGCAGCCCCTGGAGCCAGGAATCCCCCGCTAATCCTCATCATAGTCTATTCCCCGGAGCCAGGAATCCCCCGCTAATCTTCATCATAGTCCATTCCTTGGGGCCAGGAAACCCCGCTAATCTTCATCATAGGCAGTCCTAAGGAGCCAGGAATCCCCCGCTAATCTTCATCATAGGCAGCCCCTGGAGCCAGGAATCCCCCGCTAATCCTCGTCATAGGCTATTCCCCGGAGCCAGGAATCCCCCGCTAATCTTCATCATAGTCCATTCCTTGGGGCCAGGAAACCCCGCTAATCTTCATCATAGGCAGTCCCCCAGGAGCCAGGAATCCCCCGCTAATCTTCATCATAGGCAGTCTCCCCGGAGCCAGGAATCCCCCACTAATCTTCATCATAGGCAGTCCCCCCAGAGCCAGGAATCCCCCGCTAATCTTCATCATAGACCGTCCCCGGAGCCAGGATTCCTCCACTAATCTTCATCGTAGGCAGTCCCCCTGGAGCCAGGAATCCCCCACTAATCTTCATCATAGACAGTCCCCCCGGACCCAGGAATCCCCCACTAATCTTCATCATAGACAGTCCCCCCGGACCCAGGAATCCCCCACTAATCTTCATCATAGGCCATCACCCCGGAGCCAGGAATCCCCCGCTAATCTTCAACATAGGCAGTCCCCGTGGAGCCAGGAATCCCCCACTATTCTTCATCATAGACAGTCCCCCCGGACCCAGGAATCCCCCGCTAATCTTCATCATAGGCCGTACCCCCGGAGGCCGGAATTCCGCGCTAATCTTCATCATAGGCCATCACCCCGGAGCCAGGAATCCACCGCTAATCTTCTTCATAGGCCATCCCCCCAGAGCCAGGAATCCCACGCTAACCTTCCGCATAGGCCGTACCCCCGGAGCCAGGAAGTCCCCGCTAATCTTCATCATAGGCCATCACCCCGGAGCCAAGAATCCCCTGCTAATCTTCATCATAAGCAGTCCCCCCGAAGCCACGAAACCCCACTAATCTTCATCATAGGCAGCCCCCCGGAGCCAGGAATCCCCCGCTAATCTTCATCATAGGCAGTCCTAAGGAGCCAGGAATCCCCCGCTAATCTTCATCATAGGCAGCCCCTGGAGCCAGGAATCCCCCGCTAATCCTCGTCATAGGCTATTCCCCGGAGCCAGGAATCCCCCGCTAATCTTCATCATAGTCCATTCCTTGGGGCCAGGAAACCCCGCTAATCTTCATCATAGGCAGTCCCCCAGGAGCCAGGAATCCCCCGCTAATCTTCATCATAGGCAGTCTCCCCGGAGCCAGGAATCCCCCACTAATCTTCATCATAGGCAGTCCCCCCAGAGCCAGGAATCCCCCGCTAATCTTCATCATAGACCGTCCCCGGAGCCAGGATTCCTCCACTAATCTTCATCGTAGGCAGTCCCCCTGGAGCCAGGAATCCCCCACTAATCTTCATCATAGACAGTCCCCCCGGACCCAGGAATCCCCCACTAATCTTCATCATAGACAGTCCCCCCGGACCCAGGAATCCCCCACTAATCTTCATCATAGGCCATCACCCCGGAGCCAGGAATCCCCCGCTAATCTTCAACATAGGCAGTCCCCGTGGAGCCAGGAATCCCCCACTATTCTTCATCATAGACAGTCCCCCCGGACCCAGGAATCCCCCGCTAATCTTCATCATAGGCCGTACCCCCGGAGGCCGGAATTCCGCGCTAATCTTCATCATAGGCCATCACCCCGGAGCCAGGAATCCACCGCTAATCTTCTTCATAGGCCATCCCCCCAGAGCCAGGAATCCCACGCTAACCTTCCGCATAGGCCGTACCCCCGGAGCCAGGAAGTCCCCGCTAATCTTCATCATAGGCCATCACCCCGGAGCCAAGAATCCCCTGCTAATCTTCATCATAAGCAGTCCCCCCGAAGCCACGAAACCCCACTAATCTTCATCATAGGCAGCCCCCCGGAGCCAGGAATCCCCCGCTAATCTTCATCATAGGCAGCCCCTGGAGCCAGGAATCCCCCGCTAATCCTCATCATAGGCTATTCCCCGGAGCCAGGAATCCCCCGCTAATCTTCATCATAGTCCATTCCTTGGGGCCAGGAAACCCCGCTAATCTTCATCATAGGCAGTCCCCCGGGAGCCAGGAATCCCCCGCTAATCTTCATCATAGGCAGTCTCCCCGGAGCCAGGAATCCCCCACTAATCTTCATCATAGGCAGTCCCCCAGAGCCAGGAATCCCCCGCTAATCTTCATCATAGACCGTCCCCGGAGCCAGGATTCCTCCACTAATCTTCATCGTAGGCAGTCCCCCTGGAGCCAGGAATCCCCCACTAATCTTCATCATAGACAGTCCCCCCGGACCCAGGAATCCCCCACTAATCTTCATCATAGACAGTCCCCCCGGACCCAGGAATCCCCCACTAATCTTCATCATAGGCCATCACCCCGGAGCCAGGAATCCCCCGCTAATCTTCAACATAGGCAGTCCCCCTGGAGCCAGGAATCCCCCACTAATCTTCATCATAGACAGTCCCCCCGGACCCAGGAATCACCCGCTAATCTTCATCATAGGCCGTACCCCCGGAGGCCGGAATTCCGCGCTAATCTTCATCATAGGCCATCACCCCGGAGCCAGGAATCCACCGCTAATCTTCTTCATAGGCCATCCCCCCAGAGCCAGGAATCCCACGCTAACCTTCCGCATAGGCCGTACCCCCGGAGCCAGGAAGTCCCCGCTAATCTTCATCATAAGCCATCACCCCGGAGCCAAGAATCCCCTGCTAATCTTCATCATAAGCAGTCCCCCCGAAGCCACGAAACCCCACTAATCTTCATCATAGGCAGCCCCCCGGAGCCAGGAATCCCCCGCTAATCTTCATCATAGGCCGTCCCCGGAGCCAGGAATCCCCCGCTAATCTTCATCAAGGCAGTCCCCCCAGAGCCAGGAATCCCCCGCTAATCTTCATCATAGGCAGTCCCCACGGAGCCAGGAATCCTCCGCTAATCTTCATCATAGGCAGTCCACCCGGAGCCAGGAATGCCCCGCTAATCTTCATCATAGGCCGTCCCCGGAGCCAGGAATCCCCCGCTAATCTTCATCATAGGCCGTCCTCGGAGCCAGGAATCCCCCGCTAATCTTCATCATAGGCCGTCCCCGGAGCCAGGAATCCTCCGCTAATCTTCATCATAGGCCATCCCCCGGAGCCAGGAATCCCCCGCTAATCTTCATCATAGGCCGTCCCCGGAGCCAGGAATCCCCCGCTAATCTTCATCATAGGCCGTCCCCGGAGCCAGGAATCCTCCGCTAATCTTCGTCATAGGCAGTCCACCCGGGTCCAGGAATCCCCCGCTAATCTTCATCATAGGCCGTCCCCGGAGCCAGGAATCCCCCGCTAATCTTCATCATAGGCCGTCCCCGGAGCCAGGAATCCCCCGCTAATCTTCATCATAGGCAGTCCCTCCGGAGCCAGGAATCCTCCGCTAATCTTCATCAAAGGCATTACCCCCGGAGCCAGTAATCCCCCGCTAATCTTCATCATAGACACTTCCCCGGAGCCAGGAATCCCCCGCTAATCTTCATCATATGCCGTCCCCCCAGAGCCAGGAATCCCCCGCTAATCTTCATCATAGGCCATCCCCCGGAGCCAGGAATCCCCCGCTAATCTTCATCACAGACAGTCCCCCCGGACCCAGGAATCCCCAGCTAATCTTCATCATAGGCCGTCCATGGAGCCAGGAATCCCTCGCTAATCTTCAACATAGGCAGTCCCCCCGGAGCCAAGAATCCCCCGCTAATCTTCATCACAGACAGTCCCCCCGGACCCAGGAATCCCCAGCTAATCTTCATCATAAGCCATCCCCCGGAGCCAGGAATCACCTGCTAATCTTCTTCATAGGCAGTCCCCCCGGAGCCAGGATTCCCCCGCTAATCTTCATCATAGGCCATCACCCCGGAGCCAGGAATCCCCCGCTAATCTTCAACATAGGCAGTCCCCCCGGAGCCAAGAATCCCCCGCTAATCTTCATCACAGACAGTCCCCCCGGACCCAGGAATCCCCAGCTAATCTTCATCATAGGCCGTCCATGGAGCCAGGAATCCCTCGCTAATCTTCATCATAGACAGTCCCCCCGGACCCAGGAATACCCCGCTAATCTTCATCTTAGGCCGTCCATGGAGCCAGGAATCCCCCGCTAATCTTCATCATAGGCAGTCCCCCCGGAGCCAGGCATCCACTGCTAATCTTCATCATAGGCAGTCCCCCGGAGCCAGGAATCCCCCGCTAATCTTCATCATAGGCCATCACCCCGGAGCCAGGAATCCACCGCTAATCTTCATCATAGGCCGTCCCCGGAGCCAGGAATCCCCCGCTAATCTTCATCATAGGCCGTCCCCGGAGCCAGGAATCCCCCGCTAATCTTCATCATAGGCAGGCCCCCCAAAGCCAGGAATTCCCCGCTAATCTTCATCATAGGCCATCACCCCGGAGCCAGGAATCCCCCGCTAATCTTTATCATAGGCAGTCCCCCCGGAGCCAGGAATCCCCCGCTAATCTTCATCATAGGCCATCCCCCGGAGCCAGGAATCCCCCGCTAATCTTCATCATAGGCAGTCTCCCCGGAGCCAGGAATCCACCACTAATCTTCATCATAGGCAGTCCCCCAGAGCCAGGAATCCCCCGCTAATCTTCATCATAGACCGTCCCCGGAGCCAGGATTCCTCCACTAATCTTCATCGTAGGCAGTCCCCCTGGAGCCAGGAATCCCCCACTAATCTTCATCATAGACAGTCCCCCCGGACCCAGGAATCCCCCACTAATCTTCATCATAGACAGTCCCCCCAGACCCAGGAATCCCCCACTAATCTTCATCATAGGCCATCACCCCGGAGCCAGGAATCCCCCGCAAATCTTCAACATAGGCAGTCCACCTGGAGCCAGGAATCCCCCACTAATCTTCATCATAGACAGTCCCCCCGGACCCAGGAATCCCCCGCTAATCTTCATCATAGGCCGTACCCCTGGAGGCCGGAATTCCGCGCTAATCTTCATCATAGGCCATCACCCCGGAGCCAGGAATCCACCGCTAATCTTCTTCATAGGCCATCCCCCCAGAGCCAGGAATCCCACGCTAACCTTCCGCATAGGCCGTACCCCCGGAGCCAGGAAGTCCCCGCTAATCTTCATCATAGGCCATCACCCCGCAGCCAAGAATCCCCTGCTAATCTTCATCATAAGCAGTCCCCCCGAAGCCACGAAACCCCACTAATCTTCATCATAGGCAGCCCCCCGGAGCCAGGAATCCCCCGCTAATCTTCAACATAGGCAGTCCCCCCGGAGCCAAGAATCCCCCGCTAATCTTCATCACAGACAGTCCCCCCGGACCCAGGAATCCCCAGCTAATCTTCATCATAGGCCGTCCATGGAGCCAGGAATCCCTCGCTAATCTTCATCATAGACAGTCCCCCCGGACCCAGGAATACCCCGCTAATCTTCATCTTAGGCCGTCCATGGAGCCAGGAATCCCCCGCTAATCTTCATCATAGGCAGTCCCCCCGGAGCCAGGCATCCACTGCTAATCTTCATCATAGGCAGTCCCCCGGAGCCAGGAATCCCCCGCTAATCTTCATCATAGGCCATCACCCCGGAGCCAGGAATCCACCGCTAATCTTCATCATAGGCCGTCCCCGGAGCCAGGAATCCCCCGCTAATCTTCATCATAGGCCGTCCCCGGAGCCAGGAATCCCCCGCTAATCTTCATCATAGGCAGGCCCCCCAAAGCCAGGAATTCCCCGCTAATCTTCATCATAGGCCATCACCCCGGAGCCAGGAATCCCCCGCTAATCTTTATCATAGGCAGTCCCCCCGGAGCCAGGAATCCCCCGCTAATCTTCATCATAGGCCATCCCCCGGAGCCAGGAATCCCCCGCTAATCTTCATCATAGGCAGTCTCCCCGGAGCCAGGAATCCACCACTAATCTTCATCATAGGCAGTCCCCCAGAGCCAGGAATCCCCCGCTAATCTTCATCATAGACCGTCCCCGGAGCCAGGATTCCTCCACTAATCTTCATCGTAGGCAGTCCCCCTGGAGCCAGGAATCCCCCACTAATCTTCATCATAGACAGTCCCCCCGGACCCAGGAATCCCCCACTAATCTTCATCATAGACAGTCCCCCCAGACCCAGGAATCCCCCACTAATCTTCATCATAGGCCATCACCCCGGAGCCAGGAATCCCCCGCAAATCTTCAACATAGGCAGTCCACCTGGAGCCAGGAATCCCCCACTAATCTTCATCATAGACAGTCCCCCCGGACCCAGGAATCCCCCGCTAATCTTCATCATAGGCCGTACCCCTGGAGGCCGGAATTCCGCGCTAATCTTCATCATAGGCCATCACCCCGGAGCCAGGAATCCACCGCTAATCTTCTTCATAGGCCATCCCCCCAGAGCCAGGAATCCCACGCTAACCTTCCGCATAGGCCGTACCCCCGGAGCCAGGAAGTCCCCGCTAATCTTCATCATAGGCCATCACCCCGCAGCCAAGAATCCCCTGCTAATCTTCATCATAAGCAGTCCCCCCGAAGCCACGAAACCCCACTAATCTTCATCATAGGCAGCCCCCCGGAGCCAGGAATCCCCCGCTAATCTTCAACATAGGCAGTCCCCCCGGAGCCAAGAATCCCCCGCTAATCTTCATCACAGACAGTCCCCCCGGACCCAGGAATCCCCAGCTAATCTTCATCATAGGCCGTCCATGGAGCCAGGAATCCCTCGCTAATCTTCATCATAGACAGTCCCCCCGGACCCAGGAATACCCCGCTAATCTTCATCTTAGGCCGTCCATGGAGCCAGGAATCCCCCGCTAATCTTCATCATAGGCAGTCCCCCCGGAGCCAGGCATCCACTGCTAATCTTCATCATAGGCAGTCCCCCGGAGCCAGGAATCCCCCGCTAATCTTCATCATAGGCCATCACCCCGGAGCCAGGAATCCACCGCTAATCTTCATCATAGGCCGTCCCCGGAGCCAGGAATCCCCCGCTAATCTTCATCATAGGCCGTCCCCGGAGCCAGGAATCCCCCGCTAATCTTCATCATAGGCAGGCCCCCCAAAGCCAGGAATTCCCCGCTAATCTTCATCATAGGCCATCACCCCGGAGCCAGGAATCCCCCGCTAATCTTCATCATAGGCAGTCCCCCCGGAGCCAGGCATCCACTGCTAATCTTCATCATAGGCAGTCCCCCGGAGCCAGGAATCCCCCGCTAATCTTCATCATAGGCCATCACCCCGGAGCCAGGAATCCACCGCTAATCTTCATCATAGGCCGTCCCCGGAGCCAGGAATCCCCCGCTAATCTTCATCATAGGCCGTCCCCGGAGCCAGGAATCCCCCGCTAATCTTCATCATAGGCAGGCCCCCCAAAGCCAGGAATTCCCCGCTAATCTTCATCATAGGCCATCACCCCGGAGCCAGGAATCCCCCGCTAATCTTCATCATAGGCAGTCCCCCCGGAGCCAGGAATTCCCCGCTAATCTTCATCATAGGCCATCCCCCGGAGCCAGGAATCCCCCGCTAATCTTCATCATAGGCCATCACCCCGGAGCCAGGAATCCCCCGCTAATCTTCATCATAGGCAGTCTCCCTGGAGCCAGGAATCCCCCACTAATCTTCATCATAGGCAGTCCCCCAGAGCCAGGAATCCCCCGCTAATCTTCATCATAGACCGTCCCCGGAGCCAGGATTCCTCCACTAATCTTCATCGTAGGCAGTCCCCCTGGAGCCAGGAATCCCCCACTAATCTTCATCATAGACAGTCCCCCCGGACCCAGGAATCCCCCACTAATCTTCATCATAGACAGTCCCCCCGGACCCAGGAATCCCCCACTAATCTTCATCATAGGCCATCACCCCGGAGCCAGGAATCCCCCGCAAATCTTCAACATAGGCAGTCCCCCTGGAGCCAGGAATCCCCCACTAATCTTCATCATAGACAGTCCCCCCGGACCCAGGAATCCCCCGCTAATCTTCATCATAGGCCGTACCCCCGGAGGCCGGAATTCCGCGCTAATCTTCATCATAGGCCATCACCCCGGAGCCAGGAATCCACCGCTAATCTTCTTCATAGGCCATCCCCCCAGAGCCAGGAATCCCACGCTAACCTTCCGCATAGGCCGTACCCCCGGAGCCAGGAAGTCCCCGCTAATCTTCATCATAGGCCATCACCCCGCAGCCAAGAATCCCCTGCTAATCTTCATCATAAGCAGTCCCCCCGAAGCCACGAAACCCCACTAATCTTCATCATAGGCAGCCCCCCGGAGCCAGGAATCCCCCGCTAATCTTCATCATAGGCCGTCCCCGGAGCCAGGAATCCCCCGCTAATCTTCATCAAGGCAGTCCCCCCAGAGCCAGGAATCCCCCGCTAATCTTCATCATAGGCAGTCCCCACGGAGCCAGGAATCCTCCGCTAATCTTCATCATAGGCAGTCCACCCGGAGCCAGGAATCCCCCGCTAATCTTCATCATAGGCCGTCCCCGGAGCCAGGAATCCCCCGCTAATCTTCATCATAGGCCGTCCCCGGAGCCATGAATCCTCCGCTAATCTTCATCATAGGCCATCCCCCGGAGCCAGGAATCCCCCGCTAATCTTCATCATAGGCCGTCCCCGGAGCCAGGAATCCCCCGCTAATCTTCATCATAGGCCGTCCCCGGAGCCAGGAATCCTCCGCTAATCTTCGTCATAGGTAGTCCACCCGGGTCCAGGAATCCCCCGCTAATCTTCATCATAGGCCGTCCCCGGAGCCAGGAATCCCCCGCTAATCTTCATCATAGGCCGTCCCCGGAGCCAGGAATCCCCCGCTAATCTTCATCATAGGCAGTCCCCCCGGAGCCAGGAATCCTCCGCTAATCTTCATCAAAGGCATTACCCCCGGAGCCAGTAATCCCCCGCTAATCTTCATCATAGACACTTCCCCGGAGCCAGGAATCCCCCGCTAATCTTCATCATAGGCCGTCCCCGGAGCCAGGAATCCCCCGCTAATCTTCATCAAGGCAGTCCCCCCAGAGCCAGGAATCCCCCGCTAATCTTCATCATAGGCAGTCCCCACGGAGCCAGGAATCCTCCGCTAATCTTCATCATAGGCAGTCCACCCGGAGCCAGGAATCCCCCGCTAATCTTCATCATAGGCCGTCCCCGGAGCCAGGAATCCCCTGCTAATCTTCATCATAGGCCGTCCTCAGAGCCAGGAATCCCCCGCTAATCTTCATCATAGGCCTTCCCCGGAGCCAGGAATCCTCCGCTAATCTTCATCATAGGCCATCCCCCGGAGCCAGGAATCCCCTGTTAATCTTCATCATAAGCCGTCCCCGGAGCCAGGAATCCCCCGCTAATCTTCATCATAGGCCGTCCCCGGAGCCAGGAATCCTCCGCTAATCTTCGTCATAGGCAGTCCACCCGGGTCCAGGAATCCCCCGCTAATCTTCATCATAGGCTGTCCCCGGAGCCAGGAATCCCCCGCTAATCTTCATCATAGGCCGTCCCCGGAGCCAGGAATCCCCCGCTAATCTTCATCATAGGCAGTCCCCCCGGAGCCAGGAATCCTCCGCTAATCTTCATCAAAGGCATTAACCCCGGAGCCAGTAATCCCCCGCTAATCTTCATCATAGACACTTCCCCGGAGCCAGGAATCCCCCGCTAATCTTCATCATATGCCGTCCCCCCAGAGCCAGGAATCCCCCGCTAATCTTCATCATAGGCCATCCCCCGGAGCCAGGAATCCCCCGCTAATCTTCATCATAGGCAGCCCCCCCGGAGCCATGAATCCCCCGCTAATCTTCATCATAGTCCATTCCTTGGGGCCAGGAATCCCCCGCTAATCTTCATCATAAGCCATCCCCCGGAGCCAGGAATCACCTGCTAATCTTCTTCATAGGCAGTCCCCCCGGAGCCAGGATTCCCCCGCTAATCTTCATCATAGGCCATCACCCCGGAGCCAGGAATCCCCCGCTAATCTTCAACATAGGCAGTCCCCCCGGAGCCAAGAATCCCCCGCTAATCTTCATCACAGACAGTCCCCCCGGACGCAGGAATCCCCAGCTAATCTTCATCATAGGCCGTCCATGGAGCCAGGAATCCCTCGCTAATCTTCATCATAGACAGTCCCCCCGGACCCAGGAATACCCCGCTAATCTTCATCTTAGGCCGTCCATGGAGCCAGGAATCCCCCGCTAATCTTCATCATAGGCAGTCACCCCGGAGCCAGGCATCCACTGCTAATCTTCATCATAGGCAGTCCCCCGGAGCCAGGAATCCCCCGCTAATCTTCATCATAGGCCATCACCCGGAGCCAGGAATCCACCGCTAATCTTCATCATAGGCCGTCCCCGGAGCCAGGAATCCCCCGCTAATCTTCATCATAGGCCGTCCCCGGAGCCAGGAATCCCCCGCTAATCTTCATCATAGGCAGTCCCCCCAGAGGCAGGAACCACCGCTAATCTTCATCATAGGCAGTCCACATGGAGCCAGGAATCTCCCGCTAATCTTCATCATAGGAAGTCACCCCGGAGCCAGGAATCCCCTGCTAATCTTCATCACAGGCAGCCCCCCGGAGCCAGGAATCCCTCGCAAATCTTCATCTTAGGCAGTCTCCCCGGAGCCAGGAATCCCCTGCTAATCTTCATCATAGGCCGTCCCCTGAGCCAGGAATCCCCCAGTAATCTTCATCATAGGCAGTCCCCACGGAGCCAGGAATCCCCCCGCTAATCTTCATCATAGGCAGTCCCCCCGGAGCCAGGAATCCCCCGCGAATCTTCATCATAGGCAGTCCCCACGGAGCCAGGAATCCCCCGCTAATCTTCATCATAGACCGTCCCGGGTGCCAGGAATCCCCCGCTAATCTTCATCATAGGCCATCCCCCGGAGCCAGGAATCCCCCGCTAATCTTCATCATAGACAGTCACCCCGGAGGCAGGAATCCTCCGCTAATCTTCATCATAGGCAGGCCCCCCAAAGCCAGGAATCCCTCGCTAATCTTCATCATAGGCCATCACCCCGGAGCCAGGAATCCCCCGCTAATCTTCATCATAGGCCATCACCCCGGAGCCAGGAATCCCCCGCTAATCTTCATCATAGGCCATCCCCCGGAGCCAGGAATCCCCCGCTAATCTTCATCATAGGCCATCACCCCGGAGCCAGGAATCCGCCGCTAATCTTCATCATAGGCAGTCCCCCCAGAGCCAGGAATCCCCCGCTAATCTTCATCATAGGCGGTCCACCCGGGTCCAGGAATCCCCCGCTAATCTTCATCATAGGCAGTCCTAAGGAGCCAGGAATCCCCCGCTAATCTTCATCATAGGCCATCACTCCGGAGCCAGGAATCCCCCACTAATCTTCTTCATAGGCAGTCCCCCCAGAGCCAGGAATCCCCCGCTAACCTTCCGCATAGGCCGCACCCCCGGAGCCAGGAATTCCCCGCTAATCTTCATCATAAGCAGTCCCCCCGGAGCCACGAATCCCCCGCTAATCTTCATCATAGGCAGTCACCCCGGAGCCAGGAATCCCGCGCTAATCTTCATCATAGGTAGTCCCCACAGAGCCAGAAATCCCCCGCTAATCTTCATCATAGGTAGTCCCCCCAGAGGCAGGAATCCACCGCTAATCTATATCATAGACAGTCGCCCCGGAGCCAGGAATCCCCTGCTAATCTTCATCATAGGCAGCCCCCCGGAGCCAGGAATCCCCCGCAAATCTTCATCATAGGCAGCCCCCCGGAGCCAGGAATCCCCCGCAAATCTTCATCTTAGGCAGTCTCCCCGGAGCCAGGAATCCCCCGCTAATCTTCATCATAGGCAGTCCGCCCAGAGCCAGGAATCCCCCGCTAATCTTCATCATAGGCAGTCCACCCGGGTCCAGGAACCCCCGCTAATCTTCATCATAGGCCGTCCCCGGAGCCAGGAATCCCCCAGTAATCTTCATCATAGGCAGTCCCCACGGAGCCAGGAATCCCCCGCTAATCTTCATCATAGGCAGTCCCCACGGAGCCAGGAATCCCCCAGTAATCTTCATCATAGGCAGTCCCCACGGAGCCAGGAATCCCCCAGTAATCTTCATCATAGGCAGTCCCCACGGAGCCAGGAATCCCCCGCTAATCTTCATCATAGGCAGTCCCCACGGAGCCAGGAATCCCCCACTAATCTTCATCATAGGCCATTCCCCGGAGCCAGGAATCCCCCGCTAATCTTCATCATAGGCAGTCCCCCCGGAGCCAGGAATCCCCCGCTAATCCTCATCATAGTCCATTCCTTGGGGCCAGGAATCCCCCGCTAATCTTCATCATAAGCCATCCACCGGAGCCAGGAATCACCTGCTAATCTTCTTCATAGGCAGTCCCCCCGGAGCCAGGATTCCCCCGCTAATCTTCATCATAGACAGTCACCCCGGAGGCAGGAATCCTCCGCAAATCTTCATCATAGGCAGCCCCCCGGAGCCAGGAATCCCCCGCTAATCTTCATCATAGGCATTCCACCCGGGTCCAGGAACCCCCGCTAATCTTCATCATAGGCCATGCCCGGAGCCAGGAATCCCCCAGTAATCTTCATCATAGGCAGTCCCCACGGAGCCAGGAATCCCCCAGTAATCTTCATCATAGGCAGTCCCCACGGAGCCACAAATCCCCCGCTAATCTTCATCATAGGCAGTCCCCCCGGAGCCAGGAATCCCCCGCTAATCTTCATCATAGACCGTCCCGGGTGCCAGTAATTTCCCGCTAATCTTCATCATAAGCCATCACCCGGAGCCAGGAATCACCTGCAAATCTTCTTCATAGGCAGTCCCCCCGGAGCCAGGATTCCCCCGCTAATCTTCATCATAGACAGTCAGCCCAAAGCCAGGAATCCCCCGCTAATCTTCATCATAGGCAGGCCCCCCGGAGCCAGGAATCCCGCGCTAATCTTCATCATAGGCCGTCCCCGGAGCCAGGAATCCCCCGCTAATCTTCATCAAGGCAGTCCCCCCAGAGCCAGGAATCCCCCGCTAATCTTCATCATAGGCAGTCCCCACGGAGCCAGGAATCCTCCGCTAATCTTCATCATAGGCAGTCCACCCGGAGCCAGGAATCCCCCGCTAATCTTCATCATAGGCCGTCCCCGGAGCCAGGAATCCCCTGCTAATCTTCATCATAGGCCGTCCTCGGAGCCAGGAATCCCCCGCTAATCTTCATCATAGGCCGTCCCCGGAGCCAGGAATCCTCCGCTAATCTTCATCATAGGCCATCCCCCGGAGCCAGGAATCCTCTGCTAATCTTCATCATAAGCCGTCCCCGGAGCCAGGAATCCCCCGCTAATCTTCATCATAGGCCGTTCCCGGAGCCAGGAATCCTCCGCTAATCTTCGTCATAGGCAGTCCACCCGGGTCCAGGAATCCCCCGCTAATCTTCATCATAGGCTGTCCCCGGAGCCAGGAATCCCCCGCTAATCTTCATCATAGGCCGTCCCCGGAGCCAGGAATCCCCCGCTAATCTTCATCATAGGCAGTCCCCCCGGAGCCAGGAATCCTCCGCTAATCTTCATCAAAGGCATTACCCCCGGAGCCAGTAATCCCCCGCTAATCTTCATCATAGACACTTCCCCGGAGCCAGGAATCCCCCGCTAATCTTCATCATATGCCGTCCCCCCAGAGCCAGGAATCCCCCGCTAATCTTCATCATAGGCCATCCCCCGGAGCCAGGAATCCCCCGCTAATCTTCATCATAGGCAGCCCCCCCGGAGCCAGGAATCCCCCGCTAATCTTCATCATAGTCCATTCCTTGGGGCCAGGAATCACCCGCTAATCTTCATCATAAGCCATCCCCCGGAGCCAGGAATCACCTGCTAATCTTCTTCATAGGCAGTCCCCCCGGAGCCAGGATTCCCCCGCTAATCTTCATCATAGGCCATCACCCCGGAGCCAGGAATCCCCCGCTAATCTTCAACATAGGCAGTCCCCCCGGAGCCAAGAATCCCCCGCTAATCTTCATCACAGACAGTCCCCCCGGACCCAGGAATCCCCAGCTAATCTTCATCATAGGCCGTCCATGGAGCCAGGAATCCCTCGCTAATCTTCATCATAGACAGTCCCCCCGGACCCAGGAATACCCCGCTAATCTTCATCTTAGGCCGTCCATGGAGCCAGGAATCCCCCGCTAATCTTCATCATAGGCAGTCCCCCCGGAGCCAGGCATCCACTTCTAATCTTCATCATAGGCAGTCCCCCGGAGCCAGGAATCCCCCGCTAATCTTCATCATAGGCCATCACCCCGGAGCCAGGAATCCCCCGCTAATCTTCATCATAGGCCGTCCCCGGAGCCAGGAATCCCCCGCTAATCTTCATCATAGGCCGTCATCGGAGCCAGGAATCCCCCGCTAATCTTCATCATAGGCAGTCCCCCCAGAGGCAGGAACCACCGCTAATCTTCATCATAGGCAGTCCACACGGAGCCAGGAATCTCCCGCTAATCTTCATCATAGGAAGTCGCCCCGGAGCCAGGAATCCCCTGCTAATCTTCATCATAGGCAGCCCCCCGGAGCCAGGAATCCCCCGCAAATCTTCATCTTAGGCAGTCTCCCCGGAGCCAGGAATCCCCCGCTAATCTTCATCATAGGCCGTCCCCGGAGCCAGGAATCCCCCAGTAATCTTCATCATAGGCAGTCCCCACGGAGCCAGGAATCCCCCGCTAATCTTCATCATAGGCAGTCCCCCCGGAGCCAGGAATCCCCCGCGAATCTTCATCATAGGCAGTCCCCACGGAGCCAGGAATCCCCCGCTAATCTTCATCATAGACCGTCCCGGGTGCCAGGAATCTCCCGCTAATCTTCATCATAGGCCATCCCCCGGAGCCAGGAATCCCCCGCTAATCTTCATCATAGACAGTCACCCCGGAGGCAGGAATCCTCCGCTAATCTTCATCATAGGCAGGCCCCCCAAAGCCAGGAATCCCCCGCTAATCTTCATCATAGGCCATCACCCCGGAGCCAGGAATCCCCCGCTAATCTTCATCATAGGCCATCACCCCGGAGCCAGGAATCCCCCGCTAATCTTCATCATAGGCAGTCCCCCCAGAGCCAGGAATCCCCCGCTAATCTTCATCATAGGCAGTCCACCCGGGTCCAGGAATCCCCCGCTAATCTTCATCATAGGCACTCCTAAGGAGCCAGGAATCCCCCGCTAATCTTCTTCATAGGCCATCACTCCGGAGCCAGGAATCCCCCACTAATCTTCTTCATAGGCAGTCCCCCCAGAGCCAGGAATCCCCCGCTAACCTTCCGCATAGGCCGCACCCCCGGAGCCAGGAATTCCCCGCTAATCTTCATCATAAGCAGTCCCCCCGGAGCCACGAATCCCCCGCTAATCTTCATCATAGGCAGTCACCCCGGAGCCAGGAATCCCGCGCTAATCTTCATCATAGGTAGTAACCACAGAGCCAGAAATCCCCCGCTAATCTTCATCATAGGTAGTCCCCCCAGAGGCAGGAATCCACCGCTAATCTTCATCATAGACAGTCGCCCCGGAGCCAGGAATCCCCTGCTAATCTTCATCATAGGCAGCCCCCCGGAGCCAGGAATCCCCCGCAAATCTTCATCATAGGCAGCCCCCCGGAGCCAGGAATCCCCCGCAAATCTTCATCTTAGGCAGTCTCCCCGGAGCCAGGAATCCCCCGCTAATCTTTATCATAGGCAGTCCGCCCAGAGCCAGGAATCCCCCGCTAATCTTCATCATAGGCAGTCCACCCGGGTCCAGGAACCCCCGCTAATCTTCATCATAGGCCGTCCCCGGAGCCAGGAATCCCCCAGTAATCTTCATCATAGGCAGACCCCACGGAGCCAGGAATCCCCTGCTAATCTTCATCATAGGCAGTCCCCACGGAGCCAGGAATCCCCCAGTAATCTTCATCATAGGCAGTCCCCACGGAGCCAGGAATCCCCCAGTAATCTTCATCATAGGCAGTCCCCACGGAGCCAGGAATCCCCCGCTAATCTTCATCATAGGCAGTCCCCACGGAGCCAGGAATCCCCCACTAATCTTCATCATAGGCCATTCCCCGGAGCCAGGAATCCCCCGCTAATCTTCATCATAGGCAGTCCCCCCGAAACCAGGAATCCCCCGCTAATCCTCATCATAGTCCATTCCTTGGGGCCAGGAATCCCCCGCTAATCTTCATCATAAGCCATCCCCCGGAGCCAGGAATCACCTGCTAATCTTCTTCATAGGCAGTCCCCCCGGAGCCAGGATTCCCCCGCTAATCTTCATCATAGACAGTCACCCCGGAGGCAGGAATCCTCCGCAAATCTTCATCATAGGCAGGCCCCCCAAAGCCAGGAATCCCCCGCTAATCTTCATCATAGGCCATCACCCCGGAGCCAGGAATCCCCCGCTAATCTTCAACATAGGCAGTCCCCTCGGAGCCAAGAATCCCCCGCTAATCTTCATCACAGACAGTCCCCCCGGACCCAGGAATCCCCCGCTAATCTTCATCATAGGCCGTCCATGGAGCCAAGAATCCCCCGCTAATCTTCATCATAGACAGTCCCCCCGGACCCAGGAATCCCCCGCTAATCTTCATATTAGGCCGTCCATGGAGCCAGGAATCCCCCGCTAATCTTCATCATAGGCAGTCCCCCCGGAGCCAGGAATCCCCCGCTAATCTTCATTATAGGCAGTCCCCCCGGAGCCAGGAATCCCCCGCTAATCTTCATCATAGGCAGTCCCCCCGGAGCCAGGAATTCCCCGCTAATCTTCATTATGGGCAGTCCCCCTGGAGCCAGGAATCCCCCGCTAATCTTCATCATAGGCAGTCCCCCCGGAGCCAGGAATCCCCCGCTAATCTTCATCATAGGCCATCACCCCGGAGCCAGGAATCCCCCGCTAATCTTCATCATAGGTCATCCCCCCGGAGCCAGGAATCCCCCGCTAATCTTCATCATAGGCCGTCCCCGGAGCCAGGAATCCCCCGCTAATCTTCATCATAGGCCGTCCCCGGAGCCAGGAATCCCCCGCTAATCTTCATCATAGGCCATCCCCCAGAGCCAGGATTCTCCCGCTAATCTTCATCAAAGGCAGTCGCTCCGGAGCCAGGAATCCCCCGCTAATCTTCATCATAGGCCGTCCATTGAGCCAGGAATCCCCCGCTAATCTTCAACATAGGCCATCACCCCGGAGCCAGGAATCCCCCACTAATCCTCTTCATAGGCAGTCCCCCCAGAGCCAGGAATCCCCCGCTAACCTTCCGCATAGGCCGCACCCCCGGAGCCAGGAATTCCCCGCTAATCTTCATCATAAGCAGTCCCCCCGGAGCCACGAATCCCCCGCTAATCTTCATCATAGGTAGTCCCCACAGAGCCAGAAATCCCCCGCTAATCTTCATCATAGGTAGTCCCCCCAGAGGCAGGAACCACCGCTAATCTTCATCATAGGCATTCCACCCGGGTCCAGGAACCCCCGCTAATCTTCATCATAGGCCATGCCCGGAGCCAGGAATCCCCCAGTAATCTTCATCATAGGCAGTCCCCACAGAGCCAGGAATCCCCCAGTAATCTTCATCATAGGCAGTCCCCACGGAGCCACAAATCCCCCGCTAATCTTCATCATAGGCAGTCCCCCCGGAGCCAGGAATCCCCCGCTAATCTTCATCATAGACCGTCCCGGGTGCCAGTAATTTCCCGCTAATCTTCATCATAAGCCATCACCCGGAGCCAGGAATCACCTGCAAATCTTCTTCATAGGCAGTCCCCCCGGAGCCAGGATTCCCCCGCTAATCTTCATCATAGACAGTCAGCCCAAAGCCAGGAATCCCCCGCTAATCTTCATCATAGGCAGGCCCCCCGGAGCCAGGAATCCCGCGCTAATCTTCATCATAGGTAGTCCCCACAGAGCCAGAAATCCCCCGCTAATCTTCATCATAGGTAGTCCCCCCAGAGGCAGGAATCCACCGCTAATCTTCATCATAGACAGTCCCCACGGAGCCAGGAATCCCCCGCTAATCTTCATCATAGGAAGTCGCCCCGGAGCCAGGAATCCCCCGCTAATCTTCATCATAGGCAGTCCCCCCAGAGCCAGGAATCCCCCACTAATCTTCATCATAGGCAGTCCCCACGGAGCCAGGAATCCCCCAGTAATCTTCATCATAGGCAGTCCCCACGGAGCCAGGAATCCCCCAGTAATCTTCATCATAGGCAGTCCCCACGGAGCCAGGAATCCCCCCGCTAATCTTCATCATAGGCAGTCCCCGCGGAGCCAGGAATCCCCCGCGAATCTTCATCATAGGCAGTCCCCACGGAGCCAGGAATCCCCCGCTAATCTTCATCATAGACCGTCCCGGGTGCCAGGAATCCCCCGCTAATCTTCATCATAGGCCATCCCCCGGAGCAAGGAATCCCCCGCTAATCTTCATCATAGACAGTCACCCCGGAGGCAGGAATCCTCCGCGAATCTTCATCATAGGCAGGCCCCCCAAAGCCAGGAATCCCCCGCTAATCTTCATCATAGGCCATCACCCCGGAGCCAGGAATCCCCCGCTAATCTTCATCATAGGCAGTCCCCCCGGAGCCAGGAATCCCCCGCTAATCTTCATCATAGGCCATCCCCCGGAGCCAGGAATCCCCCGCTAATCTTCATCATAGGCCATCACCCCGGAGCCAGGAATCCCCCGCTAATCTTCATCATAGGCAGTCCCCCCAGAGCCAGGAATCCCCCGCTAATCTTCATCATAGGCAGTCCACCCGGGTCCAGGAATCCCCCGCTAATCTTCATCATAGGCAGTCCTAAGGAGCCAGGAATCCCCCGCTAATCTTCATCATAGGCCATCACTCCGGAGCCAGGAATCCCCCACTAATCTTCTTCATAGGCAGTCCCCCCAGAGCCAGGAATCCCCCGCTAACCTTCCGCATAGGCCGCACCCCCAGAGCCAGGAATTCCCCGCTAATCTTCATCATAAGCAGTCCCCCCGGAGCCACGAATCCCCCGCTAATCTTCATCGTAGGCAGTCACCCCGGAGCCAGGAATCCCGCACTAATCTTCATCATAGGTAGTCCCCACAGAGCCAGAAATCCCCCGCTAATCTTCATCATAGGTAGTCCCCCCAGAGGCAGGAATCCACCGCTAATCTTCATCATAGACAGTCGCCCCGGAGCCAGGAATCCCCTGCTAATCTTCATCATAGGCAGCCCCACGGAGCCAGGAATCCCCCGCAAATCTTCATCATAGGCAGCCCCCCGGAGCCAGGAATCCCCCGCAAATCTTCATCTTAGGCAGTCTCCCCGGAGCCAGGAATCCCCCGCTAATCTTCATCATAGGCAGTCCGCCCAGAGCCAGGAATCCCCCGCTAATCTTCATCATAGGCAGTCCACCCGGGTCCAGGAACCCCCGCTAATCTTCATCATAGGCCGTCCCCGGAGCCAGGAATCCCCCAGTAATCTTCATCATAGGCAGTCCCCACGGAGCCAGGAATCCCCCGCTAATCTTCATCATAGGCAGTCCCCACGGAGCCAGGAATCCCCCAGTAATCTTCATCATAGGCAGTCCCCACGGAGCCAGGAATCCCCCAGTAATCTTCATCATAGGCAGTCCCCACGGAGCCAGGAATCCCCCGCTAATCTTCATCATAGGCAGTCCCCACGGAGCCAGGAATCCCCCACTAATCTTCATCATAGGCCATTCCCCGGAGCCAGGAATCCCCCGCTAATCCTCATCATAGGCAGTCCCCCCGGAGCCAGGAATCCCCCGCTAATCCTCAACATAGTCCATTCCTTGGGGCCAGGACTCCCCCGCTAATCTTCATCATAAGCCATCCCCCGGAGCCAGGAATCACCTGCTAATCTTCTTCATAGGCAGTCCCCCCGGAGCCAGGATTCCCCCGCTAATCTTCATCATAGACAGTCACCCCGGAGGCAGGAATCCTCCGCAAATCTTCATCATAGGCAGGCCCCCCAAAGCCAGGAATCCCCCGCTAATCTTCATCATAGGCCATCACCCCGGAGCCAGGAATCCCCCGCTAATCTTCAACATAGGCAGTCCCCTCGGAGCCAAGAATCCCCCGCTAATCTTCATCATAGGCCGTCCATGGAGCCAAGAATCCCCCGCTAATCTTCATCATAGACAGTCCCCCCGGACCCAGGAATCCCCCGCTAATCTTCATATTAGGCCGTCCATGGAGCCAGGAATCCCCCGCTAATCTTCATCATAGGCAGTCCCCCCGGAGCCAGGAATCCCCCGCTAATCTTCATTATAGGCCGTCCCCGGAGCCAGGAAACCCCCAGTAATCTTCATCATAGGCAGTCCCCACGGAGCCAGGAATCCCCCGCTAATCTTCATCATAGGCAGTCCCCACGGAGCCAGGAATCCCCCAGTAATCTTCATCATAGGCAGTCCCCACGGAGCCAGGAATCCCCCAGTAATCTTCATCATAGGCAGTCCCCACGGAGCCAGGAATCCCCCGCTAATCTTCATCATGGGCCATCACCCCGGAGCCAGGAATCCCCCGCTAATCTTCGTCATAGGTCATCCCCCCGGAGCCAGGAATCCCCCGCTAATCTTCATCATAGGCCATCACCCCGGAGCCAGGAATCCCCCGCTAATCTTCATCATAGGTCATCCCCCCGGAGCCAGGAATCCCCCGCTAATCTTCATCATAGGCCGTCCCCGGAGCCAGGAATCCCCCGCTAATCTTCATCATAGGCCGTCCCCGGAGCCAGGAATCCCCCGCTAATCTTCATCATAGGCCATCCCCCAGAGCCAGGATTCTCCCGCTAATCTTCATCAAAGGCAGTCGCTCCGGAGCCAGGATTCCCCCGCTAATCTTCATCAGAGACAGCCCCCCCGGAACCAGGAATCCCCCGCTAATCTTCAACATAGGCCATCACCCCGGAGCCAGGAATCCCCCACTAATCCTCTTCATAGGCAGTCCCCCCAGAGCCAGGAATTCCCTGCTAATCTTCATCATAAGCAGTCCCCCCGGAGCCACGAATCCCCCGCTAATCTTCATCATAGGCCGTCCATTGAGCCAGGAATCCCCCGCTAATCTTCAACATAGGCCATCACCCCGGAGCCAGGAATCCCCCACTAATCCTCTTCATAGGCAGTCCCCCCAGAGCCAGGAATCCCCCGCTAACCTTCCGCATAGGCCGCACCCCCGGAGCCAGGAATTCCCCGCTAATCTTCATCATAAGCAGTCCCCCCGGAGCCACGAATCCCCCGCTAATCTTCATCATAAGTAGTCCCCACAGAGCCAGAAATCCCCCGCTAATCTTCATCATAGGTAGTCCCCCCAGAGGCAGGAACCACCGCTAATCTTCATCATAGGCAGCCCCCCGGAGCCAGGAATCCCCCGCTAATCTTCATCATAGGCATTCCACCCGGGTCCAGGAACCCCCGCTAATCTTCATCATAGGCCATGCCCGGAGCCAGGAATCCCCCAGTAATCTTCATCATAGGCAGTCCCCACGGAGCCAGGAATCCCCCAGTAATCTTCATCATAGGCAGTCCCCACGGAGCCACAAATCCCCCGCTAATCTTCATCATAGACCGTCCCGGGTGCCAGTAATTTCCCGCTAATCTTCATCATAAGCCATCACCCGGAGCCAGGAATCACCTGCAAATCTTCTTCATAGGCAGTCCACCCGGAGCCAGGATTCCCCCGCTAATCTTCATCATAGACAGTCAGCCCAAAGCCAGGAATCCCCCGCTAATCTTCATCATAGGCAGGCCCCCCGGAGCCAGGAATCCCGCGCTAATCTTCATCATAGGTAGTCCCCACAGAGCCAGAAATACCCCGCTAATCTTCATCATAGGTAGTCCCCCCAGAGGCAGGAATCCACCGCTAATCTTCATCATAGACAGTCCCCACGGAGCCAGGAATCCCCCGCTAATCTTCATCATAGGAAGTCGCCCCGGAGCCAGGAATCCCCCGCTAATCTTCATCATAGGCAGTCCCCCCAGAGCCAGGAATCCCCCGCTAATCTTCATCATAGGCAGTCCCCACGGAGCCAGGAATCCCCCAGTAATCTTCATCATAGGCAGTCCCCACGGAGCCAGGAATCCCCCAGTAATCTTCATCATAGGCAGTCCCCACGGAGCCAGGAATCCCCCAGTAATCTTCATCATAGGCAGTCCCCACGGAGCCAGGAATCCCCCGCTAATCTTCATCATAGGCCATTCCCCGGAGCCAGGAATCCCCCGCTAATCTTCATCATAGGCAGTCCCTGGAGCCAGGAATCCCCCACTAATCTTCATCATAGGCCATTTCCCGGAGCCAGGAATCCCCCGCTAATCTTCATCATAGTCCATTCCTTGGGGCCAGGAATCCCCCGATAATTTTCATCATAAGCCATCCCCCGGAGCCAGGAATCACCTGCTAATCTTCTTCATAGGCAGTCCCCCCGGAGCCAGAATTCCCCCGCTAATCTTCATCATAGACAGTCACCCCGGAGGCAGGAATCCTCCGCAAATCTTCATCATAGGCAGTCCCCCCGGAGCAAAGAATCCCCCGCTAATCTTCATCACAGACAGTCCCCCCGGACCCAGGAATCCCCCGCTAATCTTCATCATAGGCCGTCCATGGAGCCAAGAATCCCCCGCTAATCTTCATCATAGACAGTCCCCCCGGACCCAGGAATCCCCCGCTAATCTTCATATTAGGCCGTCCATGGAGCCAGGAATCCCCCGCTAATCTTCATCATAGGCAGTCCCCCCGGAGCCAGGCATCCACTGCTAATCTTCATCATAGGCAGTCCCCCAGAGCCAGGAATCCCCCGCTAATCTTCATCATAGGCCATCACCCCGGAGCCAGGAATCCCCCGCTAATCTTCATCATAGGTCATCCCCACGGAGCCAGGAATCCCCCGCTAATCTTCATCATAGGCCGTCCCCGGAGCCAGGAATCCCCCGCTAATCTTCATCATAGGCCGTCCCCGGAGCCAGGAATCCCCCGCTAATCCTCTTCATAGGCAGTCCCCCCAGAGCCAGGAATCCCCCGCTAACCTTCCGCATAGGCCGCACCCCCGGAGCCAGGAATTCCCCGCTAATCTTCATCATAAGCAGTCCCCCCGGAGCCACGAATCCCCCGCTAATCTTCATCATAGGCAGTCCCCCCGGAGCCAGGAATCCCGCGCTAATCTTCATCATAGGTAGTCCCCACAGAGCCAGAAATCCCCCGCTAATCTTCATCATAGGTAGTCCCCCCAGAGGCAGGAACCACCGCTAATCTTCATCATAGGCATTCCACCCGGGTCCAGGAACCCCCGCTAATCTTCATCATAGGCCGTGCCCGGAGCCAGGAATCCCCCAGTAATCTTCATCATAGGCAGTCCCCACGGAGCCAGGAATCCCCCGCTAATCTTCATCATAGGCAGTCCCCCCGGAGCCAGGAATCCCCCGCTAATCTTCAACATAGACCGTCCCGGGTGCCAGGATTCCCCCGCTAATCTTCATCATAGGCAGTCCCCCCGGAGCCAGGAATCCCACGCTAATCTCCATCATAGGCAGCCCCTGGAGCCAGGAATCCCCCGCTAATCCTCATCATAGGCCATTCCCAGGAGCCAGGAATCCCCCGCTAATCTTCATCATAGGCCGTTCCTGGAGCCAGGAATCCCCCGCTAATCTTCATCATAGGCAGTCCCCCCAGAGCCAGGAATCCCCCGCTAATCTTCAACATAGGCAGTCCCCCCGGAGCCAGGAATCCCCCGCTAATCTTCATCATAGGTCATCCCCCCGGAGCCAGGAATCCCCCGCTAATCTTCATCATAGGCCGTCCCCGGAGCCAGGAATCCCCCGCTAATCTTCATCATAGGCCGTCCCCGGAGCCAGGAATCCCCCGCTAATCCTCTTCAAAGGCAGTCCCCCCAGAGCCAGGAATCCCCCGCTCACCTTCCGCATAGGCCGCACCCCTGGAGCCAGGAATTCCCCGCTAATCTTCATCATAAGCAGTCCTCCCGGAGCCACGAATCCCCCGCTAATCTTCATCATAGGCAGTCCCCCCGGAGCCAGGAATCCCGCGCTAATCTTCATCATAGGTAGTCCCCACAGAGCCAGAAATCACCCGCTAATCTTCATCATAGGTAGTCCCCCCAGAGGCAGGAACCACCGCTAATCTTCATCATAGGCAGCCCCCCGGAGCCAGGAATCCCCCGCTAATCTTCATCATAGGCATTCCACCCGGGTCCAGGAACCCCCGCTAATCTTCATCATAGGCCATGCCCGGAGCCAGGAATCCCCCAGTAATCTTCATCATAGGCAGTCCCCACGGAGCCAGGAATCCCCCAGTAATCTTCATCATAGGCAGTCCCCACGGAGCCACAAATCCCCCGCTAATCTTCATCATAGGCAGTCCCCCCGGAGCCAGGAATCCCCCGCTAATCTTCATCATAGACCGTCCCGGGTGCCAGTAATTTCCCGCTAATCTTCATCATATGCCATCACCCGGAGCCAGGAATCACCTGCAAATCTTCTTCATAGGCAGTCCCCCCGGAGCCAGGATTCCCCCGCTAATCTTCATCATAGACAGTCAGCCCAAAGCCAGGAATCCCCCGCTAATCTTCATCATAGGCAGGCCCCCCGGAGCCAGGAATCCCGCGCTAATCTTCATCATAGGTAGTCCCCACAGAGCCAGAAATCCCCCGCTAATCTTCATCATAGGTAGTCCCCCCAGAGGCAGGAATCCACCGCTAATCTTCAGCATAGACAGTCCCCACGGAGCCAGGAATCCCCCGCTAATCTTCATCATAGGAAGTCGCCCCGGAGCCAGGAATCCCCCGCTAATCTTCATCATAGGCAGTCCCCCCAGAGCCAGGAATCCCCCGCTAATCTTCATCATAGGCAGTCCCCACGGAGCCAGGAATCCCCCAGTAATCTTCATCATAGGCAGTCACCACGGAGCCAGGAATCCCTCAGTAATCTTCATCATAGGCAGTCCCCACGGAGCCAGGAATCCCCCAGTAATCTTCATCATAGGCAGTCCCCACGGAGCCAGGAATCCCCCGCTAATCTTCATCATAGGCCATTCCCCGGAGCCAGGAATCCCCCGCTAATCTTCATCATAGGCAGTCCCTGGAGCCAGGAATCCCCCGCTAATCTTCATCATAGGCCATTCCCCGGAGCCAGGAATCCCCCGCTAATCTTCATCATAGTCCATTCCTTGGGGCCAGGAATCCCCCGATAATCTTCATCATAAGCCATCCCCCGGAGCCAGGAATCACCTGCTAATCTTCTTCATAGGCAGTCCCCCCGGAGCCAGAATTCCCCCGCTAATTTTCATCATAGACAGTCACCCCGGAGGCAGGAATCCTCCGCAAATCTTCATCATAGGCAGTCCCCCCGGAGCCAAGAATCCCCCGCTAATCTTCATCACAGACAGTACCCCCGGACCCAGGAATCCCCCGCTAATCTTCATCATAGGCCGTCCATGGAGCCAAGAATCCCCCGCTAATCTTCATCATAGACAGTCCCCCCGGACCCAGGAATCCCCCGCTAATCTTCATATTAGGCCGTCCATGGAGCCAGGAATCCCCCGCTAATCTTCATCATATGCAGTCCCCCCGGAGCCAGGCATCCACTGCTAATCTTCATCATAGGCAGTCCCCCGGAGCCAGGAATCCCCCGCTAATCTTCATTATAGGCCATCATCCCGGAGCCAGGAATCCCCCGCTAATCTTCATCATAGGTCATCCCCCCGGAGCCAGGAATCCCCCGCTAATCTTCATCATAGGCCGTCCCCGGAGCCAGGAATCCCCCGCTAATCTTCATCATAGGCCGTCCCCGGAGCCAGGAATCCCCCGCTAATCCTCTTCATAGGCAGTCCCCCCAGAGCCAGGAATCCCCCGCTAACCTTCCGCATAGGCCGCACGCCCGGAGCCAGGAATTCCCCGCTAATCTTCATCATAAGCAGTCCCCCCGGAGCCACGAATCCCCCGCTAATCTTCATCATAGGCAGTCCCCCCGGAGCCAGGAATCCCGCGCTAATCTTCATCATAGGTAGTCCCCACAGAGCCAGAAATCCCCCGCTAATCTTCATCATAGGTAGTCCCCCCAGAGGCAGGAACCACCGCTAATCTTCATCATGGACAGTCCCCACGGAGCCAGGAATCTCCCGCTAATCTTCATCATAGGAAGTCGCCCCGGAGCCAGGAATCCCCTGCTAATCTTCATCATAGGCAGCCCCCCGGAGCCAGGAATCCCCCGCTAATCTTCATCATAGGCAGTCCCCCCAGAGCCAGGAATCCCCCGCTAATCTTCATCATAGGCATTCCACCCGGGTCCAGGAACCCCCGCTAATCTTCATCATAGGCCGTGCCCGGAGCCAGGAATCCCCCAGTAATCTTCATCATAGGCAGTCCCCACGGAGCCAGGAATCCCCCGCTAATCTTCATCATAGGCAGTCCCCCCGGAGCCAGGAATCCCCCGCTAATCTTCAACATAGACCGTCCCGGGTGCCAGGATTCCCCCGCTAATCTTCATCATAGGCAGTCCCCCCGGAGCCAGGAATCCCACGCTAATCTCCATCATAGGCAGCCCCTGGAGCCAGGAATCCCCCACTAATCCTCATCATAGGCCATTCCCAGGAGCCAGGAATCCCCCGCTAATCTTCATCATAGGCCGTTCCCGGAGCCAGGAATCCCCCGCTAATCTTCATCATAGGCCGTCCCCCCGGAGCCAGGAATCCCCCGCTAATCTTCATCATAGGCTGTCCCCCCGGAGCCAGGAATCCCCCGCTAATCTTCATCATAGGCAGTCCCCCCAGAGCCAGGAATCCCCCGCTAATCTTCAACATAGGCAGTCCCCCCGGAGCCAGGAATCCCCCGCTAATCTCCATCATAGGTCATCCCCCCGGAGCCAGGAATCCCCCGCTAATCTTCATCATAGGCCGTCCCCGGAGCCAGGAATCCCCCGCTAATCTTCATCATAGGCCGTCCCCGGAGCCAGGAATCCCCCAGTAATCTTCATCATAGGCAGTCCCCACGGAGCCAGGAATCCCCCAGTAATCTTCATCATAGGCAGTCCCCACGGAGCCAGGAATCCCCCGCTAATCTTCATCATAGGAAGTCGCCCCGGAGCCAGGAATCCCCCGCTAATCTTCATCATAGGCAGTCCCCCCAGAGCCAGGAATCCCCCGCTAATCTTCATCATAGGCAGTCCCCACGGAGCCAGGAATCCCCCAGTAATCTTCATCATAGGCAGTCCCCACGGAGCCAGGAATCCCTCAGTAATCTTCATCATAGGCAGTCCCCACGGAGCCAGGAATCCCCCAGTAATCTTCATCATAGGCAGTCCCCACGGAGCCAGGAATCCCCCGCTAATCTTCATCATAGGCCATTCCCCGGAGCCAGGAATCCCCCGCTAATCTTCATCATAGGCAGTCCCTGGAGCCAGGAATCCCCCGCTAATCTTCATCATAGGCCATTCCCCGGAGCCAGGAATCCCCCGCTAATCTTCATCATAGTCCATTCCTTGGGGCCAGGAATCCCCCGATAATCTTCATCATAAGCCATCCCCCGGAGCCAGGAATCACCTGCTAATCTTCTTCATAGGCAGTCCCCCCGGAGCCAGAATTCCCCCGCTAATTTTCATCATAGACAGTCACCCCGGAGGCAGGAATCCTCCGCAAATCTTCATCATAGGCAGTCCCCCCGGAGCCAAGAATCCCCCGCTAATCTTCATCACAGACAGTACCCCCGGACCCAGGAATCCCCCGCTAATCTTCATCATAGGCCGTCCATGGAGCCAAGAATCCCCCGCTAATCTTCATCATAGACAGTCCCCCCGGACCCAGGAATCCCCCGCTAATCTTCATATTAGGCCGTCCATGGAGCCAGGAATCCCCCGCTAAACTCATCATATGCAGTCCCCCCGGAGCCAGGCATCCACTGCTAATCTTCATCATAGGCAGTCCCCCGGAGCCAGGAATCCCCCGCTAATCTTCATTATAGGCCATCATCCCGGAGCCAGGAATCCCCCGCTAATCTTCATCATAGGTCATCCCCCCGGAGCCAGGAATCCCCCGCTAATCTTCATCATAGGCCGTCCCCGGAGCCAGGAATCCCCCGCTAATCTTCATCATAGGCCGTCCCCGGAGCCAGGAATCCCCCGCTAATCCTCTTCATAGGCAGTCCCCCCAGAGCCAGGAATCCCCCGCTAACCTTCCGCATAGGCCGCACGCCCGGAGCCAGGAATTCCCCGCTAATCTTCATCATAAGCAGTCCCCCCGGAGCCACGAATCCCCCGCTAATCTTCATCATAGGCAGTCCCCCCGGAGCCAGGAATCCCGCGCTAATCTTCATCATAGGTAGTCCCCACAGAGCCAGAAATCCCCCGCTAATCTTCATCATAGGTAGTCCCCCCAGAGGCAGGAACCACCGCTAATCTTCATCATAGACAGTCCCCACGGAGCCAGGAATCTCCCGCTAATCTTCATCATAGGAAGTCGCCCCGGAGCCAGGAATCCCCTGCTAATCTTCATCATAGGCAGCCCCCCGGAGCCAGGAATCCCCCGCTAATCTTCATCATAGGCAGTCCCCCCAGAGCCAGGAATCCCCCGCTAATCTTCATCATAGGCATTCCACCCGGGTCCAGGAACCCCCGCTAATCTTCATCATAGGCCGTGCCCGGAGCCAGGAATCCCCCAGTAATCTTCATCATAGGCAGTCCCCACGGAGCCAGGAATCCCCCGCTAATCTTCATCATAGGCAGTCCCCCCGGAGCCAGGAATCCCCCGCTAATCTTCAACATAGACCGTCCCGGGTGCCAGGATTCCCCCGCTAATCTTCATCATAGGCAGTCCCCCCGGAGCCAGGAATCCCACGCTAATCTCCATCATAGGCAGCCCCTGGAGCCAGGAATCCCCCACTAATCCTCATCATAGGCCATTCCCAGGAGCCAGGAATCCCCCGCTAATCTTCATCATAGGCCGTTCCCGGAGCCAGGAATCCCCCGCAAATCTTCATCATAGGCCGTCCCCCCGGAGCCAGGAATCCCCCGCTAATCTTCATCATAGGCCGTCCCCCCGGAGCCAGGAATCCCCCGCTAATCTTCATCATAGGCAGTCCCCCCAGAGCCAGGAATCCCCCGCTAATCTTCAACATAGGCAGTCCCCCCGGAGCCAGGAATCCCCCGCTAATCTCCATCATAGGTCATCCCCCCGGAGCCAGGAATCCCCCGCTAATCTTCATCATAGGCCGTCCCCGGAGCCAGGAATCCCCCGCTAATCTTCATCATAGGCCGTCCCCGGAGCCAGGAATCCCCCAGTAATCTTCATCATGGGCAGTCCCCACGGAGCCAGGAATCCCCCAGTAATCTTCATCATAGGCAGTCCCCACGGAGCCACAAATCCCCCGCTAATCTTCATCATAGGCAGTCCCCCCGGAGCCAGGAATCCCCCGCTAATCTTCATCATAGACCGTCCCGGGTGCCAGTAATTTCCCGCTAATCTTCATCATAGGCCGTCCCCGGAGCCAGGAATCCCCCGCTAATCTTCATCATAGGCCGCCCCCGGAGCCAGGAATCCCCCGCTAATCCTCTTCATAGGCAGTCCCCCCAGAGCCAGGAATCCCCCGCTAACCTTCCGCATAGGCCGCACGCCCGGAGCCAGGAATTCCCCGCTAATCTTCATCATAAGCAGTCCCCCCGGAGCCACGAATCCCCCGCTAATCTTCATCATAGGCAGTCCCCCCGGAGCCAGGAATCCCGCGCTAATCTTCATCATAGGTAGTCCCCACAGAGCCAGAAATCCCCCGCTAATCTTCATCATAGGTAGTCCCCCCAGAGGCAGGAACCACCGCTAATCTTCATCATAGACAGTCCCCACGGAGCCAGGAATCCCCCGCTAATCTTCATCATAGGCATTCCACCCGGGTCCAGGAACCCCCGCTAATCTTCATCATAGGCCGTGCCCGGAGCCAGGAATCCCCCAGTAATCTTCATCATAGGCAGTCCCCACGGAGCCAGGAATCCCCCGCTAATCTTCATCATAGGCAGTCCCCCCGGAGCCAGGAATCCCCCGCTAATCTTCAACATAGACCGTCCCGGGTGCCAGGATTCCCCCGCTAATCTTCATCATAGGCAGTCCCCCCGGAGCCAGGAATCCCACGCTAATCTCCATCATAGGCAGCCCCTGGAGCCAGGAATCCCCCGCTAATCCTCATCATAGGCCATTCCCAGGAGCCAGGAATCCCCCGCTAATCTTCATCATAGGCCGTTCCTGGAGCCAGGAATCCCCCGCTAATCTTCATCATAGGCAGTCCCCCCAGAGCCAGGAATCCCCCGCTAATCTTCAACATAGGCAGTCCCCCCGGAGCCAGGAATCCCCCGCTAATCTTCATCATAGGTCATCACCCCGGAGCCAGGAATCCCCCGCTAATCTTCATCATAGGCCGTCCCCGGAGCCAGGAATCCCCCGCTAATCTTCATCATAGGCCGTCCCCGGAGCCAGGAATCCCCCGCTAATCCTCTTCAAAGCCAGTCCCCCCAGAGCCAGGAATCGCCCGCTAAGCTTCCGCATAGGCCGCACCCCTGGAGCCAGGAATTCCCCGCTAATCTTCATCATAAGCAGTCCTCCCGGAGCCACGAATCCCCCGCTAATCTTCATCATAGGCAGTCCCCCCGGAGCCAGGAATCCCGCGCTAATCTTCATCATAGGTAGTCCCCACAGAGCCAGAAATCCCCCGCTAATCTTCATCATAGGTAGTCCCCCCAGAGGCAGGAACCACCGCTAATCTTCATCATAGGCAGCCCCCCGGAGCCAGGAATCCCCCGCTAATCTTCATCATAGGCATTCCACCCGGGTCCAGGAACCCCCGCTAATCTTCATCATAGGCCATGCCCGGAGCCAGGAATCCCCCAGTAATCTTCATCATAGGCAGTCCCCACGGAGCCAGGAATCCCCCAGTAATCTTCATCATAGGCAGTCCCCACGGAGCCACAAATCCCCCGCTAATCTTCATCATAGGCAGTCCCCCCGGAGCCAGGAATCCCCCGCTAATCTTCATCATAGACCGTCCCGGGTGCCAGTAATTTCCCGCTAATCTTCATCATAAGCCATCACCCGGAGCCAGGAATCACCTGCAAATCTTCTTCATAGGCAGTCCCCCCGGAGCCAGGATTCCCCCGCTAATCTTCATCATAGACAGTCAGCCCAAAGCCAGGAATCCCCCGCTAATCTTCATCATAGGCAGGCCCCCCGGAGCCAGGAATCCCGCGCTAATCTTCATCATAGGTAGTCCCCACAGAGCCAGAAATCCCCCGCTAATCTTCATCATAGGTAGTCCTCCCAGAGGCAGGAATCCACCGCTAATCTTCAGCATAGACAGTCCCCACGGAGCCAGGAATCCCCCGCTAATCTTCATCATAGGAAGTCGCCCCGGAGCCAGGAATCCCCCGCTAATCTTCATCATAGGCAGTCCCCCCAGAGCCAGGAATCCCCCGCTAATCTTCATCATAGGCAGTCCCCACGGAGCCAGGAATCCCCCAGTAATCTTCATCATAGGCAGTCCCCACGGAGCCAGGAATCCCTCAGTAATCTTCATCATAGGCAGTCCCCACGGAGCCAGGAATCCCCCAGTAATCTTCATCATAGGCAGTCCCCACGGAGCCAGGAATCCCCCGCTAATCTTCATCATAGGCCATTCCCCGGAGCCAGGAATCCCCCGCTAATCTTCATCATAGGCAGTCCCTGGAGCCAGGAATCCCCCGCTAATCTTCATCATAGGCCATTCCCCGGAGCCAGGAATCCCCCGCTAATCTTCATCATAGTCCATTCCTTGGGGCCAGGAATCCCCCGATAATCTTCATCATAAGCCATCCCCCGGAGCCAGGAATCACCTGCTAATCTTCTTCATAGGCAGTCCCCCCGGAGCCAGAATTCCCCCGCTAATCTTCATCATAGACAGTCACCCCGGAGGCAGGAATCCTCCGCAAATCTTCATCATAGGCAGTCCCCCCGGAGCCAAGAATCCCCCGCTAATCTTCATCACAGACAGTACCCCCGGACCCAGGAATCCCCCGCTAATCTTCATCATAGGCCGTCCATGGAGCCAAGAATCCCCCGCTAATCTTCATCATAGACAGTCCCCCCGGACCCAGGAATCCCCCGCTAATCTTCATATTAGGCCGTCCATGGAGCCAAGAATCCCCCGCTAATCTTCATCATAGGCAGTCCCCCCGGAGCCAGGCATCCACTGCTAATCTTCATCATAGGCAGTCCCCCGGAGCCAGGAATCCCCCGCTAATCTTCATCATAGGCCGTCCCCGGAGCCAGGAATCCCCCGCTAATCTTCATCATAGGCCGTCCCCGGAGCCAGGAATCCCCCGCTAATCCTCTTCATAGGCAGTCCCCCCAGAGCCAGGAATCCCCCGCTAACCTTCCGCATAGGCCGCACGCCCGGAGCCAGGAATTCCCCGCTAATCTTCATCATAAGCAGTCCCCCCGGAGCCACGAATCCCCCGCTAATCTTCATCATAGGCAGTCCCCCCGGAGCCAGGAATCCCGCGCTAATCTTCATCATAGGTAGTCCCCACAGAGCCAGAAATCCCCCGCTAATCTTCATCATAGGTAGTCCCCCCAGAGGCAGGAACCACCGCTAATCTTCATCATAGACAGTCCCCACGGAGCCAGGAATCTCCCGCTAATCTTCATCATAGGAAGTCGCCCCGGAGCCAGGAATCCCCTGCTAATCTTCATCATAGGCAGCCCCCCGGAGCCAGGAATCCCCCGCTAATCTTCATCATAGGCAGTCCCCCCAGAGCCAGGAATCCCCCGCTAATCTTCATCATAGGCATTCCACCCGGGTCCAGGAACCCCCGCTAATCTTCATCATAGGCCGTGCCCGGAGCCAGGAATCCCCCAGTAATCTTCATCATAGGCAGTCCCCACGGAGCCAGGAATCCCCCGCTAATCTTCATCATAGGCAGTCCCCCCGGAGCCAGGAATCCCCCGCTAATCTTCAACATAGACCGTCCCGGGTGCCAGGATTCCCCCGCTAATCTTCATCATAGGCAGTCCCCCCGGAGCCAGGAATCCCACGCTAATCTCCATCATAGGCAGCCCCTGGAGCCAGGAATCCCCCACTAATCCTCATCATAGGCCATTCCCAGGAGCCAGGAATCCCCCGCTAATCTTCATCATAGGCCGTTCCCGGAGCCAGGAATCCCCCGCTAATCTTCATCATAGGCCGTCCCCCCGGAGCCAGGAATCCCCCGCTAATCTTCATCATAGGCCGTCCCCCCGGAGCCAGGAATCCCCCGCTAATCTTCATCATAGGCAGTCCCCCCAGAGCCAGGACTCCCCCGCTAATCTTCAACATAGGCAGTCCCCCCGGAGCCAGGAATCCCCCGCTAATCTCCATCATAGGTCATCCCCCCGGAGCCAGGAATCCCCCGCTAATCTTCATCATAGGCCGTCCCCGGAGCCAGGAATCCCCCGCTAATCTTCATCATAGGCCGTCCCCGGAGCCAGGAATCCCCCGCTAATCCTCTTCATAGGCAGTCCCCCCAGAGCCAGGAATCCCCCGCTAACCTTCCGCATAGGCCGCACCCCCGGAGCCAGGAATTCCCCGCTAATCTTCATCATAAGCAGTCCCCCCGGAGCCACGAATCCCCCGCTAATCTTCATCATAGGCAGTCCCCCCGGAGCCAGGAATCCCGCGCTAATCTTCATCATAGGTAGTCCCCACAGAGCCAGAAATCCCCCGCTAATCTTCATCATAGGTAGTCCCCCCAGAGGCAGGAACCACCGCTAATCTTCATCATAGACAGTCCCCACGGAGCCAGGAATCTCCCGCTAATCTTCATCATAGGAAGTCGCCCCGGAGCCAGGAATCCCCTGCTAATCTTCATCATAGGCAGCCCCCCGGAGCCAGGAATTCCCCGCTAATCTTCATCATAGGCAGTCCCCCCAGAGCCAGGAATCCCCCGCTAATCTTCATCATAGGCATTCCACCCGGGTCCAGGAACCCCCGTTAATCTTCATCATAGGCCGTGCCCGGAGCCAGGAATCCCCCAGTAATCTTCATCATAGGCAGTCCCCACGGAGCCAGGAATCCCCCGCTAATCTTCAACATAGACCGTCCCGGGTGCCAGGATTCCCCCGCTAATCTTCATCATAGGCAGTCCCCCCGGAGCCAGGAATCCCACGCTAATCTCCATCATAGGCAGCCCCTGGAGCCAGGAATCCCCCGCTAATCCTCATCATAGGCCATTCCCAGGAGCCAGGAATCCCCCGCTAATCTTCATCATAGGCCGTTCCCGGAGCCAGGAATCCCCCGCTAATCTTCATCATAGGCCGTCCCACCGGAGCCAGGAATCCCCCGCTAGTCTTCATCATAGGCCGTCCCCCCGGAGCCAGGAATCCCCCGCTAATCTTCATCATAGGCAGTCCCCCCAGAGCCAGGAATCCCCCGCTAATCTTCAACATAGGCAGTCCCCCCGGAGCCAGGAATCCCCCGCTAATCTTCATCATAAGTAGTCCCCCCGGAGCCACGAATCCCCCGCTAATCTTCATCATAGGCAGTCACCCCGGAGCCAGGAATCCCGCGCTAATCTTCATCATAGGTAGTCCCCACAGAGCCAGAAATCCCCCGCTAATCTTCATCATAGGTAGTCCCCCCAGAGGCAGGAATCCACCGCTAATCTTCATCATAGACAGTCCCCACGGAGCCAGGAATCTCCCGCTAATCTTCATCATAGGAAGTCGCCCCGGAGCCAGGAATCCCCTGCTAATCTTCATCATAGGCAGCCCCCCGGAGCCAGGAATCCCCCGCAAATCTTCATCTTAGGCAGTCTCCCCGGAGCCAGGAATCCCCCGCTAATCTTCATCATTGGCAGTCCCACCGTAGCCAGGAATCCCCCGCTAATCTTTATCATAAGCACTGCCCCGGAGCCAGGAATCCCCCGCTAATCTTCATCATAGGCCGTCCATTGAGCCAGGAATCCCCCGCTAATCTTCAACATAGGCCGTCCCCGGAGCCAGGAATCCCCCGCTAATCTTCATCATAGGCAGCCCCTGGAGCCAGGAATCCCCCGCTAATCTTCATCATAGGCCATTCCCCGGAGCCAGGAATCTCCCGCTAATCTTCAACATAGGTAGTCCCCCCGGAGCCAGGAATCCCCCGCTAATCTTCATCATAGGCCATCACCCCGGTGCCAGTAATCCCCCGCTAATCTTCATCATAGACAGTCCCTCCGGACCCAGGAATCCCCCGCTAATCTTCATCATAGGCCATCACACCGGAGCAAGGAATCCCCCGCTAATCTTCAACATAGGCAGTCCCCCCGGAGCCAGTAATCCCCCGCTAATCTTCATCATAGACAGTCCCCCCGGACCCAGGAATCCCCCGCTAATCTTCATCATAGGCAGTCCCCCCAGAGCCAGGAATCCCCCGCTAATCTTCATCATAGGTAGTCCCCCCAGAGCCAGGAATCCCCCGCTAATCTTCATCATAGGCAGTCCCCACGGAGCCAGGAATCCCCCGCTAATCTTCATCATAGGCAGTCCACCGGGGTCCAGGAACCCCCGCTAATCTTCATCATAGGCCGTCCCCGGAGCCAGGAATCCCCCAGTAATCTTCATCATAGGCAGTCCCCACGGAGCCAGGAATCCCCCGCTAATCTTCATCATAGGCAGTCCCCACGGAGCCAGGAATCCCCAGTAATCTTCATCATAGGCAGTCCCCACGGAGCCAGGAATCCCCCAGTAATCTTCATCATAGGCAGTCCCCCCGGAGCCAGGAATCCCCCGCTAATCTTCATCATAGGCCATTCCTTGGGGCCAGGAATCCCCCGCTAATCTTCATCATAAGCCATCCCCCGGAGCCAGGAATCACCTGCTAATCTTCTTCATAGGCAGTCCCCCCGGAGCCAGGAATCCCCCGCTAATCTTCATCATAGGCAGGCCCCCCAAAGCCAGGAATCCCCCGCTAATCTTCATCATAGGCCATCACCCCGGAGCCAAGAATCCCCCGCTAATCTTCATCATAGACAGTCCCCCCGGACCCAGGAATCCCCCGCTAATCTTCATCATAGGCCGTCCATGGAGCCAAGAATACCCCGCTAATCTTCATCATAGACAGTCCCCCCGGACCCAGGAATCCCCCGCTAATCTTCATCATCGGCAGTCCTAAGGAGCCAGGAATCCCCCGCTAATCTTCATCATAGGCAGTCCCCCCAGAGCCAGGAATTCTCCGCTAATCTTCATCATAGGCCATCACCCCGGAGCCAGGAATCCCACGCTAATCTTCATCATAAGCAGTCCCCCCAGAGCCACGAATCCCCCGCTAATCTTCAACATAGGCCATCACCCCGGAGCCAGGAATCCCCCAGTAATCTTCATCATAGGTAGTCCCCCCAGAGCCACGAATCCCCCGCTAATCTTCATCATAGGCAGCCCCCCGGAGCCAGGAATCCCCCGCAAATCTTCATCTTACGCAGTCTCGTCGGAGCCAGGAATCCACCGCTAATCTTCATCATAGGCAGTCCCCCCGGAGCCAGGAATCCCCCGCTAATCTTCATCATAAGCACTGCCCCGGAGCCAGGAATCCTCCGCTAATCTTCATCATAGGCAGCCCCTGGAGCCAGGAATCCCCCGCTAATCCTCATCCTAGGCCATTCCCCGGACCAGGAATCCCCCGCTAATCTTCATCATAGTCCATTCCTTGGGGCCAGGAATCCCCCGATAATCTTCATCATAGGCAGCCCCTGGAGCCAGGAATCCCCCGCTAATCCTCATCATAGGCAGCCCCTGGAGCCAGGAATCCCCCGCTAATCTTCTTCATAGGCAGTCCCCCCGGAGCCAGGATTCCCCCGCTAATCTTCATCATAGACAGTCACCCCGGAGGCAGGAATCCTCCGCAAGTCTTCATCATAGGCAGGCCCCCCAAAGCCAGGAATCCCCCGCTAATCTTCATCATAGGCCGTCCATGGAGCCAAGAATCCCCCGCTAATCTTCATCATAGACAGTCCCCCCGGACCCAGGAATCCCCCGCTAATCTTCATCTTAGGCCGTCCATGGAGCCAGGAATCCCCCGCTAATCTTCATCATAGGCAGTCCCCCCGGAGCCAGGCATCCACTGCTAATCTTCATCATAGGCAGTCCCCCGGAGCCAGGAATCCCCCGCTAATCTTCATCATAGGCCATCACCCCGGAGCCAGGAATCCCCCGCTAATCTTCATCATAGGTCATCCCCCCGGAGCCAGGAATCCCCCGCTAATCTTCATCATAGGCCATCACCCCGGAGCCAGGAATCCCCCGCTAATCTTCATCATAGGCCATCACCCCAGAGCCAGGAATCCCCCGCTAATCTTCATCATAGGCAGTCCCCCAGAGCCAGGATTCCCCCGCTAATCTTCATCATAGGCAGTCCCCCGGAGACTGGAATCCCCCGCTAATCTTCATCAAAGGCAGTCGCTCCCAAGCCAGGAATCCCTTTCTAATCTTCATCATAGACAGCCCCCCCGGAACCAGGAATCCCCCACTAATCTTCATCATAGACAGTCCCCCCGGAGCCAGGAATTCCCCGCTAATCTTCATCATAAGCAGTCCCCCCGGAGCCACGAATCCCCCGCTAATCTTCATCATAGGTAGTCCCCCCGGAGCCAGGAATCCCGCGCTAATCTTCATCATAGGTAGTCCCCACAGAGCCAGAAATCCCCCGCTAATCTTCATCATAGGTAGTCTCCCCAGAGGCAGGAACCACCGCTAATCTTCATCATAGACAGTCCCCACGGAGCCAGGAATCTCCCGCTAATCTTCATCATAGGAAGTCGCCACGGAGCCAGGAATCCCCCGCTAATCTTCATCATAGGCAGCCCCCCGGAGCCAGGAATCCCCCGCGAATCTTCATCATAGGCAGCCCCCCGGAGCCAGGAATCCCCCGCGAATCTTCATCATAGGCAGTCCCCAAGGAGCCAGGAATCCCCCGCTAATCTTCATCATAGACCGTCCCGGGTGCCAGGATTCCCCGCTAATCTTCATCATAAGCCATCACCCGGAGCCAGGAATCACCTGCAAATCTTCTTCATAGGCAGTCCCCCCGGAGCCAGGATTCCCCCGCTAATCTTCATCATAGACAGTCAGCCCAAAGCCAGGAATCCCCTGCTAATCTTCATCATAGGCAGGCCCCCCGGAGCCAGGAATCCCGCGCTAATCTTCATCATAGGTAGTCCCCACAGAGCCAGAAATCCCCCGCTAATCTTCATCATAGGTAGTCCCCCCAGAGGCAGGAATCCACCGCTAATCTTCATCATAGACAGTCCCCACGGAGCCAGGAATCCCCCGCTAATCTTCATCATAGGAAGTCGCCCCGGAGCCAGGAACCCCCGCTAATCTTCATCATAGGCAGTCCCCCCAGAGCCAGGAATCCCCCGCTAATCTTCATCATAGGCAGTCCCCACGGAGCCAGGAATCCCCCAGTAATCTTCATCATAGGCAGTCCCCACGGAGCCAGGAATCCCCCAGTAATCTTCATCATAGGCAGTCCCCACGGAGCCAGGAATCCCCCGCTAATCTTCATCATAGGCCATTCCCCGGAGCCAGGAATCCCCCGCTAATCTTCATCATAGGCAGTCCCTGGAGCCAGGAATCCCCCGCTAATCTTCATCATAGGCCATTCCCCGGAGCCAGGAATCCCCCGCTAATCTTCATCATAGTCCATTCCTTGGGGCCAGGAATCCCCCGATAATCTTCATCATAAGCCATCCCCCGGAGCCAGGAATCACCTGCTAATCTTCTTCATAGGCAGTCCCCCCGGAGCCAGAATTCCCCCGCTAATCTTCATCATAGACAGTCACCCCGGAGGCAGGAATCCTCCGCAAATCTTCATCATAGGCAGTCCCCCCGGAGCCAAGAATCCCCCGCTAATCTTCATCACAGACAGTCCCCCCGGACCCAGGAATCCCCCGCTAATCTTCATCATAGGCCGTCCATGGAGCCAAGAATCCCCCGCTAATCTTCATCATAGACAGTCCCCCCGGACCCAGGAATCCCCCGCTAATCTTCATATTAGGCCGTCCATGGAGCCAGGAATCCCCCGCTAATCTTCATCATAGGCAGTCCCCCCGGAGCCAGGCATCCACTGCTAATCTTCATCATAGGCAGTCCCCCGGAGCCAGGAATCCCCCGCTAATCTTCATCATAGGCCATCACCCCGGAGCCAGGAATCCCCCGCTAATCTTCATCATAGGTCATCCCCCCGGAGCCAGGAATCCCCCGCTAATCTTCATCATAGGCCGTCCCCGGAGCCAGGAATCCCCCGCTAATCTTCATCATAGGCCGTCCCCCCGGAGCCACGAATCCCCCGCTAATCTTCATCATAGGCAGTCCCCCCGGAGCCAGGAATCCCGCGCTAATCTTCATCATAGACCGTCCCGGGTGCCAGGATTCCCCGCTAATCTTCATCATAAGCCATCACCCGGAGCCAGGAATCACCTGCAAATCTTCTTCATAGGCAGTCCCCCCGGAGCCAGGATTCCCCCGCTAATCTTCATCATAGACAGTCAGCCCAAAGCCAGGAATCCCCTGCTAATCTTCATCATAGGCAGGCCCCCCGGAGCCAGGAATCCCGCGCTAATCTTCATCATAGGTAGTCCCCACAGAGCCAGAAATCCCCCGCTAATCTTCATCATAGGTAGTCCCCCCAGAGGCAGGAATCCACCGCTAATCTTCATCATAGACAGTCCCCACGGAGCCAGGAATCCCCCGCTAATCTTCATCATAGGAAGTCGCCCCGGAGCCAGGAACGCCCGCTAATCTTCATCATAGGCAGTCCCCCCAGAGCCAGGAATCCCCCGCTAATCTTCATCATAGGCAGTCCCCACGGAGCCAGGAATCCCCCAGTAATCTTCATCATAGGCAGTCCCCACGGAGCCAGGAATCCCCCAGTAATCTTCATCATAGGCAGTCCCCACGGAGCCAGGAATCCCCCGCTAATCTTCATCATAGGCCATTCCCCGGAGCCAGGAATCCCCCGCTAATCTTCATCATAGGCAGTCCCTGGAGCCAGGAATCCCCCGCTAATCTTCATCATAGGCCATTCCCCGGAGCCAGGAATCCCCCGCTAATCTTCATCATAGTCCATTCCTTGGGGCCAGGAATCCCCCGATAATCTTCATCATAAGCCATCCCCCGGAGCCAGGAATCACCTGCTAATCTTCTTCATAGGCAGTCCCCCCGGAGCCAGAATTCCCCCGCTAATCTTCATCATAGACAGTCACCCCGGAGGCAGGAATCCTCCGCAAATCTTCATCATAGGCAGTCCCCCCGGAGCCAAGAATCCCCCGCTAATCTTCATCACAGACAGTCCCCCCGGACCCAGGAATCCCCCGCTAATCTTCATCATAGGCCGTCCATGGAGCCAAGAATCCCCCGCTAATCTTCATCATAGACAGTCCCCCCGGACCCAGGAATCCCCCGCTAATCTTCATATTAGGCCGTCCATGGAGCCAGGAATCCCCCGCTAATCTTCATCATAGGCAGTCCCCCCGGAGCCAGGCATCCACTGCTAATCTTCATCATAGGCAGTCCCCCGGAGCCAGGAATCCCCCGCTAATCTTCATCATAGGCCATCACCCCGGAGCCAGGAATCCCCCGCTAATCTTCATCATAGGTCATCCCCCCGGAGCCAGGAATCCCCCGCTAATCTTCATCATAGGCCGTCCCCGGAGCCAGGAATCCCCCGCTAATCTTCATCATAGGCCGTCCCCCCGGAGCCACGAATCCCCCGCTAATCTTCATCATAGGCAGTCCCCCCGGAGCCAGGAATCCCGCGCTAATCTTCATCATAGGTAGTCCCCACAGAGCCAGAAATCCCCCGCTAATCTTCATCATAGGTAGTCCCCCCAGAGGCAGGAACCACCGCTAATCTTCATCATAGGCAGTCCCCCCAGAGCCAGGAATCCCCCGCTAACCTTCCGCATAGGCCGCACCCCCGGAGCCAGGAATTCCCCGCTAATCTTCATCATAAGCAGTCCCCCCGGAGCCACGAATCCCCCGCTAATCTTCATCATAGGCAGTCCCCCCGGAGCTAGTAATCCCGCGCTAATCTTCATCATAGGTAGTCCCCACAGAGCCAGAAATCCCCCGCTAATCTTCATCATAGGTAGTCCCCCCAGAGGCAGGAACCACCGCTAATCTTCATCATAGACAGTCCCCGCGGAGCCAGGAATCTCCCGCTAATCTTCATCATAGGAAGTCGCCCCGGAGCCAGGAATCCCCTGCTAATCTTCATCATAGGCAGCCCCCCGGAGCCAGGAATCCCCCGCTAATCTTCATCATAGGCAGTCCCCCCAGAGCCAGGGATCCCCCGCTAATCTTCATCATAGGCATTCCACCCGGGTCCAGGAACCCCCGCTAATCTTCATCATAGGCCGTGCCCGGAGCCAGGAATCCCCCAGTAATCTTCATCATAGGCAGTCCCCACGGAGCCAGGAATCCCCTGCTAATCTTCATCATAGGCAGTCCCCCCGGAGCCAGGAATCCCCCGCTAATCTTCAACATAGACCGTCCCGGGTCCCAGGATTCCCCCGCTAATCTTCATCATAGGCAGTCCCCCCGGAGCCAGGAATCCCACGCTAATCTCCATCATAGGCAGCCCCTGAAGCCAGGAATCCCCCGCTAATCCTCATCATAGGCCATTCCCAGGAGCCAGGAATCCCCCGCTAATCTTCATCATAGGCCGTTCCCGGAGCCAGGAATCCCCCGCTAATCTTCATCATAGGCCGTCCCCCCGGAGCCAGGAATCCCCCGCTAATCTTCATCATAGGCCGTCCCCCCGGAGCCAGGAATCCCCCGCTAATCTTCATCATAGGCCGCCCATTGAGCCAGGAATCCCCCGCTTATCTTCAACATAGGCCGTCCCCGGAGCCAGGAATCCCCCGCTAATCTTCATCATAGGCAGCCCCTGGAGCCAGGAATCCCCCGCTAATCTTCATCATAGGCCATTCCCTGGAGCCAGGAATCTCCCGCTAATCTTCAACATAGGCAGTCCCCCCGGAGCCAGGAATCCCCCGCTAATCTTCATCATAGGCCATCACCCCGGAGCCAGGAATCCCCCGCTAATCTTCAACATAGGCCGTCCCCCCGGAGCCAGTAATCCCCCGCTAATCTTCATCATAGACAGTCCCCCCGGACCCAGGAATCCCCCGCTAATCTTCATCATAGGCCATCACACCGGAGCCAGGAATCCCCCGCTAATCTTCAACATAGGCAGTCCCCCCGGAGCCAGTAATCCCCCGCTAATCTTCATCATAGACAGTCACCCCGGACCCAGGAATCCCCCGCTAATCTTCATCATAGGCAGTCACCCCAGAGCCAGAAATCCCCCGCTAATCTTCATCATAGGTAGTCCCCCCAGAGCCAGGAATCCCCCGCTAATCTTCATCATAGGCAGTCCCCACGGAGCCAGGAATCCCCCGCTAATCTTCATCATAGGCAGTCCACCGGGGTCCAGGAACCCCCGCTAATCTTCATCATAGGCCGTCCCCGGAGCCAGGAATCCCCCAGTAATCTTCATCATAGGCAGTCCCCACGGAGCCAGGAATCCCCCGCTAATCTTCATCATAGGCAGTCCCCACGGAGCCAGGAATCCCCCGCTAATCTTCATCATATGCAGTCCCCACGGAGCCAGGAATCCCCCAGTAATCTTCTTCATAGGCAGGCCCCCCAAAGCCAGGAATCCCCCGCTAATCTTCATCATAGGCCATCACCCCGGAGCCAGGAATCCCCCGCTAATCTTCAACATAGGCAGTCCCCCCGGAGCCAAGAATCCCCCGCTAATCTTCATCATAGACAGTCCCCCCGGACCCAGGAATCCCCCGCTAATCTTCATCATAGGCCGTCCATGGAGCCAAGAATACCCCGCTAATCTTCATCATAGACAGTCCCCCCGGACCCAGGAATCCCCCGCTAATCTTCATCATAGGCAGTCCTAAGGAGCCAGGAATCCCCCGCTAATCTTCATCATAGGCAGTCCCCCCAGAGCCAGGAATTCTCCGCTAATCTTCATCATAGGCCATCACCCCGGAGCCAGGAATCCCACGCTAATCTTCATCATAAGCAGTCCCCCCAGAGCCACGAATCCCCCGCTAATCTTCAACATATGCCATCACCCCGGAGCCAGGAATCCCCCAGTAATCTTCATCATAGGTAGTCCCCCCAGAGCCACGAATCCCCCGCTAATCTTCATCATAGGCAGCCCCCCGGAGCCAGGAATCCCCCGCAAATCTTCATCTTAGGCAGTCTCGTCGGAGCCAGGAATCCACCGCTAATCTTCATCATAGGCAGTCCCCCCGGAGCCAGGAATCCCCCGCTAATCTTCATCATAAGCACTGCCCCGGAGCCAGGAATCCCCCGCTAATCCTCATCATAGGCCATTCCCCGGACCAGGAATCCCCCGCTAATCTTCATCATAGTCCATTCCTTGGGGCCAGGAATCCCCCGATAATCTTCATCATAGGCAGCCCCTGGAGCCAGGAATCCCCCGCTAATCCTCATCATAGGCAGCCCCTGGAGCCAGGAATCCCCCGCTAATCCTCATCATAGGCAGCCCCTGGAGCCAGGAATCCCCCGCTAATCTTCATCATAAGCCATCCCCCGGAGCCAGGAATCACCTGCTAATCTTCTTCATAGGCAGTCCCCCCGGAGCCAGGATTCCCCCGCTAATCTTCACCATAGACAGTCACCCCGGAGGCAGGAATCCTCCGCAAATCTTCATCGTGGCAGGGCCCCCAAAGCCAGGAATCCCCCGCTAATCTTCATCATAGGCCGTCCATGGAGCCAAGAATCCCCCGCTAATATTCATCATAGACAGTCCCCCCGGACCCAGGAATCCCCCGCTAATCTTCATCATAGGCCATCACCCCGGAGCCAGGAATCCCCCGCTAATCTTCATCATAGGTCATCCCGCCGGAGCCAGGAATCCCCCGCTAATCTTCATCATAGGCCATCACCCCGGAGCCAGGAATCCCCAGCTAATCTTCATCATAGGCCATCACCCCAGAGCCAGGAATCCCCCGCTAATCTTCATCATAGGCAGTCCCCCCGAGCCAGGATTCCCCCGCTAATCTTCATCATAGGCAGTCCCCCGGAGACTGGAATCCCCCGCTAATCTTCATCAAAGGCAGTCGCTCCCAAGCCAGGAATCCCTTTCTAATCTTCATCATAGACAGCCCCCCCGGAACCAGGAATCCCCCACTAATCTTCATCATAGACAGCCCCCCCGGAGCCAGGAATCCCCCGCTAACCTTCCGCATAGGCCGCACCCCCGGAGCCAGGAATTCCCCGCTAATCTTCATCATAAGCAGTCCCCCCGGAGCCACGAATCCCCCGCTAATCTTGATCATAGGTAGTCCCCCCGGAGCCAGGAATCCCGCGCTAATCTTCATCATAGGTAGTCCCCACAGAGCCAGAAATCCCCCGCTAATCTTCATCATAGGTAGTCTCCCCAGAGGCAGGAACCACCGCTAATCTTCATCATAGACAGTCCCCACGGAGCCAGGAATCTCCCGCTAATCTTCATCATAGGAAGTCGCCACGGAGCCAGGAATCCCCCGCTAATCTTCATCATAGGCAGCCCCCCGGAGCCAGGAATCCCCCGCGAATCTTCATCATAGGCAGTCCCCACGGAGCCAGGAATCCCCCGCTAATCTTCATCATAGACCATCCCGGGTGCCAGGATTCCCCGCTAATCTTCATCATAGGCAGTCCCCACGGAGCCAGGAATTCCCCGCGAATCTTCATCATAGGCAGCCCCTGGAGCCAGGAATCCCCCGCTAATCTTCATCATAGGCAGCCCCTGGAGCCAGGAATCCCCCGCTAATCTTCATCATAGTCCATTCCTTGGGGCCAGGAAACCCCGCTAATCTTCATCATAGGCTGTTCCTGGAGCCAGGAATCCCCCGCTAATCTTCATCATAGACAGTCACCCCGGAGGCAGGAATCCTCCGCTAATCTTCATCATAAGCCATCCCCCGGAGCCAGGAATCACCTGCTAATCTTCTTCATAGGCAGTCCCCCCGGAGCCAGGATTCCCCCGCTAATCTTCATCATAGACAGTCACCCCGGAGGCAGGAATCCTCTGCTAATCTTCATCATAGGCAGGCCCCCCAAAGCCAGGAATCCCCCGCTAATCTTCATCATAGGCAGTCCCCCCGGAGCCAAGAATCCCCTGCTAATCTTCATCATAGGCCATCACCCCGGAGCCAGGAATCCCCCGCTAATCTTCATCATAGGCCGTCCCGCCGGAGAAAGGAATCCCCCGCTAATCTTCATCATGGGCCGTCCATGGAGCCAGGAATCCCTCGCTAATCTTCATCATAGACAGTCCCCCCGGACCCAGGAATCCCCCGCTAATCTTCATCTTAGGCCGTCCATGGAGCCAGGAATCCCCCGCTAATCTTCATCAGAGGAAGTCGCCCCGGAGCCAGGAGTCGAGCAGTTCGAGCAGTCAGTCGAGGAGGCGGGAGCTCGGAGCAGCGCGAGTCCGGGGTCGGCGAGAGGCCTATAAAGGCCAGCGGGAGTCGGGCAGTTCGAGCAGTCAGTCGAGGAGGCGGGAGCTCGGAGCAGCGTGAGTCTGGGGTCGGCGAGAGGCCTATAAAGGCCAGCGGGAGTCAGGCAGTTCGAGCAGTCAGTCGAGGAGGCGGGAGCTCGGAGCAGCGCGAGTCCGGGGTCGGTGAGAGGCCTATAAAGGCCAGCGGGAGTCAGGCAGTTCGAGCAGTCAGTCGAGGAGGCGGGAGCTCGGAGCAGCGCGAGTCCGGGGTCGGCGAGAGGCGTACCGGTGCAGCTACAGGGAGAAGGCAAAAAAACAAAGGTGACGTCACAGCCTAGGGGGTAAGTGATTGGCTGGTGATTGGTGAGTAGTTTTTCTTTTTCTTCTTATATTGGTCAGTAACTTTTAACATTGTCATTACCAGTTTAAGTGTATCTAAGGGTTAAGACATGGCAGGAGAGCTCGGTCGGGTGTTATGCTCCTCCTGTACCATGTGGGAACTCAGGGACACTTCCGGTGTCCCTGACGACTACGTGTGCGGGAAGTGTATCCGCCTCCAGCTCCTGACGGACCGCGTTGCGGAGTTGGAGCTGAGGGTGGATTCACTCTGGAGCATCCACGATGCTGAGAATGACGTGAGTATCACGTGTAGCGAGTTGGTCTTACCGCAGGGAAAGGGTCCACAGCCAGATAGGGAATGGAAGACCAGCAGGAAGAGTAGAGCAAGGAAGGTAGTGCAGGGGTCCCCTGCGGTCATCCCCCTGCAAAACAGATACACCGCTTTGGGTACTGTTGAGGGGAATGACTCATCAGGGGAGGGCAGCAGCAGCCAAGTTCATGGCACCGTGGCTGGCTCTGCTGCACAGGAGGGCAAGAAAAAGAGTGGGAGAGCAATAGTGATAGGGGATTCAATTGTGAGGGGAATAGATAGGCGTTTCTGCGGCCGCAACCGAGACTCCAGGATGGTATGTTGCCTCCCTGGTGCAAGGGTCAAGGATGTCTCGGAGCGGGTGCAGGACATTCTGAAATGGGAGGGAGAACAGCCAGTTGTCGTGGTGCACATTGGTACCAACGACATAGGCAAAAAAAGGGATGAGGTCCTACGAAACGAATTTAAGGAGCTAGGAGCTAAATTAAAAAGTAGGACCTCAAAAGTAGTAATCTCGGGATTGCTACCAGTGCCACGTGATAGTCAGAGTAGGAATCGCAGGATAGCGCAGATGAATACGTGGCTTGAGCAGTGGTGCAGCAGGGAGGGATTCAAATTCCTGGGGCATTGGGACCGGTTCTGGGGGAGGTGGGACCAGTACAAACCGGACGGTCTGCACCTGGGCAGGACTGGAACCAATGTCCTAGGGGGAGTGTTTGCTAGTGCTGTTGGGGAGGATTTAAACTAATATGGCAGGGGGATGGGAACCAATGCAGGGAGACAGAGGGAAACAAAAAGGAGACAAAAGCAAAAGACAGAAAGGAGATGAGGAAAGGTGGAGGGCAGAGAAACCCAAGGCAAAAAACAAAAAGGGCCACTGTACAGCAAAATTCTAAAAGGACAAAGGGTGTTAATAAAACAAGCCTGAAGGCTTTGTGTCTGAATGCAAGGAGTATCCGCAATAAGGTGGATGAATTAATTGTGCAAATAGATGTTAACAAATATGATGTGATTGGGATTACGGAGACGTGGCTCCAGGATGATCAGGGCTGGGAACTCAACATTCAGGGGTATTCAACATTCAGGAAGGATAGAATAAAAGGAAAAGGAGGTGGGGTAGCATTGCTGGTTAAAGAGGAGATTAATGCAATAGTTAGGAAAGACATTAGCTTGGATGATGTGGAATCTATATGGGTAGAGCTGCAGAACACCAAAGGGCAAAAAACGTTAGTAGGAGTTGTGTACAGACCTCCAAACAGTAATAGGGATGTTGGGGAGGGCATCAAACAGGAAATTAGGGGTGCATGCAATAAAGGTGTAGCAGTTATAATGGGTGACTTTAATATGCACATAGATTGGGCTAGCCAAACTGGAAGCAATACGGTGGAGGAGGATTTCCTGGAGTGCATAAGGGATGGTTTTCTAGACCAATATGTTGAGGAACCAACTAGGGGAGAGGCCATCTTAGACTGGGTGTTGTGTAATGAGAGAGGATTAATTAGCAATCTCATTGTGCGAGGCCCCTTGGGGAAGAGTGACCATAATATGGTGGAATTCTGCATTAGGATGGAGAATGAAACAGTAATTTCAGAGACCATGGTCCAGAACTTAAAGAAGGGTAACTTTGAAGGTATGAGGCGTGAATTGGCTAGGATAGATTGGCGAATGATACTTAGGGGGTTGACTGTGGATGGGCAATGGCAGACATTTAGAGACCGCATGGATGAAGTACAACAATTGTACATTCCTGTCTGGCGTAAAAATAAAAAGGGGAAGGTGGCTCAACCGTGGCTATCTAGGGAAATCAGGGATAGTATTAAAGCCAAGGAAGTGGCATACAAATTGGCCAGAAATAGCAGCGAACCTGGGGACTGGGAGAAATTTAGAACTCAGCAGAGGAGGACAAAGGGTTTGATTAGGACAGGGAAAATGGAGTACGAGAAGAAGCTTGCAGGGAACATTAAGGCGGATTGCAAAAGTTTCTATAGGTATGTAAAGAGAAAAAGGTTGGTGAAGACAAACGTAGGTCCACTGCAGTCAGAATCAGGGGAAGTCATAGCGGGGAACAAAGAAATGGCGGACCAATTGAACAAGTACTTTGGTTCGGTATTCACTAAGGAGGATACAAACAACCTTCCGGATATAAAAGGGGTCAGAGGGTCTAGTAAGGAGGGGGAACTGAGGGAAATCTTTATTAGTCGGGAAATTGTTTTGGGGAAATTGATGGGATTGAAGGCCGATAAATCCCCAGGGCCTGATGGATTGCATCCTAGAGTACTTAAGGAGGTGGCCTTGGAAATAGCGGATGCATTGACAGTCATTTTCCAACATTCCATTGACTCTGGATCAGTTCCTATGGAGTGGAGGGTAGCCAATGTAACCCCACTTTTTAAAAAAGGAGGGAGAGAGAAAACAGGGAATTATAGACCGGTCAGCCTGACCTCAGTAGTGGGTAAAATGATGGAATCAATTATTAAGGATGTCATAGCAGTGCATCTGGAAAATGGTGACATGATAGGTCCAAGTCAGCATGGATTTGTGAAAGGGAAATCATGCTTGACAAATCTTCTGGAATTTTTTGAGGATGTTTCCAGTAAAGTGGACAAAGGAGAACCAGTTGATGTGGTATATTTGGACTTTCAGAAGGCTTTCGACAAGGTCCCACACAAGAGATTAATGTGCAAAGTTAAAGCACATGGGATTGGGGGTAGTGTGCTGATGTGGATTGAGAACTGGTTGTCAGACAGGAAGCAAAGAGTAGGAGTAAACGGGTACTTTTCAGAATGGCAGGCAGTGACTAGTGGAGTGCCGCAAGGTTCTGTGCTGGGGCCCCAGCTGTTTACATTGTACATTAATGATTTAGACGAGGGGATTAAATGCAGTATCTCCAAATTTGCGGATGATACTAAGTTGGGTGGCAGTGTGAGCTGCGAGGAGGATGCTATTAGGCTGCAGAGTGACTTGGATAGGTTAGGTGAGTGGGCAAATGCATGGCAGATGAAGTATAATGTGGATAAATGTGAGGTTATCCACTTTGGTGGTAAAAACAGAGAGACAGACTATTATCTGAATGGTGACAGATTAGGAAAAGGGAAGGTGCAACGAGACCTGGGTGTCATGGTACATCAGTCATTGAAGGTTGGCATGCAGGTACAGCAGGCGGTTAAGAAAGCAAATGGCATGTTGGCCTTCATAGCGAGGGGATTTGAATACAGGGGCAGGGAGGTGTTGCTACAGTTGTACAGGGCCTTGGTGAGGCCACACCTGGAGTATTGTGTACAGTTTTGGTCTCCTAACTTGAGGAAGGACATTCTTGCTATTGAGGGAGTGCAGCGAAGGTTCACCAGACTGATTCCCGGGATGGCGGGACTGACCTATCAAGAAAGATTGGATCAACTGGGCTTGTATTCACTGGAGTTCAGAAGAATGAGAGGGGATCTCATAGAAACGTTTAAAATTCTGACGGGTTTAGACAGGTTAGATGCAGAAAGAATGTTCCCAATGTTGGGGAAGTCCAGAACCAGGGGTCACAGTCTGAGGATAAGGGGTAAGCCATTTAGGACCGAGATGAGGAGAAACTTCTTCACCCAGAGAGTGGTGAACCTGTGGAATTCTCTACCACAGAAAGTAGTTGAGGCCAATTCACTAAATATATTCAAAAGGGAGTTAGATGAAGTCCTTACTACTCGGGGGATCAAGGGTTATGGCGAGAAAGCAGGAAGGGGGTACTGAAGTTTCATGTTCAGCCATGAACTCATTGAATGGCGGTGCAGGCTAGAAGGGCTGAATGGCCTACTCCTGCACCTATTTTCTATGTTTCTATGTTTCTATCATAGGCCGTAACGCCGGAGCCCGGAATTCCGCGCTAATCTTCATCATAGGCAGTCCCCACGGAGCCAGGTATTCCCCTGCTAATCTTCATCATAGGCCATCCCGCCAGAGCCAGGAATCCCACGCTAACCTTCCGCATAGGCCATGCACCCGGAGCCAGGAATTCCCCGCTAATCTTCATCATAGGCAGTCCCCCCAGAGCCAGGAATCCACCGCTAATCTTCATCATAAGCAGTCCCCCCAGAGCCAGGAATTCTCCGCTAATCTTCATCATAGGCCATCACCCCGGAGCCAGGAATCCCCCACTAATCTTCATCATAAGCAGTCCCCCCAGAGCCACGAATACCCCGCTAATCTTCATCATAGGCAGTCACCCCGGAGCCAGGAATCCCGCGCTAATCTTCATCATAGGCCATCACCCAGAGCCAGGAATCCCCCGCTAATCTTCATCATAGGTAGTCCCCACAGAGCCAGAAATCCCCCGCTAATCTTCATCATAGGTAGTCCCCCCAGAGGCAGGAATCCACCGCTAATCTTCATCATAGACAGTCCCCACGGAGCCAGGAATCTCCCGCTAATCTTCAGCATAGGAAGTCGCCCCGGAGCCAGGAATCCCCTGCTAATCCTCATCATAGGCCATTCCCCGGAGCCAGGAATCCCCCGCTAATCTTCATCATAAGCCATCCCCCGGAGCCAGGAATCACCTGCTAATCTTCTTCATAGGCAGTCCCCCCGGAGCCAGGATTCCCCCGCTAATCTTCATCATAGACAGTCACCCCGGAGGCAGGAATCCACCGCTAATCTTCATCATAGGCAGGCCCCCCAAAGCCAGGAATCCCCCGCTAATCTTCATCATAGGCCATCACCCCGGAGCCAGGAATCCCCCGCTAATCTTCAACATAAGCAGTCCCCCCGGAGCCAGGAATCCCCCGCTAATCTTCATCATAAGCAGTCACCCCGGAGCCAGGAATCCCGCGCTAATCTTCATCATAGGTAGTCCCCACAGAGCCAGAAATCCCCCGCTAATCTTCATCATAGGTAGTCCCCCCAGAGGCAGGAATCCACCGCTAATCTTCATCATAGACAGTCCCCACGGAGCCAGGAATCTCCCGCTAATCTTCATCATAGGAAGTCGCCCCGGAGCCAGGAATCCCCTGCTAATCTTCATCATAGGCAGCCCCCCGGAGCCAGGAATCCCCCGCAAATCTTCATCTTAGGCAGTCTCCCCGGAGCCAGGAATCCCCCGCTAATCTTCATCATAGGCAGTCCCCCCAGAGCCAGGAATCCCCCGCTAATCTTCATCATAGGCAGTCCCCCCAGAGCCAGGAATCCCCCGCTAATCTTCATCATAGGCAGTCCACCCGGGTCCAGGAACCCCCGCTAATCTTCATCATAGGCAGTCCCCACGGGGCCAGGAATCCCCCGCGAATCTTCATCATAGGCAGTCCCCACGGAGCCAGGAATCCCCCGCTAATCTTCATCGTAGGCAGCCCCTGGAGCCAGGAATCCCCCGCTAATCCTCATCATAGTCCATTCCTTGGGGCCAGGAATCCCCCGCTAATCTTCATCATAGGCAGTCCCCCCGGAGCCAGGAATCCCCCGCTAATCTTCATCATAGGAAGTCGTCCCGGAGCCAGGAATCCCCCACTAATCTTCATCTTAGGCAGTCCACCCGGGTCCAGGAATCTCTCGCTAATCTTCTTCATAGGCAGTCACCCCAGAGCCAGGAATCCCCCGCTAACCTTCCGCATAGGCCGTACCCCCGGAGCCAGGAATCCCCCGCTTATCTTCATCTTAGCAGTTCCCCCAGAGCCAGGAATCCCCCGCTAATCTTCATCATAGTCCATTCCCCGGAGACAGGAATCCCCCGCTAATCTACATCATAGTCCATTCCCCGGAGACAGGAATCCCCCGCTAATCTTCATCATCGGCCATCACCCCGGAGCCAGAAATCCTCCGCTAATCTTCATCATAGGCAGTCCCCCAGAGCCAGGAATCCCCCACTAATCTTCATCATAGTCCATCCCCGGAGACAGGAATCCCCCACTAATCTTCATCCTAGGCCATCCCCGGAGCCAGGAATTCCCCGGTAATCTTCATCATAGGCCATCACCCCGGAGCCAGAAATCATCCGCTAATCTTCATCATAGGCAGTCCCCACGAGCCAGTAATCCACCGCTAATCTTCATCATAGGCCATCCCCCGGAGCCAGGAATCCGCCGCTAATCTTCAGAATAAGCAGTCCCCACGAGCCAGGAATCCACCGCTAATCTTCATCATAGGCAGTCCCCCAGAGCCAGGAATCCCCCGGTAATCTTCATCATAGGCCGTCCACCCGGGTCCAGGAATACCCCCGCTAATAGTCTTCATAGGCAGTCCCCCCAGAGCCAGGAAGCCCCCGCTAACCTTCCGCATTGGCCGTACCCCCGGAGCAAGGAATCCCCCGCTAATCTTCATCATACGAAGTCGCCCCGGAGCCAGGAATCCCCCGCTAATCTTCATCATAGGTAGCCCCCCGGAGCCAGGAATCCCCCGTTAATCTTCATGATAGGTAGCCCCCCGGAGCCAGGAATCCCCCGTTAATCTTCATCATAGGTAGTCCCCCGGAGCCAGGAATCCACCGCTAATCTTCATCATAGGCAGTCCCCCCGGAGCCAGGAATCCCCCGCTTATCTTCATCTTAGCAGTTCCCCCAGAGCCAGGAATCCCCCGCTAATCTTCATCATAGGCAGTCCCCCAGGAGGCAGGAATCCCCCGCTAATCTTCATCATAGGCAGTCCCCCCGGAGCCAGGAATCCTCCGCTAATCTTCATCAAAGGCATTAACCCCGGAGCCAGTAATCCCCCGCTAATCTTCATCATAGGTAGTCCCCAGGAGCCAGGAATCCCCCACTAATCTTCATCATAGGCAGTCCCCCCAGAGCAAGGAATCCCCCGCCAATCTTCATCATAGACAGTCCCACCGGACCCAGGAATCCCCCGCTAATCTTCATCAGAGGAAGTCGCCCCGGAGCCAGGAATCCCCCGCTAATCTTCATCATAGGTAGTCCCCAGGAGCCAGGAATCCCCCGCTAATCTTCATCATAGGCAGTCCCCCGGAGCCAGGAATCCCCCGCTAATCTTCATCATAGGCAGTCCCCCGGAGCCAGGAATCCCCCGCTAATCTTCATCATAGACAGTCCCCACGGAGCCAGGAATCACCCGCTAATCTTCATCATAGGCAGTCCCCCGGAGCCAGGAATCCCCCGCTAATCTTCATCAGAGGAAGTCGCCCCGGAGCCAGGAATCTCCCGCTAATCTTCATCAGAGGAAGTCGCCCCGGAGCCAGGAATCCCCCGCTAATCTTCATCTTAGGCAGTCTCCCCGGAGCCAGGAATCCCCCGCTAATCTTCATCAGAGGAAGTCGCCCCGGAGCCAGGAATCCACCGCTAATCTTCATCATAGGCAGCCCCCCGGAGCCAGGAATCCCCTGCTAATCTTCATCTTAGGCAGTCTCCCCGGAGCCAGGAATCCCCCGCTAATCTTCATCATAGGCTGTCCCCCGGAGCCAGGAATCCCCCGCTAATCTTCATCATAGGCCGTCCCCGGAGCCAGTAATCCCCCGCTAATCTTCATCATAGGCAGCCCCCCAAAGCCAGGAATCCCCTGCTAATCTTCATCATAGACAGTCCCCCCGGACCCAGGAATCACCCGCTAATCTTCATCATAGGAAGTCGCCCCGGAGCCTGGAATCCCCCACTAATCTTCATCAAAGGCAGTCCCCCCAGAGCCAGGAATCCCCCGCTAATCTTCATCATAAACACTCCCCCGGAGCCAGGAATCTCCCGCTAATCTTCATCATAGGCCGTCCCCGGAGCCAGTAATCCCCCGCTAATCTTCATCATAAGCACTCCCCCGGAGCAAGGAATCCCCCGCTAATCTTCATCATAGACAGCCCCCTTGGACCCAGGAATCCCCCGCTAATCTTCATCATAGGCCATCACCCCGGAGCCAGGTATCCCCCGCTAATCTTCATCATAGGTAGTCCCCACAGAGCCAGAAATCCCCCGCTAATCTTCATCATAGGTAGTCCCCCCAGAGGCAGGAATCCACCGCTAATCTTCAACATAGACAGTCCCCACGGAGCCAGGAATCTCCCGCTAATCTTCATCATAGGAAGTCGCCCCGGAGCCAGGAATCCCCCGCAAATCTTCATCTTAGGCAGTCTCCTCGGAGCCAGGAATCCCCCGCTAATCTTCATCATAGACCGTCCCCGGAGCCAGGAATCCCCCGCTAATCTTCATCATAGTCCATTCCTTGGGGCTAGGAAACCCCGCTAATCTTCATCATAGGCAATCCCCCGGAGCCAGGTATCTCCCACTAACCTTCATTTTAGGCAGTCCACCCGGGGCCAGGAATCCCACGCTAATCTTCATCAAAGTCCATTCCTTGGGGCCAGGAATCCCATGCTAATCTTCATCATAGGCTGTTCCCGGAGCCAGGAATCCCCCGCTAATCTTCATCATAAGCCATCCCCCGGAGCCAGTAATTTCCCGCTAATCTTCATCATAAGCCATCCCCCGGAGCCAGGAATCACCTGCTAATCTTCTTCATAGGCAGTCCCCCCGGAGCCAGGATTCCCCCGCTAATCTTCATCATAGACAGTCACCCCGGAGGCAGGAATCCTCCGCTAATCTTCATCATAGGCAGGCCCCCCAAAGCCAGGAATCCCCCGCTAATCTTCATCATAGGCCATCACCCCGGAGCCAGGAATCCCCCGCTAATCTTCAACATAGGCCATCCCCCCAGAGCCAGGAATGCCCCGCTAATCTTCCGCATAGGCCGTACCCCCGGAGCCCGGAATTCCGCGCTAATCTTCATCATAGGCCATGCCCCCGGAGCCAGGAATTCCCCGCTAATCTTCATCATAGGCAGTCCTAAGGAGCCAGGAATCCCCCGCTAATCTTCATCATAGGCAGTCCCCCCAGAGCCAGGAATCCACCGCTAATCTTCATCATAAGCAGTCCCCCCGGAGCCACGAATCCCCCGCTAATCTTCACCATAGGCAGTTCCCCCGGAGCCAGGAATTCTCCGCTAATCTTCATCATAGGCCATCACCCCGGAGCCAGGAATCCCCCGCTAATCTTCATCATAAGCAGTCCCCCCCAGAGCCAGGAATCCACCGCTAATCTTCATCATAGGCAGCCTCCCGGAGCCGGGAATCCCCCGCTAATCTTCATCAGAGGAAGTCGCCCCGGAGCCAGGAATCCACCGCTAATCTTCATCATAGGCAGTCCCCCCGGAGCCAGGAATCCCCCGCTAATCTTCATCATAGGCAGCGCCCCGGAGACGGGAATCCCTCGCTAATCTTCATCAGAGGAAGTCGCCCCGGAGCCAGGAATCCACCGCTAATCTTCATCATAGGCAGCCCCCCGGAGCCAGGAATCCCACGCTAATCTTCATCATAAACACTCCCCCGGAGCCAGGAATCTCCCGCTAATCTTCATCATAGACAGTCCCCCCGGACCAATGAATCCCCTGCTAATCTTCATCATATGCTGTCCCCCCAGAGCCAGGAATCCCCCGGTAATCTTCATCGTAGGCAGTCCCCCCGGAGCCAGGAATCCCCCGCTAATCTTCATCATAGGCAGTCCCCCCGGAGCCAGGAATCCCCCGCTAATCTTCTTCATAGGCCATCACCCCGGAGCCAGGAATCCCCCGCTAATCTTCATCATAAGCAGTCCCCCCAGAGCCAGGAATCCCCTGCTAATCTTCATCATAGGCCGTCCCCGGAGCCAGTAATCCCCCGCTAATCTTCATCATAAACACTCCCCCGGAGCAAGGAATCTCCTGCTAATCTTCATCATAGACAGTCCCCCCGGACCAAGGAATCCCCCGCTACTCTTCATCATATGCCGTCCCCGCAGCCAGTAATCCCCCGCTATTCTTCATCATAGGCAGTCCCCCGGAACCTGGAATCCCCCGCTAATCTTCATCATAGGAAGTCGTCCCGGAGACAGGAACCCCCACTAATCTTCATCTTAGGCAGTCCACCCGGGTCCAGGAATCTCTCGCTAATCTTCTTCATAGGCAGTCACCCCAGAGCCAGGAATCCCCCGCTAACCTTCCGCATAGGCCGTACCCCCGGAGCCAGGAATCCCCCGCTTATCTTCATATTAGCAGGTGATTCCCCAGAGCCAGGAATCCCCCGCTAATCTTCATCAAAGGCAGTCCCCCCGGAGCCAGGAATCCCCCGCTAATCTTCATCATAGGCAGTCCCCCCGGAGCCAGGAATCCCCCGCTAATCTTCATCATAGGAAGTCGTCCCGGAGCCAGGAACCCCCACTAATCTTCATCTTAGGCAGTCCACCCGGGTCCAGGAATCTCTCGCTAATCTTCTTCATAGGCAGTCACCCCAGAGCCAGGAATCCCCCCGCTAACCTTCCGCATAGGCCGTACCCCCGGAGCCAGGAATCCCCCGCTTATCTTCATCTTAGCAGTTCCCCCAGAGCCAGGAATCCCCCGCTAATCTTCATCATAGTCCATTCCCCGGAGGCAGGAATCCCCCGCTAATCTTCATCATAGGCCATCACCCCGGAGCCAGAATTCCTCCGCTAATCTTCATCATAGGCAGTCCGCCAGAGCCAAGAATCCCCCCGCTCATCTTCATCACAGGCAGTCCCCCAGAGCCAGGAATCCCCCACTAATCTTCATCATAGTCCATCCCCGGAGACAGGAATCCCCCACTAATCTTCATCATAGGCCATCCCCGGAGCCAGGAATTCCCCGGTAATCTTCATCATAGGCCATCACCCCGGAGCCAGAAATCCTCCGCTAATCTTCATCATAGGCAGTCCCCACGAGCCAGGAATCCACCGCTAATCTTCATCATAGGCCATCCCCCGGAGCCAGGAATCCGCCGCTAATCTTCAGAATAAGCAGTCCCCACGAGCCAGGAATCCACCGCTAATCTTCATCATAGGCAGTCCCCCAGAGCCAGGAATCCCCCGGTAATCTTCATCATAGGCAGTCACCCGGAGCCAGGAATCCCCCGCTAATCTTCATCATAGGTCATCCACCCGGAGCCAGGAATCCCCCGCTAATCTTCATCATAGGTCATCCCCCCGTAGCCAGAATCCCCCGCTAATCTTCATCATAGTCCGTTCCCCGGTGACAGGAATCCCCCACTAATCTTCATCATAGGCCGTCCCCGGAGCCATGAATCCCCCGCTAATCTTCATCATTGTCCGTTCCCCGGAGACAGGAATCCCCCGCTAATCTTCATCATAGGCAGTCACCCGGAGCCAGGAATCCCCCGCTAATCTTCATCATAGGTCATCCCCCCGGAGCCAGGAATCCCCCGCTAATCTTCATCAAGGGCATTCCGCCAGAGCCAGGAATCCCCTGCTCATCTTCATCACAGGCAGTCCCCCAGAGCCAGGATTCCCCCACTAATCTTCATCATAGTCCATCCCCCGGAGCCAGGGATCACCTGCTAATCTTCTTCATAGGCAGTCCCCCTGGAGCCAGGATTCTCCCGCTAATCTTCATCATAGACAGTCACTCCGGAGCCAGGAATCCCCCGCTAATCTTCATCATAGGCAGTCCCCAGGAGCCAGGAATCCCCCGCTAATCTTCATCTTAGGCAGTCACCCCGGAGCCAGGAATCCCCCGCTAATCCTCATCATAGGCAGTCCCCCCGGAGCCACGAATCCCCCGCTCATCTTCATCATAAGCAGTCCCCCCGGAGCCAGTAATTCCCCGCTAATCTTCATCATAAGCCATCACCCCGGAGCCAGGAATCCCCCGCTAATCTTCATCATAGGCAATCCCCCCGTAGACAGGAATCCCCCGCTAATCTTCATCATAGGCCATCACCTAGGAGCCAGGAATTCCCCGCTAATCTTCATCATAGGCCGTCCCTGGAGCCAGGAATCCCCCGCTAATCTTCTTCATAGGCAGTCCCGGCGGAGCCAGGAATCCCCCGCTAATCCTCATCATAAACACTCCCCCGGAGCCAGGAATCCCCCGCTAAACTTCATCATAGGCAGTCCCCCCGGAGCCAGGAATCCACCGCTAATCTTCATCATAGGCCATTCCCCGGACCAGGAATCCGCCGCTAATATTCATCATACGTCATCCCCCCGGAGCCAGGAATCCCCCGCTAATCTTCATCATAGGCAGTCCCCCGAGAGCCAGGAATCCACCGCTAATCTTCATCATAGGCCATTCCCCAGACCAGGAATCCGCCGCTAATCTTCATCATACGTCATCCCCCCGGAGCCAGGAATCCCCCGCTAATCTTCATCATAGGTCATCCCCCCGGAGCCAGGAATCCCCCGCTAATCTTCATCAAGGGCAGTCCGCCAGAGCCAGGAATCCCCCGCTCATCTTCATCACAGGCAGTCCCCCAGAGCCAGGATTCCCCCACTAATCTTCATCATAGTCCATCCCCGGAGACAGGAATCCCCCGCTAATCTTCATCATAGGCCATCACCCCGGAGCCAGGAATCCTCCGCTAATCTTCATAATAGACAGTCCCCCCGTTGCCAGGAATCCCCCGCTAATCTTCATCATAGGCAGTCCCTCCAGAGCCAGGAATCCACCACTAATCTTCATCATAGGCCATTCCCCGGAGCCAGGAATCCGCCGCTAATCTTCATCATAGGCAGTCACCCGGAGCCAGGAATTCCCCGCTAATCTTCATCATAGGTCATCCACCCGGAGCCAGGAATCCCCCGCTAATCTTCATCATAGGTCATCCCCCCGTAGCCAGAATCCCCCGCTAATCTTTATCATAGTCCGTTCCCCGGAGACAGGAATCCCCCGCTAATCTTCATCATAGGCAGTCACCCGGAGCCAGGAATCCGCCGCTAATCTTCATCATAGGTCATCCCCCCGGAGCCAGGAATCCCCCGCTAATCTTCATCAAGGGCATTCCGCCAGAGCCAGGAATCCCCTGCTCATCTTCATCACAGGCAGTCCCCCAGAGCCAGGATTCCCCCACTAATCTTCATCATAGCCAATCCCCCGGAGCCTGGAATCACCTGCTAATCTTCATCACAGGCAGTACCCCAGAGCCAGGATTCCCCCACTAATCTTCATCATAGTCCATCCCCCGGAGCCAGGGATCACCTGCTAATCTTCTTCATAGGCAGTCCCCCTGGAGCCAGGATTCTCCCGCTAATCTTCATCAGAGACATTCACTCCGGAGCCAGGAATCCCCCGCTAATCTTCATCATAGGCAGTCCCCAGGAGCCAGGAATCCCCCACTAATCTTCATCATAAGCAGTCCCCACGAGCCAGGAATCCCCCGCTAATCTTCATCTTAGGCAGTCACCCCGGAGCCAGGACTCCCCCGCTAATCTTCATCATAGGCCATTCCCGGAGCCAGGAATCCCCCGCTAACCTTCATCATAGTCCATCCCCCGGAGCCAGGAATCCCTCATAATCTTCATCATAGGCAGTCCCCCGGAGACAGGAATCCCCCGCTAATCTTCATCATAGGCCATCCCCCCGGAGCCAGGAATCCCCCGCTAATCTTCATCATAGGCCATCCCCCGGAGCCAGGAATCCCCCGCTAATCTTCATCATAGGCAGTCCCCCGGAGCCAGGAATCCCCCGCTAATCTTCATCAGAGGCAGTCCCCCCAGAGCCAGGAATCCCCCGCTAATCTTCATCATAGGCAGTCCCCCGGAGCCAGGAATCCCTCGCTAATCTTCATCATAGGCAGTCCCCCGGAGTCAGGAATCCCCCGCTAATCTTCATCATAGGCAGTCCCCCGGAGCCAGGAATCCCTCGCTAATCTTCATCATAGGCAGCCCCCGGAGACAGGAATCCCCCACTAATCTTCATCATAGCCAGTCCCCTGCGAGCCAGGAATCCCCCGCTAATCTTCATCATAGGCAGCCCCCGGAGACAGGAATCCCCCGCTAATCTTCATCATAGCCAGTCCCCTGCGGGCCAGGAATCCCCCGCTAATCCTCATCACAGGCAGCCCCCGGAGACAGGAATCCCCCGCTAATCTTCATCATAGGCCTTCCCCCCGGAGCCAGGAATCCCCCGCTAATCTTCATCATAGACAGTCCCCCGGAGCCAGGAATCCCCCGCTAATCTTCATCATAGACCGTCCCCCCGGAGCCAGGAATCCCCCGTTAATCTTCATCATCGGCATTCCCCCCGGAGCCAGGACTCCCCCGTTAATCTTCATCATAGACCGTCCCCCGGAGCCAGGATTTCCCCGCTAATCTTCATCATAGGCAGTCGCTCGGAATCGAGGAAGACTTGCTTCCACTCCTGAAGTGAGTTGTTTGGTGGCTGAACAGTCCAATACGGGCGCCACAGTCCCTGTCACAGGTGGGACAGACAGTGATTGAGGGAAGGGGTGGGTGGGACTGGTTTGCCGCACGCTCCTTCCACTGCCTGCGCGTGGTTTCTGCACGCTCTCGGCATTGAGACTCAAGTTGCTCAGCGCCCTCCTGGATGCACTTTCTCCACTTAGGGCGTTCTTTGGCCAGGGACTCCCAGGTGACAGTGGTGATGTCGCACTTTATCAGGGGGGCTTTGAGGGTGTCCTTTGGCTCGTTTGCCGTGAAGGAGCTCTGCATAGAGAACTTGCTTTGGGATTCTCGTGTCTGGCATGCGGACAGTGTGGCCTGCCCAGCGGAGTTGGTCGAGTGTGGTCAGTGCTTCAATACTGGGGATGTTGGCCTGGTCGAGGACACTGATGTTGGTGCGTCTGTCCTCCCAGGGCATTTGCAGGATCTTGCGAAGACAGCGTTGGTGGTATTTCTCCAGTGACTTGAGGTGTTTACTGTGCATGGTCCATGTCTCTGAGCCATACAGGAGGGTGGGTATTACTACAGCCCTGTAGACCATGAGCTGGGGGTGAGGTACCTACTGTAGACGGTCCATATCTCTGGGCCATACAGGAGGGTGGGTATTACTACAGCCCTGTAGACCATGAGCTGGGGGTGAGGTACCTACTGTACATGGTCCATGTCTCTGGGTCATACAGGAGGGTGGGTATTACTACAGCCCTGTAGACCATGAGCTGGGGGTGAGGTACCTACTGTACATGGTCCATGTCTCTGGGTCATACAGGAGGGTGGGTATTACTACAGCCCTGTAGACCATGAGTTTGGTGGTAGTTTTGAGGGCCTGGTCCTCAGACGGCCGAAGGCTGCACTGGCGCACTGGAGGCGATGTTGAATCTCCGCATCAATGGCTGTTTTTGTTGATAAGAGGCTCCCGAGATATGGGAAATGGTCCACGTCGTCGAGGGCCGCACCGTGGATCTTGATGACTGGGGGGACAGGCTGGTGGAGGACCTTTGTCTTACGGATCACTAATGAGTTTTCAGGTGACTGAAGAGCCAATGCAGGACCGACAGTGTCTGTCACAGGGAAGGCAGACGATAGGCAGACAGTGGGTGGGTGGGGCCTGGGTCGTGTGATCCTGCCACTGGGCTTCCCAGCTAGTAACCTCTCCCGTTCCCGGGGGGGGGGGGGGGGCAGACAGTGGGTGGGTGGGGCCTGGGTCGTGTGATCCTGCCGCTGGGATTCCCAGCTAGTAACCTCTCCCGTTCCCGGCGGGAGGGCAGGTAGTGGGCAGGTGGTGGGTGGGTGGGGGTGGGGGGGGAACCTGGGTCGTGCGATCCTGCCCCTGGGCTTCCCAGGGGTCAAGTATGTATCGGAGTAGCTGCAGAGCATTCTGAAGGGGGAGGGTGAAAAGCCAGTTGTCGTGGTGCACATAGGTACCAATGATATCAATAAAAAGTGGGATGACGTCCTACAAGCTAAACTTAGGGAGCTAGGAGTTAAATTAAAAAGCAGGACCTCAAAGGGAGTAATCTCAGGATTGCTACCAATGCCACGTACTAGTCAGAGTAGGAATGGCAGGATAGCTCAGATGAATATGTGGCTTGAGGAGTGGTGCAGCAGGGAGTGATTCAAATTCCTGGGACATTGGAACCGGTTCTGGGGGAGGTGGGACCAGTACAAACCAGACAGTCTGCACCTAGGCAGGACCGGAACCAATGTCCTAGGGGGAGTGTTTGCTAGTGCTATTGGGGAGGGGTTAAACTAATATGGCAGGCGGATGGGAACCTATGCAGGGAGACAGAAGGAAATAAAATGGAGGCAGAAGCAAAAGACAGAAAGGAGAATAGTAAAAGTGGAGGGTAGAGAAACCCAAGGCAAAAATCAAAAAGGGCCACATTGCAGCAAAATTCTAAAGGGACAAAGAGTGTTAAAAAGACAAGCCTGAAGGCTTTGTGCCTCAATGCGAGGAGTATTCGTTAGAAGGTGGATGAATTAACTGCGCAGGCAGCTATTAACGATTATGATATAATTGGGATTACGGAGTCATGGCTCCAGGGTGATCAAGGCTGGGAACTCAACAACCAGTGGTATTCAACATTCAGGAAGGATAGACAGAAAGGAAAAGGAGGTGGAGTAGTGTTGCTGGTTAAAGAGGAAATTAACGCAATAGTAAGGAAGGACATTAGCTTGGATGATGTGGAATCTGTATGGGTAGAGCTGCGGAATACCAAAGGGTAGAAAACGCTAGTGGGAGTTGTGTACAGACCACCAAATAGTAGTAATGAGGTTGGGGATGGCATCAAACAGGAAATTATGGATGCGTGCAATAAAGGTACAGCAGTTATCATGGGCGATTTTAATCTACATATTAGAAACATAGAAACATAGAAAATAGGTGCAGGAGCAGGCCATTCAGCCCTTCTAGCCTGCACCGCCATTCAATGAGTTCATGGCTGAACATGAAACTTCAGTACCCCCTTCCTGCTTTCTCGCCATAACCCTTGATCCCCCGAGTAGTAAGGACTTCATCTAACTCCCTTTTGAATATATTTAGTGAATTGGCCTCAACTACTTTCTGTGGTAGAGAATTCCACAGGTTCACCACTCTCTGGGTGAAGAAGTTTCTCCTCATCTCGGTCCTAAATGGCTTACCCCTTATCCTCAGACTGTGACCCCTGGTTCTGGACTTCCCCAACATTGGGAACATTCTTTCTGCATCTAACCTGTCTAAACCCGTCAGAATTTTAAACGTTTCTATGAGGTCCCCTCTCATTCTTCTGAACTCCAGTGAATACAAGCCCAATTGATCCAATCTTTCTTGATAGGTCAGTCCCGCCATCCCGGGAATCAGTCTGGTGAACCTTCGCTGCACTCCCTCAATAGCAAGAATGTCCTTCCTCAAGTTAGGAGACCAAAACTGTACACAATACTCCAGGTGTGGCCTCACCAAGGCCCTGTACAACTGTAGCAACACCTCCCTGCCCCTGTATTCAAATCCCCTCGCTATGAAGGCCAACATGCCATTTGCTTTCTTAACCGCCTGCTGTACCTGCATGCCAACCTTCAATGACTGATGTACCATGACACCCAGGTCTCGTTGCACCTTCCCTTTTCCTAATCTGTCACCATTCAGATAATAGTCTGTCTCTCTGTTTTTACCACCAAAGTGGATAACCTCACATTTATCCACATTATACTTCATCTGCCATGCATTTGCCCACTCACCTAACCTATCCAAGTCACTCTGCAGCCTAATAGCATCCTCCTCGCAGCTCACACTGCCACCCAACTTAGTATCATCCGCAAATTTGGAGATACTGCATTTAATCCCCTCGTCTAAATCATTAATGTACAATGTAAACAGCTGAGGCCCCAGCACAGAACCTTGCGGCACTCCACTAGTCACTGCCTGCCATTCTGAAAAGTACCCGTTTACTCCTACTCTTTGCTTCCTGTCTGACAACCAGTTCTCAATCCACGTCAGCACACTACCCCCAATCCCATGTGCTTTAACTTTGCACATTGATTGGGTTAACCAAGTTGGTAGCAATGCGGTGGAGGAGGATTTCCTGGAGTGTATTAGGGATGGCTTTCTAGACCAATATATCGAGGAACCAACTATAGAGCTGGCCATCCTAGACTGGGTGATGTGAAATGAGAAAGAACTAATTAGCAATCTTGTTGTGCAAGGCCCCCTGGGGAAGAGTGACCATAATATGGTAGAATTCTTTATTAAGATGGAGAGTGACACAGTTAATTCAGAGACTAGGGTCCTGAACTTAAGGAAAGGTAACTTCGATGGTATGAGACGTGAATTGGCTAGGATAGACTGGCAAATGATACTTAAAGGGTTGACAGTGGATAGGCAATGGCAAACATTTATAGATCACATGGATGAACTTCAGCAATTGTACATCCCTGTCTGGAGTAAAAATAAAACAGGGAAGGTGGCTGAACCGTGGCTAACAAGGGAAATTAGGGATAGTGTTAAATCCAAGGAAGAGGCTTATAAATTGGCTAGAAAAAGCAGAAAACCTGAGGACTGGGAGAATTTTATAATACAGCAGAGGAGGACAACGGGTCTAATTAGGAGGGGGAAAATAGAATATAAGAGGAAGCTTGTAGGGAACATAAAAACTGACTGCAAAAGCTTCTATAGATATGTGAAGAGAAAAAGATTAGTGAAGACCAACGTAGGTCCCTTGCAGTCAGAATCAGGTGAATTTATAATGGGGAACAAAGAAATGGCAGACCAATTGAACAAATACTTCGGTTCTGTCTTCACGAAGGAAGACACAAATAACCTTCCGGAAATACTCGGGGTTCGAGGGTCTAGCGAAAAGAAGGAACTAAAGGAAATCCTTATTAGTCAGGAAATTGTGTTGGGGAAATTGATGGGATTGAAAGCCGATAAATCCCCAGAGCCTGATAGGCTGCAACCCAGAGTACTTAAGGAAGTGGCCCTAGAAATAGTGGATGCATTAGTGATCATTTTCCAACAGTCTATCGACTCTGGATCAGTCCCTATGGACTGGAGGGTAGCTAATGTAACACCACTTTTTAAAAAAGGAAGGAGAGAGAAAACAGGGAATTATAGACCGGTTAGCCTGACATCAGTAGTGGGGAAAATGTTGGAATCAATTATTAAAGATGAAATAACAGCACATTTGGAAAGCAATGACAGGATCGGTCCAAGTCAGCATGGATTTATGAAAGGGAAATCCTGCTTGACAAATCTTCTAGAATTTTTTGAGGATGTAACTAGTATAGTGGACAAGGGAGAACCAGTGGATGTGGTGTATTTGGACTTTCAAAAGGCTTTTGACAAGGTCCCATACAAGAGATTAGTGTGCAAAATCAAAGCACATGGCATTGGGGGTAATGTACTGACGTGGATAGAGAACTGGTTGGCAGACAGGAAGCAGAGAGTCGGGATAAACGGGTCCTTTTCAGAATGGCAGGCAGTGACCAGTGGGGTGCTGCAGGGTTCAGTGCTGGGACCACAGCTATTTACAATATACATCAATGATTTAAATGAAGGAATTGAATGTAATATCTCCAAGTTTGCAGATGACACTAAGCTGGATGGCGGTGTGAGCTGTGAGGGGGATGCTAAGAGGCTGCAGGGTGACTTGGACAGGTTAGGTGAGTGGGCAAATGCATGGCAGATGCAGTATAATGTGGATAAATGTGACGTTATCCACTTTGGGGGCAAAAACACGAAGGCAGAATATTATCTGAATGGCGGCAGATTAGGAAAAGGGGAGGTGCAACGAGACCTGGGTATCATGGTACATCAGTCATTGAAAGTTGGCATTCAGGTACATCAGGCGGTGAAGAAGGCAAATGGCACGTTGGCCTTCATAGCTAGGGGATTTGAGTATAGGAGCAGGGAGGTCTTACTGCAGTTGTACAGGGACTTAGTGAGGCCTCACCTGGAATATTGTGTTCAGTTTTGATTCCCTAATCTGAGGAAGGACATTCTTGCTATTGAGGGAGTACAACGAAGGTTCACCAGATTGATTCCTGGGATGGCAGGACTGATATATGAGGAGTGATTGGATCAACTGAGCCTTTATACACTGGAGTTTAGAAGAATGAGAGGGGATCTCATAGAAACATATAAAATTCTGACGGGACTGGACAGGGAGGATGCGAGAAGAATGTTCCCAATGTTGGGGAAGCCCAGAACCAGGTCTAAGGATAATGGGTAAGCCATTTAGGACCGAGATGAGGAGAAACTTCTTCATTCAGAGAGTGGTGAACCTGTGGAATTCTCTACCACAGAGAGTTGTTGAGGCCAATTCACTAAATATATTCAAGAGGAGTTAGATATGGCTCTTATGGCCAAAGGAATCAAGGGGTATGGAGAGAAAGCAGGAAAGAGGTACCGAGGGATTGGTCAGCCATGAACTTATTGAATGGTGGTGCAGGCTCGAAGGGCCGAATGGCCTACTCCTGCACCTATTTTGTATGTTTCTATGTTTCTAATGCCCTCTCCCATTCCCAGGGGGGACAGAACCCAACACGGCGAGGCTGGGGGTGAGCCATGGTGCTTCCCCTTTCACTGATTCCCCTGACTGTATTGCGGCTGAGTTTTTGTACCAGCCCAGCCCTGCTTCCTCTCACTGTGTCTCGCACAGTAATAGATGGCGGTGTCGCTGGCTCTCAGATCGCTGATTTCCAGGTAGGCGATCGTGGTCGAACCTCTTGAAGGAACAAATCGTCCTCGAATTCCAGGCGCATAATCACTATTTTCGCCATGCTTGTAATCCAGTAACCACTCCAGCCCTTGCCCGGGGGCCTGTTTAACCCAGTTCAGCCAGGAGCTGTCGAGGCTGAAGCCACTGACTGTACAGGACAGTTTGTGAGAATCCCCGGGCCGTTTCACGGCAGCAGTAGACTGTCTCAGCTCGATAGCGGACCGCACGCCTGTGAACAGAAGAGAGAGTGAGCAGGGTGCACTTTAATACAGGGAACAACACGGGCTCACACAGCCTCCCGGACAAGCCAGGCAGCACTGGGTGCACAATAACTCACCCATCACACAGGCCAGAAGGACACCGAGACAAGCAGCACTCGCCATTACCCCTGTGTGTGCAGACAGACAGACACACGCCACAAATCGGCAGCTTCAGGGCGCCTTGGTGTGGGGACCCAGTCAGTGCTGTTTAAATAGGGAACTGGGCTGAGTGAGTGAGTGAGTGAGGTTCCAACAGAGGCACACCCACTCAAACCACAGGCTCAGCTTCCTCTCCCCGCCCCCAGCACACATTTCAATTCCCTGATTTATTTATACAGCAAGTCCCCAGCAAGAATCAGTTCCGCATTCAAGGTCCAGGGACACTTAACTTTAGTTTATTTATTTGAATGTTAAACAGAGACAGGAAGTAAAGAGTCGGGATAAACGGGTCCTTTTCAGAATGGCAGGCAGTGACTAGTGGAGTGCCGCAGGGTTCTGTGCTGGGACCCCAGCTCTTTACAATATACATTAACGATTTGGATGAAGGAATTGAGTGTAATATCTCCAAGTTTGCAGATGACACTAAGCTGGGTGGCGGTGTGAGCTGTGAGGACGATGCTATGAGGCTGCAGGGTGACTTGGACAGGTTAGGTGAGTGGGCAAATACATGGCAGATGCAGTATAATGTGGATAAATGTGAGGTTATCCATTTTGGGGACAAAAACACGAAGGCAGAATATTATCTGAATGGCGGCAGATTAGGAAAAGGGGATGTGCAACGAGACCTGGGTGTCATGGTACATCAGTTTTGGTCTCCTAATCTGAGGAAGGACGTTCTTGCTATTGAGGGAGTGCAGCGAAGGTTCACCAGACTGATTCCTGGGATGGAAGGACTGACATATGAGGAGAGATTGGATCGACTGGGCTTGTATTCACTGGAATTTAGAAGAATGAGAGGGGATCTCATCGAAATATATAAAATTCTGACGGGACTGGACGGGTTAGATGCAGGAAGAATGTTCCCGATGTTGGGGAAGTCCAGAACCAGGGGACACAGTCTTAGGATAAGGGATAGGCCATTTAGGACTGCGATGAGGAGAAACTTCTTCACTCAGAGTGTTGTTAACCTGTGGAATTCCCTGCCGCAGAGAGTTGTTGATGCCAGTTCATTGGATATATTCAAGAGGGAGTTAGATATGGCCCTTATGGCTAAAGGGATCAAGGGGTATGGAGAGAAAGCAGGAAAGAGATACTGAGGTGAATGATCAGCCATGATCTTATTGAATGGTGGTGCAGGCTCGACAGCTCCTTCCAATCCACTCCATCCAGGCCCCTCATAGTTTTATACACCTCAATTAACTCTCCGCTCAGCCTCCATTATTCCAAATAAAACACCCCCGGCCTATCCAATCTTTCCTCATGGCCAACATTCTCCAGTCCCGGCAACATCCTCGTAAACCTCCTCTGTACCCTCTCCAGTGCAATCACATCTTTCCTGTAATGTGGTGACCAGAACTGCACGCAGTACTCCAGCTGTGGCCTAACAGTGTTGTGTACAGTTGAAGCCTAACCCCCCTGCTCTTGTATCCTGTGCCTCGGCCAATAGAAGTCTGGCCCAGAACATACGGAGGCCCCCCGAGCCCGGCCCACGGGTGAGTGCTGTGATTGAAGGAGTGTGGATGGGCCGGTTCCATGGTCACAAGGGTTGATATGTTGGACAGTGTCCCTGACAGTGGTGTGGAGGTTGTGTTACTGGACCAGGAATCCCGAGGCCTGGGCCGGTCCAGTGCACTCATCAATCCCACCAGTTTAACAATCTGAAATCAGTTTACAAATCTGGAGCTTTTAAAGAGGAGCAGATAGCGGTGAGAGTCCCAACTGTTGTTCAGGGAAGGTAACCTGTCGCCCTTACCCGGCCCGGCCTATATGTGACTCCAGACCCACACCAACTGCTCACTGCCCTGTGAGGTGGGCCGGGCCAGACACTGGGTTGTCCCAAATCGAGGGTCAGGGAGAAGGCCAAACACCATCACTCCCTTCTCATTGGTGACTAGGGCATGGGCACAAAATGGCGGCTTGGCCAGCGATGGCCACATCCCGATAACGGAGTGTTCAACAATCGCAGCCATTATTGGCTCCGTGTTTTCCACTCCCTCTGCACGGCCGTGTTGTGGGGGAGGGGCTGGGGGGCGGGGATTGATGTGGGGGGAGGGGAGGGAGGGAGAGGAGAGGGGATTGATGGGGGCGGGGGAGGGGATTGATGGAGAGGGGAGAAGGGAGAGAGAGGAGAGGGGATCAATGGCGGCGGGGGTGGGGGAGTGGAGAAGCTCGGAGAGTGGGGAGAGGGTCAGGAACTCGGGGTCGGGGGGTAAGGTCAGGAACTCGGGGTCGTGGGGTAAGGTCAGGAACTCGGGGTCGGGGGGTAAGGTCAGGAAATCGGGGTCGGGGGGTAAGGTCAGGAACTCAGTGGGCGGGGGGTAAGGTCAGGAACTCGGGGTCGGGGGGTAAGGTCAGGAACTCGGGGTCAGGGGGTAAGGTCAGGAAACATAGAAACATAGAAACATAGAAAATAGGTGCAGGAGCAGGCCATTCAGCCCTTCTAGCCTGCACCGCCATTCAATGAGTTCATGGCTGAACATGAAACTTCAGTACCCCCTTCCTGCTTTCTCGCCATAACCCTTGATCCCCCGAGTAGTAAGGACTTCATCTAACTCCCTTTTGAATATATTTAGTGAATTGGCCTCAACTACTTTCTGTGGTAGAGAATTCCACAGGTTCACCACTCTCTGGGTGAAGAAGTTTCTCCTCATCTCGGTCCTAAATGGCTTACCCCTTATCCTCAGACTGTGACCCCTGGTTCTGGACTTCCCCAACATTGGGAACATTCTTTCTGCATCTAACCTGTCTAAACCCGTCAGAATTTTAAACGTTTCTATGAGGTCCCCTCTCATTCTTCTGAACTCCAGTGAATACAAGCCCAATTGATCCAATCTTTCTTGATAGGTCAGTCCCGCCATCCCGGGAATCAGTCTGGTGAACCTTTGCTGCACTCCCTCAATAGCAAGAATGTCCTTCCTCAAGTTAGGAGACCAAAACTGTACACAATACTCCAGGTGTGGCCTCACCAAGGCCCTGTACAACTGTAGCAACACCTCCCTGCCCCTGTATTCAAATCCCCTCGCTATGAAGGCCAACATGCCATTTGCTTTCTTAACCGCCTGCTGTACCTCCATGCCAACCTTCAATGACTGATGTACCATGACACCCAGGTCTCGTTGCACCTTCCCTTTTCCTAATCTGTCACCATTCAGATAATAGTCTGTCTCTCTGTTTTTACCACCAAAGTGGATAACCTCACATTTATCCACATTATACTTCATCTGCCATGCATTTGCCCACTCACCTAACCTATCCAAGTCACTCTGCAGCCTAATAGCATCCTCCTCGCAGCTCACACTGCCACCCAACTTAGTATCATCCGCAAATTTGGAGATACTGCATTTAATCCCCTCGTCTAAATCATTAATGTACAATGTAAACAGCTGGGGCCCCAGCACAGAACCTTGCGGCACTCCACTAGTCACTGCCTGCCATTCTGAAAAGTACCCGTTTACTCCTACTCTTTGCTTCCTGTCTGACAACCAGTTCTCAATCCACGTCAGCACACTACCCCCAATCCCATGTGCTTTAACTTTGCACATTAATCTCTTGTGTGGGACCTTGTCGAAAGCCTTCTGAAAGTCCAAATATACCACATCAACTGGTTCTCCTTTGTCCACTTTACTGGAAACATCCTCAAAAAATTCCAGAAGATTTGTCAAGCATGATTTCCCTTTCACAAATCCATGCTGACTTGGACCTATCATGTCACCATTTTCCAGATGCACTGCTATGACATCCTTAATAATTGATTCCATCATTTTACCCACTACTGAGGTCAGGCTGACCGGTCTATAATTCCCTGTTTTCTCTCTCCCTCCTTTTTTAAAAAGTGGGGTTACATTGGCTACACTCCACTCCATAGGAACTGATCCAGAGTCAATGGAATGTTGGAAAATGACTGTCAATGCATCCGCTATTTCCAAGGCCACCTCCTTAAGTACTCTAGGATGCAGGCCATCAGGCCCTGGGGATTTATCTGCCTTCAATCCCATCAATTTCCCCAACACAATTTCCCGACTAATAAAGATTTCCCTCAGTTCCTCTTCCTTACTAGACCCTCTGACCCCTTTTATATCCGGAAGGTTGTTTGTATCCTCCTTAGTGAATACCGAACCAAAGTACTTGTTCAATTGATCCGCCATTTCTTTGTTCCCCGTTATGACTTCCCCTGATTCTGACTGCAGGGGACCTACGTTTGTCTTCACCAACCTTTTTCTCTTTACATACCTATAGAAACTTTTGCAATCCGCCTTAATGTTCCCTGCAAGCTTCTTCTCGTACTCCATTTTCCCTGTCCTAATCAAACCCTTTGTCCTCCTCTGCTGAGTTTTAAATTTCTCCCAGTCCCCAGGTTCGCTGCTATTTCTGGCCAATTTGTATGCCACTTCCTTGGCTTTAATACTATCCCTGATTTCCCTAGATAGCCACGGTTGAGCCACCTTCACCTTTTTATTTTTACGCCAGACAGGAATGTACAATTGTTGTACTTCATCCATGCGGTCTCTAAATGTCTGCCATTGCCCATCCACAGTCAACCCCCTAAGTATCATTCGCCAATCTATCCTAGCCAATTCACGCCTCATACCTTCAAAGTTACCCTTCTTTAAGTTCTGGACCATGGTCTCTGAAATTACTGTTTCATTCTCCATCCTCGGGGTCGGAGGGTAAGCTCAGTAACTCGGGGTCGGGGGGTAAGGTCAGGAACTCAGGGGGCGGGGGGCCAGGTCAGGAACTCGGGGAACCCACACAGCCAGCTTGCCGGATTCTCGATACAGAAAGTGCCCGGTCTGGGGTGTGTTGAGTGGCCCACGCTGCCCCTAAAAGGGGCCGGGCAGAGCCAAACGAGACTAGAGAGAATATGGATTGTGTGTTGGTCCCACAACATGATAACATTATATTAAGGTAATCGACTCGTCCAAAGTTCTCATGACCAGCCTCCCATCTTCCAGCCTCAATCAACGTGAGCTCATCCAAAACTCTGCTGCAGGTCTTATCCCATTGCCCCTGGACCTTCTCCCATTGCCCCTGGACCTTCTCCCATTGCCCCTGGATCTTCCCCCATTGCCCTTGGACCTCCCGCCATTGCCCCTGGACCTTCCCCCATTGCCCCTTGACCTTCCCCCATTGCCCCTGGATCTTCTCCCATTGCCCCTGGACCTTTCCCCATTGCCCCTGGACCTTCCCCCATTGCCCTTGGACCTCCCGCCATTGCCCCTGGACCTTCCCCCATTGCCCCTGGATCTTCTCCCATTGCCCCTGGACCTTCCCCCATTGTCCCTGGATCTTCTCCCATTGCCCCTGGACCTTCCCCCATTGTCCCTGGATCTTCCCCCATTGCCCCTGGACATTCTCCCATTGCCCCTGGATCGTCTCCCATTGCCCCTGGACACTCTCCCATTGTCCCTGGATCTTCCCCCATTGCCCTTGGACCTCCCGCCATTGCCCCTGGACCTTCCCCCATTGCCCCTTGACCTTCCCCCATTGCCCCTGGATCTTCTCCCATTGCCCCTGGACCTTTCCCCATTGCTCCTGGACCTTCCCCCATTGCCCTTGGACCTCCCGCCATTGCCCCTGGACCTTCCCCCATTGCCCCTGGATCTTCTCCCATTGCCCCTGAACCTTCCCCCATTGCCCCTGGATCTTCTCCCATTGCCACTGGACCTTCCCCCATTGCCCCTGGATCTTCTCCCATTGCCCCTGGACCTTCCCCCATTGCTCCTGGACCTTCCCCCATTGCCCCTGGACCTTCCCCCATTGCCCCTGGACCTTCCGCATTGCCCTTGGACCTCCCGCCATTGCCCCTGGACCTGCCCCATTGCCCCTGGACCTTCCCCCTTTGCCCCTGGACCTTCCCCCATTGCCCCTGGATCGTCTCCCATTACCCCTGGACCTTCTCCCATTGCCCCTGGACCTTCTCCTTTGCCCCTGGAGTGCAGCAGCATAGAATGGCATTCGTGAGTTTGGTAAGTGGGTGAGTTTTAAGGGTTATTCTCTTTAAACCATTTGGAGGCTGGAGTAAATTGTTAGTGCCAATTGCCAGCAGCTTCTAAGTAAGTAGCAGTTTAATTTAAAAGGGAAAAGTTAAATAGTTGGGGATCTTTCAGGGTTAGGCAGAGAAAAACAAGGTAACTCTCCAGTAGGAGGCAATTAGCAGCTAGTTAAAACCAGTTCTGTAAACGACTGACCAGTAGTGAGTCATCTGACCTAGATACAGTTTAAAAAGAGGCAGCTCATGCAGAGCACGGAGTGCAGCAGCATAGAGTGGCATTCGTGAATTTGGTAAGTGGGTGAGTTTTAAGAGAAAGTGGGGGTGGCAGGTGCTGTTTTGTCTGATTTTTCCTACCAGTGCTGACACTAGAGCAGCTGATAAGGAGTGCGAGAGTAGGAGACGGAGGCCCAGAGACCAACCCAACCAACTGCAGACAAAGATAGAGGGGTGAGAAATCAAGAGGTGACGTCACAGCCAAACTGGTAAGTGGTTGGCTGTTCGACTGGTAAGTATAACTCTCTTTTAGACTGACATTTAGATTGGTTTAATTGGCAGCGAACTACTAAGTAGACGTTTGGTATTTAAGTAAATTTTAGTAAGTAAATTAATTTAAGGGTTAAGTCATGGCAGGAGAGCTCGGACCCATGTCATGCTCCTCCTGTGCTATGTGGGATATCAGGGACACTTCCAGTGTCCCTGACTACTATGTGTGCGGGAAGTGTGTCCAGCTGCAGCTCCTGACAGACCGCATGATGGCACTGGAGCTGCGGATGGACTCTCTCTGGAGCATGCGCGATGCTGAGAATGTTGTGGATAGCACATTTAGTGAGTTGGTCACACCGCAGGTAAGGGTTAGGACAGATAGTGAATGGGTGACCAAGAGGCAAGGCAAGAGCAGGAAGGTAGTGCAGGAGTCCCCTGCGGTCATCTCCCTCCAAAACAGATATACCGTTTTGGATACTGTTGGGGGAGATGACTTACCAGGGGAAGGCACCAGCAGCCAGGTTCATGGCACCATGGATGGCTCTGCTGCACAGAAGGGCGGGAAAAAGAGTGGGAGAGCTATAGTGCTAGGGGAATCTATTGTAAGAGGAATAGATAGGAGTTTCTGCGGCCACAACTGAGACTCCAGGATGGTATGTTGCCTCCCTGGTGCAAGGGTCAAGGATGTCTCGGAGCGGCTGCAGAGCATTCTGGAGAGGGAGGGTGAACAGCCAGTTGTCGTGGTACATGTAGGTACCAACGATATAGGTAAGAAGTGGAAAGAGGTCCTACAAGCTGAATTTAGGGAGCTAGGAGTTAAATTAAAAAGTAGGACCTCAAAGGTAGTAATCTCTGGATTGCTACCAGTGCCATGTGCTAATCAGAGTAGAGGGAGCAGGATAGTTAAAATAAATACGTGGCTTGAGCAGTGGTGCAAGAGGGAGGGATTCAAATTCCTCGGACATTGGAACCAGTTCTGGGGGAAGTGGGACCTGTACAAAAGGGACGGTTTGCACTTGGGCAGGACTGGAACTGATGTCCTCGGGGTAACATTTGCTAATGCAGTTCGGGAGTGTTTAAACTAATATGGCAGGGGGATGGGAACCTATGCAGCGAGACAAGGCGAAGTAATATGGAGTCAGAAACAGAGGGTAGAAAGGTAAAAAGCAATAGTGGAAGGCCGAGTAAACAAAGGCAAGAAACAAAAAGGGCCACACTACATCATAATTCTAAAAGGACAAAGGGTGTTAAAAAAACAAGCCTGAAGGCTTTGTGTCTTAATGCAAGGAGTAATCTGTAATTAGGTGGATGAATTAACTGTGCAAATAGATGTTAACAGATATGATGTGATTGGGATTACAGAGACGTGGCTCCAGGATGATCAGGGCTGGCAACTCAACATCCAAGGGTATTCAACATTCAGGAAGGATAGAATAAAAGGAATAGGAGGTGGGGTAGCATTGCTGGTTAAAGAGGAGATTAATGCAATAGTTTGGAAGGACATTAGCTTGGATGATGTGGAATCTATATGGGTAGAGCTGCAGAACACCAAAGGGCAAAAAACATTAGTGGGAGTTGTGTACAGACCTCCAAACAGTAGTAGTGATGTTGGGGACAGCATCAAACAGGAAATTAGGGATGCATGCAATAAAGGTGCAGCAGTTATCATGAGTGACTTTAATATGCATATAGATTGGGCTAACCAAACTGGAAGCAATACGGTGGAGAAGGATTTCCTGGAGTGCATAAGGGATAGTTTTCTAGACCAATATGTCAAGAAACCAACTAGGGGGGAGGCCATCTTAGACTGGGTGTTGTGTAATGAGAGAAGATTAATTAGCAATCTCGTTGTGCGAGGCCCCTTGGGGAAGAGTGACCATAATATGGTGGAATTCTACATTAGGATGGAGAATGAAACAGTTGATTCAGAGACCATGGTCCAGAACTTAAAGAAGGGTAACTTTGAAGGTATGAGGCATGAATTGACTAGGATAGATTGGTAAATGATACTTAAGGGGTTGACAGTAGATGGGCAATGGCAGACATTTAGAGACCGCATGGATGAACTACAACAATTGTACATCCCGGTCTGGCATAAAAATAAAAAAAGGAAGGTGGCTCAATCGTGGCTATCAAGGGAAATAAGAGATAGTATTAAAGCCTAGGAAGTGGCATACAAATTGGCCAGAAATAGCAGCGAACCCGGGGACTGGGAGAAATTTAGAACTCAGCAGAGGAGGACAAAGGGATTGATTAGGGCAGGGAAAATAGAGAACGAGAGGACGCTTGCAGGGAACATTAAGACGGACCGCAAAAGCTTCTATAGATATGTAAAGAGAAAAAGGTTAGTAAAGACAAACGTAGAAACATAGAAAATAGGTGCAGGAGCAGGCCATTCAGCCCTTCTAGCCTGCACCGCCATTCAATGAGTTCATGGCTGAACATGAAACTTCAGTACCCCCTTCCTGCTTTCTCGCCATACCTCTTGATCCCCCGAGTAGTAAGGACTTCATCTAACTCCCTTTTGAATATATTTAGTGAATTGGCCTCAACTACTTTCTGTGGTAGTTCCCCTGCAGTCAGAATCAGGGGAAGTCATAACAGGGAACAAAGAAATGACAGACCAATTGAACAAGTACTTTGGTTCGGTATTCACTGAGGAGGACACAAACAACCTTCCGGATATAAAAGGGGTTAGAGGGTCTAGTAAGAAGGAGGAACTGAGGGAAATCATTATTAGTCGGGAAATTGTGTTGGGGAAATTGATGGGATTGAAGGCCGATAAATCCCCAGGGCCTGATGGACTGCATCCCAGAGTACTTAAGAAGGTGGCCTTTGAAATAGTGGCTGCATTGACAGTCATTTTCTAACATTTCATTGACTCTGGATCAGTTCCTATGGAGTGGAGAGTAGCCAATGTAATCCCACTTTTTAAAAATGGAGGGAGAGAGAAAACAGGGAATTATAGACCGGTCAGCCTGACCTCAGTAGTGGGTAAAATGATGGAATCAATTTTTAAGGATGTCATAGCAGCGCATTTGGAAAGAGGTGACATGATAGGTCCAAGTCAGCATGGATTTGTGAAAGGGAAATCATGCTTGACAAATCTTCTGGAATTTTTTGAGGATGTTTCCAGCAGAGTGGACAAGGGAGAACCAGTTGATGTGGTGTATTTGGACTTTCAGAAGGCTTTCGATAAGGTCCCACACAAGAGATTAATGTGCAAAGTTAAAGCACATGGGATTGGGGGTAGTGTGCTGACGTGGATTGAGAACTGATTGGCAGACAAGAAGCAAAGAGTAGGAGTAAATGGGTACTTTTCAGAATGGCAGGCAGTGACTAGTGGGGTACCGCAAGGTTCTGTGCTGGGGCCCCAGCTGTTTACATTGTACATTAATGATTTAGACGAGGGGATTAAATGTAGTATCTCCAAATTTGCAGATGACACTAAGTTGGGTGGCAGTGTGAACTGCGAGGAGGATGCTATGAGGCTGCAGAGTGACTTGGATAGGTTAGGTGAGTGGGCAAATGCATGGCAGATGAAGTATAATGTAGATAAATGTGAGGTTATCCACTTTGGTGGTAAAAACAGAGAGACAGACTATTATTTGAATGGTGACAGATTAGGAAAAGGGGAGGTGCAATGAGACCTGGGTGTCATGGTACATCAGTCATTGAATGTTGGCATGCAGGTATAGCAGGTGGTTAAGAAAGCAAATGGCATGTTGGCCTTCATAGCGAGGGGATTTGAGTACAGGGGCAGGGAGGTGTTACTACGGTTGTACAGGGCCTTGGTGAGGCCACACCTGGAGTATTGTGTACAGTTTTGGTCTCCTAACTTGAGGAAGGGCATTCTTGCTATTGAGGGAGTCCAGCGAAGGTTCACCAGACTGATTCCCGGGATGGCGGGACTGACCTATCAATAAAGATTGGATCAACTGGGCTTGTATTCACTGGAGTTCAGAAGAATGAGAGGGGATCTCATAGAAACGTTTAAAATTCTGACGGGTTTAGACGGGTTAGATGGAGGAAAAATGTTCCCAATGTTGGGGAAGTCCAGAACCTGGGGTCACAGTCTGAGGATAAGGGGTAAGCCATTTAGGACCGAGATGAGGAGAAATTTCTTCACCCAGAGAGTGGTGAACCTGTGGAATTCTCTACCACAGAAAGTAGTTGAGGCCAATTCACTAAATATATTCAAAAAGGAGTTAGATGAAGTCTGGTGAGAAAGCAGGAATGGGGTACTGAAGTTGCATGTTCAGCCATGAACTCATTGAATGGCGGTGCAGGCTCGAAGGACTGAATGGCCTACTCCTGCACCTATTTTCTATGTTTCTATGTTTCTATTCCCCCATTGCCCCTGGACCTTCCCCCATTGCCCCTGGACCTTCCCCCATTGCCCCTGGTCCTTCCCCCATTGCCTTTGTGCTCCTGGACCTAGACTGTCTCCCGATCCACCATCAACATTCCTCCTAAGCTGGGCAACTGTCTGAGAGTCCCGAGCCGGGAGCTTACCGGCTTTTCAATGGGAGATATTGTGCACCTGTAAAGTTTTGAATGGGCCGCACAGCCCGATATTAAAATTCCCATCCCCATGTTACATCCTGTGGCCTCACCCCTTCCTATCTGACCCTGACAGTGTGAGCGCTGGGTGAACTCCTAACCCGAGAGTCTGAGCCCTGTTTGTTCTCTGAAAGCTGTCGATTTAACACTGTGAGCTTTGATAGGAGCCTGGCTCTCACAAACAATGGATCAAATTACACATTCCAGACAAACGTTGTCCTCTAAAGGGAACAATCAGAAATCTGTTCTTCTCCACTATTTCACTGTGACTCAGTGGGTAGCACACTCATCTTGAGTCAGAAGGTTGTGGGTTCAAATCCCACCCTAGACACTTAAGCACATAAATCTAGGCTGACATTCCAGTGCAGTGCTGAGGGAGCCGTGCACTTTTGGAGGTACCGTCTTTCGGATGAGACGTTAACTCAAGGCCTCGTCTGCTCTCCCAAGTGGACGTAAAAGATCCCATGGCACTACTTTGAAGAAGAGCAGGGGAGTTATCCCCGGTGTCCTGGCCAATATTTAACCCTCAATCAACATAAGAAAAACAGTATATCTGATCATTATCATATTGCTGTTTGTGGGAGCTTGCTGTGCACAAATTGGCAGCTGCCTTTCCCACAATACAACAGTGACTACATGCCAAAAATACTACTTTGGCTATAAAGCACTTTGGGACATCCAGTGGTTGTGGAAGGTGCTATATAAATTCAAGTCTTTCTTTCCAGGGAACCAATCAGAAATTTGGTGTTGCAAATAGAGACAACCTTAAAAATTGGGCGAGGGTGAGTTTGGGAGGTGGGTTCTAAATGATGGGATTTGTGGAAAGCAACTTGCTTACAACTGATAGACAGCTTTAGAACATTGACAGCCATCCATCATCCAGTTATAAACAGGTGATGTGACTAACCTGGGTGGGTGGTGCCCACAATAGCTGACAGTGCATATTATGTAGTGGGAGATCACACAAATGGATAGGGTCCATATAATGACAGAGTGTTGCAGAATGTACCAATATCTCACAAAGATTCCTGGTACCTTTCCCCTACAGAGGAGAAGAATTCCTTTCTGGACTTTTAAAATGAGTTTAAAGGGGCAGACGAAGCCTGCGGGGGATAAAAGGGGGTGCATTCATGGAGACCCCCCCCCCCCCAGTGTTTGGACTCATAGGAAAGGGAATTCAAAATGGACCTAAATTACAGAAGCTTGAGATCCCCTAAACATCTATGGAAAGGGGCATATCGATTTTAAGATTCCACAACATTTTGGCTGCGAAAAAGAGTTACCAAATACAGGAGGTGGGGCTAATCTCTGAAGCAAATTCGTGTATTAAAGACCCCAGACTGTTTGGGGGAACTATTTACCCTCTCAGAGATAATTGAATTACCCAATCAAGCACAATGGAAATCATGGTCAGAAACTGGACAATCCTAAAACAATGCAAACCCAGTGATAGCACATTCTCACACCCTAATCGAGTTACCTCTGACAAAGGAGACATTGGAAAATTAATGGATAGAACAGTTTAAACAGAGCCCAAGGGATTTGATGGGAGATAACGAAGCCTTTTTTTGGGGATATATCTATCCCCCAGTTTTACAAGGAAAGACGAGCAGAACACAGACTGGAACTCGCACAGACTCGAATAAGGACACAGACTGGAACACAGACACAGACTGGAATAAGGACACAGACTGGAACACAGACACAGACTCGAATAAGGACACAGACTGGAACACAGACACAGACACAAGCAGCCTGCTTCCTCTACAGTGAAGAAATGGAATAGTGAAGGAAACTAACAGAACTCATCAAGAACTGACCAAGCACGAGGCCCACGAAATGGAAGGCTGTCAGCAACCAAATTGACAACCACTCTACAATCTACTTCTGAACGACCCAACGGGTCAGAAATTACCAAAAGGGACTAACTGAAACTATTCCTAACCAAAGAAAGTGGGTACTTACCCCATACATCCAAAACGCAAATTAGCGCATCAACGGACGCACCCCAACCGAAGACTACGCAGTCCGAAGTCCTCTCCTCCGACCGGGGTACGGCTCGCCTCGAAGGCCAAGTGCAGCGAACCCCGAAACCGTGATTCACCAGCAACTAAAGGGATTGGTGAGCATAGCCCCTGAACCCTCAGAGCTAAAACTTAGTTAGTTAGGGGAATTGGGAGGGGAGAGGCTGGGATAACTTGTGTAAATGTATCTGCATTCTCCTCTTTACCCCATTTACAGTTTAAGCTGTATTCTATTCCCCACAACTGTAATTTGACATTTTATTTAATGTGTTGTACCCCTCAGTGTGTATTGGTCTGTGTGTGTTATTAAAGGTGTGCCTTTTACTTCTTTTTAAACACAATAAAGCCATACCTGCTTCCTACCTTGAAACCAATTGTCTGTCCAAGTCTGTCACAGTCCCTTCATAATTCCAGTGTCGGGAAACAAGGGTGTGGGAGCGATTCAGAACCACTCATGTAAGGTCAGAAGGGAAAGCTGACCCCCTGAAAACCACCCCTGACAGTGTACACAATCTGTGGGAGGTGATTAAATGGGTGATAATTCCAGGTCAGTGTAGTGTGTACAGGGGCTGTGGGAGGTGATTAAATGGGTGGTAATCTCAGGACAGTGTAGTGTGTACAGGGGCTGTGGGAGGTGATTAAATGGGTGGTAATCCCAGGACAGTGTAGTGTGTACAGGGGCTGTGGGAGGTGATTAAATGGGTGGGAAACACAGGACAGTGTAGTGTGTACAGGGGCTGTGGGAGGTGATTAAATGGGTGGTAATCCCAGGACAGTGTACTGTGTACACGGGCTGTGGGAGGTGATTAAATGGGTGGGAAACACAGGACAGTGTAGTGTGTACAGGGGCTGTGGGAGGTGATTAAATGGGTGCTAATCCCAGGACAGTGTAGTGTGTACAGGGGCTGTGGGAGGTGATTAAGTGGGTGGGAAACACAGGACAGTGCCGATTTTCATCACCATCACAGACAATCCCTCGGCCTAAATCAGAACCTTATTTCCATATCTGAAGCAACAGCTCATTAGTTTCAGTAACAGGGCTCCCTCTGGGAGCACCCCTGTGCAGTTTAAACGCTGCTGCTCACTCGGACAGGACGTGTGAGGAGCAGGAAATAGACCTGCGGGTGTGGCCATGTTTCTCACATCGGTCAGCTCAGAATGGAAATAGCAAACGTGTTCCTGGCAAATGAAAATCTGCACACTGAGTGATTGTGTTCAAATGTAACCTGCACATCGGTACATAGGCACACGAGGAGGCCATTCAGCCCCTCGAGCCTGTTCCTCCATTCAGTTAGATCCTGGCCGATCTGTATCTTAACCCCATTTACCCAGATTGGTTCCATTTCCTTTTCTACTAATAATATACCCGCGTGGATTGTGGATTGGTTAACGGACAGAAAACAGAGGTTAGGAATAAACGGGTCATTTTTGGGTTGGTAGGCTGTAACTAGTGGGGTACCGCAAGGATCAGTGGTGGGGCCTCAGATATTCACAAGCTGTATCACCACAGGGATCAGTGCTGGGTCCCAGATATTCACAATCTATATCACCACAGGGATCAGTGCTGGGGTCCCAGATATTCACAATCTATATCACCGCAGGGATCAGTGCTGTGACCCAGATATTCACAATCTGTATCACCACAGGGATCAGTGCTGGGGCCCCAGATATTCACAATCTATATCACCACAGGGATCAGTGCTGGGGCCCCAGATATTCACAATCTGTATCACCACAGGGATCAGTGCTGGGGCCCCAGATATTCACAATCTGTATCACCGCAGGGATCAGTGCTGTGACCCAGATATTCACAATCTGTATCACCACAGGGATCAGTGCTGGGGCCCCAGATATTCACAATCTGTATCACCACAGGGATCAGTGCTGGGGCCCCAGATATTCACAATCTGTATCACCACAGGGATCAGTGCTGGGGCCCCAGATATTCACAATCTGTATCACCGCAGGGATCAGTGCTGGGGTCCCAGATATTCACAATCTATATCACCGCAGTGATCAGTGCTGGGGTCCCAGATATTCTCAATCTTTATCACCACAGGGATCAGTGCTGGGGCCCCAGATATTCTCAATCTGTATCACCACAGGGATCAGTGCTGGGGTCCCAGATATTCACAATCTATATCACCGCAGGGATCAGTGCTGGGGTCCCAGATATTCACAATCTATATCGCCGCAGGGATCAGTGCTGAGGCCCCAGATATTCCACTCTGTATCACCACAAGGATCAGTGCTGGGGTCCCAGCTATTCACAATCTGTATCACCACAGGGATCAGTGCTGAGGCCCCAGATATTCACAATCTGTATCACCACAAGGATCAGTGCTGGGGTCCCAGATATTCACAATCTGTATCAATGGTTTGGAAAAGGGTACCAAATGTAATATATCCAAGTTTGCTGATGATGCAAAGCTAAGTTGTGAGGAGGATGTAAAGAGATTTCACGGAGATATAGACAGGCTCAGTGAGTGGGCAAGAACATGGCAAATGGAATATAATGTGGAAAAATGTGAAATGAGGAGAAACGTCTTCACCCAGAGAGTGGTGAACCTGTGGAATTCTTTACCACAGAAAGTAGTTGAGGCCAATTCACTAAATATATTCAAAAGGGAGTTAGATGAAGTCCTTACTACTCGGGGGATCAAGGGTTATGGCGAGATAGCAGGAAGGGTGTACTGAAGTTTAATGTTCAGCCATGAACTCATTGAATGGCGGTGCAGGCTAGAAGGGCTGAATGGCCTGCTCCTGCACCTATTTTCTATGTTTCTATGTTTCTATGTATCCACTTTGGTAGGAAAAAGAGAAAAGCAGAGTATTTTTAAATGGTGAGAGATTGGGAAATGTTGGTGTTCAGAGGGACCTGGGTCCTTGTACACCAATCACTGAAAGTTAAAATTCAGGTACAACAACAACCACAGCGTGTATTTATATAGTGCCGTTAACGTAGTGAAATGTCCTAAGGTGCTTCACAGGAATATCATAAGATAGAAATTTCACACCGAGCCGCAGAAGTAGAAATTAGCGCAGGTGCTGGGTCACAGAGCGATTTACTAAGGAGCGTCTCGAATGAGGAAAGAGAGGTGGAGAGGTTTAGGGAGGGTGTTACAGAGCTTAGGGCCCAGGCAACAAAAGGCATGGCCACCCATGGTTGAGTGATGATAAGAACATAAGAAATAGGAGCAGGAGTAGGCCATACGGTCCCTCGAGCCTGCTCCGCCATTCAATAAGATCATGGCTGATCTGATCATGGACTCAGCTCCACTTCCCTGCCCACTGCCCTTATAATCAGGGAGGCTCAGGAGGGCAGAATTAGAGGAGTGCAGATATCTCGGGGAGTTGCGGGGCTGCAGGAGATTACAGAGATAGTGGGGGGCGAGGCCATGGAGGGATTTGTAAACAAGGATGAGGATTTTGAAATCGAGGGTAGCAATAGTAAGGGATTTTAACTATCAAAATATTGACTGGGACAAATATAGTGTGAAGGGTATAGAGGGTGCGGAATTCTTGAACTGCATTCAAGAGAACTTTTTTAGTCAGTATGTAGCAAGCCCAACACGAGAGGGGGCGGTCTTGGATTTAGTTTTGGGGAATGAAGCTGGGCAGGTGGAAGGGGTATTAGTGGGGGAGCATTTGATGCCAGTGACCATAATTCAGTCAGATTCAATGTTTATTGATAAGGACAAGGATAGGCCTGGAATCAAAGTCCAAAATTGGGGAAAAGCTAATTTTGCTAAGTTAAGGAGTGATTTGGCCAAAGTGGACTGGAAACAGCTACTTGTGGGTAAATGAGCGTCGGAACAGTGAGGGGCATAGAAACATAGAAACATAGAAAATAGGTGCAGGAGTAGGCCATTCGGCCCTTCGAGCCTGCACCACCATTCAACAAGATCATGGCTGATCATTCACCTCAGTACTCCTTTCCTGCTTTCTCTCCATACCCCTTGATCCCTTTAGCCATAAGGGCCACATCGAACTCCCTTTTGAATATATCTAACAAACTGGCCTCAACAACTCTCTGTGATAGAGAATTCCACAGGTTCACAATTCTCTGAGTGAAGAAGTTTCTCCTCATCACAATCCTAAATGGCTTACCCCTTATCCTTAGACTGTGACCCCTGGTTCTGGACTTCCCCAACATCTGGAACATTCTTCCTGCATCTAACCTGTGCAATCCTGTCAGAATTTTATATGTTTCGATGAGATCCCCTCTCATTCTTCTAAATTCCAGTGAATATAAGCCTAGCCGATCCAATCTCTCCTCATATGTCAGTCCTGCCATCCTGGGAATCAGTCTGATGAACCTTCGCTGCACTCCCTCAATAGCAAGAACGTCCTTCCTCAGATTAGGAGACCAAAACTGAACACAATTCTCAAGGTGAGGCCTCACCAAGGCCCTGTACAACTGCAGTAAGACCTCCCTGCTCCTGTACTCAAATCCCCTCGCTTTGAAGGCCAGCATGCAATTTGCTTTCTTAACCACCTGCTGTACCTGCATGCCCACTTTCAAAGACTGATGTACCATGACACCCAGGTCTCGTTGCACCTCCGCTTTTACTAATCTGTCACCATTCAGATCATAAGCTGCCTTCCTGTTTTTGCCACCAATGTGAATAACCTCACATTTATTCACATTATACTGCATCTGCCATGCATTTGCCCACTCACCTAACCTGTCCAAGTCACCCTGCAGCCTCTACAATCTACTTCTGAACGACCCAGCGGGGGAGAAATTACTAAAAGGGACTAATTAAAAGTATTCCTAACTAAAGAAAGTGGGTACTTACCCCATACATCCAAAACGCAACTTAGCGCATCAACGGACGCACCCCAACCGAAGACTACACAGTCCGAAGTCCTCTCCTCCGTCCGGTGTATGGCTCGCCGAGAAGGCCAAGTGCAGCGAACCCCGAAACCGCGATTCACCAGCAACTGTCTAAAGGGATTGGTGAGCATAGCCCCTGAACCCCCAGAGCTATAACTTAGTTAGTTAGGGGAATTGGGAGGGGGGAGGCTGGGATAACTTGTGTAAATGTATCTGCATTCTCCTCTTTACCCCATTTAGAGTTTAAGCTGTATTCCTTTCCCCAAAGGCTGTAATTTGACATTTTATTCAATGTGTTGTACCCCTTAGTGTGTATTGGTCTGTGTGTGTTATTGAAGGTGTGCCTTTTACTTCTTTTTAAACACAATAAAGCCATACCTGCTTCCTACCTTGAAACCGATTGTCTGTTCAAGTCTGTCACAGTCCCTTCATAATTCCAGTGCCTAGAACCAAGGGTGTGGGAGCGATTGGGAACCACTCATATAAGGTCAGAAGGGAAAGCTGACCCCCTGAAAACCACCCCTTACACATGGCGACCCAGATGGGACACTGGTACAAGGGACCTGATAATAGAGAGACTGGTTTCAGGAAACAAAGCAAAATGGAAGAGGGGATTTCCTCGTATGTGTTTAAGAGGGTAAATGTGGCGAAGGAGTGGGTACTCGATCTTTTGTATGCTGAACGTCCAGAAGATGCTGCAGTTCAATGGACCGAGAGCAAGGACCATAAAAGGTCGATTGAGAAGGCCATTTGGCTAATTTGCCTTCAGCAACAGATCCGGCTTCTAGATGAGGAGAATGAGAAATTAAAGGGAGTATTGAGGCAGGCAGAAGAGAGGTCCAGTGCAAGGGCCACAGTCGGGGAAAGGCTGTGGACAGAGGTGGGACAGTTAAAGGAAAGTAGAGAGCTCACTAAAGAAAGGTACAAAACCCAACTGGACCTTTTACAGTGTCAGATTATTGAAGCTAAGAATAGCGACCGGGCATTGCGGGAAGAGAATTCCTGCCTCGCCAAGCAAGTTAAAGAGTACGGGGAGAGGGTGAGAGACATTCAGATAGACTATAAGGTAGCCAGTGCCAGGGAATTTGAGGCAGAAGACCACGGCCCCTGCCAGCAGCAGATCCAAAGCTTGAACCTTGCTCTATCCCGGGCTAAAGGCATGGTGTGCCTGATAAACCCGGGTTTAGCCCAGGAACACCTGGTTGGGCAAGGAGAAACCCCTCAGTCACCGCCTGCAGCTCCCAGGAACGGCCCGGGACAGCAGGGTGTCAGCCAGAGTGCGGGGCAGGCAAGGATTGCAAACTACCAACACCGGCAGCCCCGAGTTTTAACTCGGCTTGGCAGCAGGGGGAAGAGGGCGAACCAATACAAGGAGGGCCGGAACCAGGGCCAATGCACCCGGTCCGGCAGCAGAAGTTTGGCCTGCCTGATGCCAATGGGGCAGCAGGACCCCTAGAAAGCAATTTCGTAGTCCCCCACCACACCCAAAAACTGAGGGCTATGATAGGCCACCTAAGTAAGCTCACCCAACAGGGGGATCCCTCGGTACACTTCCTGAAAGTGGAACACACAGGGGATATTAACGGGTGCGATGATTCGGAGCAGGCTAAGCTGTTGCTCCTCTCACTAGACACCAAGCTGTGCCATTCCCTCTCTGCAGACAGCAGAAAGGGGCGAACACGTACGCTACGGTTAAGGAGGAGGTACTAGAGGCCATGGGTATGAACGCCGGGAGCCCTTTCTCCCGAGTGGAGAAGACAGTGCAGCTCGATGGGGAGACTCCACAGGCTTTCACCGACAGGTTGTGGCCGGTCTACGAAAGGGCCTGTAGTGGGGTTCTTGACCGGGCCCACCTGAACCCTAACAAGCTGGCTCACTGGCTCCGCAGCCTGGTGGCAAACAGCCTACCTGGAGTAAAGGCAAAAGCCCAGGTCTGGTTCGATCCAAGAGATCCCAGAACCACCGAGGAGACAGTGGTCAGACAGTTGACCCTGGCTTACCGGAACAGTAGAGGGACAGAGGAGCCCTCCTCTAAAGGGAGGGTCCATGAGATTAAACCCAGCCAAGGCAAGAGAGAGTGGCATCAGGAAGGTGGGAACCCTCCCCACAAAGGGGGCGAGTGTTTTGGGTGTGGGAAAAGTGGGCACTGGAGGAAGGACTGTAGGAACCCATGGAAAGAGACTAAGGGAAAGGCCACTCCAGTCCCAGCCCGTAAGGCCGGGGCAGGAACACCCGATACATATGAGATACTCGTAGCCACCCTACAGACACTCATAAACGGATAGGGAGCAGTAGCTATCGCAACCGGTCCAGTAGCCGGTACGGTAAAACCCTCTGCTCCAACCCACCTAGATGCATGACTAGAGCCGGTGCAGCCTGTGTACCTGTGTTCCCTAGAGTACGATGCCTGGAAGAGACCGTGCGTTACGATGGAGGTGGAGAAAGTGAAAGGGACCTACCTGCTAGATACTGGTGCTTCCAGCACCCTTGTATATGCAGATAACCCAGCTACCACACCTCTATCGAACGGGGTCCCGTACAGTCTAGTGGGGTTCACAAGCAATGAGCAAACTGGTTCGTTTTCCATCCCGCTCACCATTCAGTTAGGGACACTCAAAACCAAATGGAAGTGTGTCCTGATGAAATGGGAGCAGAAGGGAAAAGGGATCCTGGGAGCTGATTTTATCATTGGCCACCAGATCCTAGTGGATCTCAGGAACCACGGTCTATGGGGAGCCATAGGGACTGACAGGGAAGGTGAGGTGGCGGTGATCCCAGAAAAAGGGGCCAAGGGAACATTGTGTACCATGAAGCCAAAGGAGGGTTACGACTTGGAATTACTGGTCAGTAACACCCCAGTGGAGTACCAGGCATATGTACGGACACACCTTGCAGCATTCACCACCCACAAACATGACTGTGGTAAGGTAACAGGGGTGGAAGTTAGTATAGTAGGGAACCCCATGACCCGACCACAAAAGCAATATAACTTCCCCAGGGAGGCAGAGGCAGACCTGACAACGGCGCTGGGATCACTGGTAGAGCAAGGGGTGTTAAGACCGATAGCAACCCATGTGAACTCTCCACTAAACCGGACAACTCATGGAGGGCCACCGTGGACTATCGAGTACGAAATAAGAATATCCCTGTCTGTGCACCCACTGTAGCAGCCGTAGCGGATCTCATCGGGAGTATTCCAGCATCTGCGACCACTTTCACGGTGCTGGACATTTCAAATGGGTTCTGGTCCATTCCTTTAAAACGGGAGGATCAGTACAAGTTCGCCTTTACCTTTAAGGGCCAACAATACACATGGAACTGTCTTCCCCAAGGCTTCCACAATAGTCCCAGCATTTTTCACCAATGCATGGCGAACTGTTTAAAGGGCTTTAGCAGACCCCAGCAGTTGGTGCAGTATGTGGATGACCTGCTCCTGTTCACCGATCAGGGGGAGGAACATGGCCCACTGCTGGCTGAGCTGCTGGAGCTGCTGAAAGAAGAAGGGTTTAAAGTAAACCCCAAGAAGGCACAGATCGGCCTGAAGGAAGTCAAATTCCTGGGACTGACTGTGCGCGCTGGGGAAAGGGCCATAGACAAGGCTAGAAGGGAGGCAGTACAGGAGTTACCGGCCCCCAACACAGTGACAGGGGTAAGGTCCTTTCTAGGGCTCACCGGGTACTGCAGAGACTTCATTGAGGATTATACAGCCACTGCAGCCCCTCTGCTCAGGCTCCTACACAAGGGGGTAGAGTGGGACTGGGATGAGGGTTGCGAGGCAGCATTTAATCAGCTCAAGAAGGACTTGCAGACCGCGCCAGCCTTGGGAGCGATAGATGTAGGGAAGGAGTTTTTCCTGGAGGTGGCAGCCAGCGGGGACAGTTTGAGCTCAGTGCTGCTTCAAGAGCGGCACGGCCAGCTGAGACCGGTGGTTTACTCCTCCAGGATCCTCACCGATGTGGAGAAGGGGTACTCCAACTGTGAGAGACACCTCCTAGCCACACATTGGGCAGTGAAAAGATCCTTGATCTTCAGGGGAGGGTCTCCTCTAACACTCCTAACCCACCACACACCTACTCAGATGCTCCTAGATGGGAAGATTAAGGACGGGACGGTGAGCAGTGCCCGCATTGCTCGCTGGACCCTGCTCCTCTCCCAGATGGACCTCAGAGTAGAAGGCTCGCAGCCAACCTAATCTACCCAGGGAAAGCCCACAGGTGCTCCATAGAAGGGGTATGGGAGGTGAACATTGGCCTTTGGGCGGGGTTACACCCTACAGGCCGGGACATCTACGTGGACGGGTCCAGCACGGTATCTGCTGGCGAACGACTCACTGAGTGCGGAGTCTATGACCCAAGGGCAGGTATTGCCCTGGTAATTAAGCTCCCTAGCACCATGAGTGCCCAGCATGCTGAACTGTCCGCCAGACTGATTCCCGGGATGGCGGGACTGACCTATCAAGAAAGATTGGATCAATTGGGATTGTATTCACTGGAGTTCAGAAGAATGAGAGGGGACCTCATAGAAACGTTTAAAATTCTGACGGGTTTAGACAGGTTAGATGCAGAAAGAATGTTCCCAATGTTGGGGAAGTCCAGAACCAGGGGTCACAGTCTGAGGATAAGGGGTAAGCCATTTAGGACCGAGATGAGGAGAAACTTCTTCACCCAGAGAGTGGTGAACCTGTGGAATTCTCTACCACAGAAAGTAGTTGAGGCCAATTCACTAAATATATTCAAAAGGGAGTTAGATGAAGTCCTTACTACTCGGGGGATCAAGGGTTATGGCGAGAAAGCAGGAAGGGGGTACTGAAGTTTCATGTTCAGCCATGAACTCATTGAATGGCGGTGCAGGCTAGAAGGGCTGAATGGCCTGCTCCTGCACCTATTTTCTATGTTTCTATGTTTCTATGGTGACCCACCCCGAGGAATTCCCTACCCCGTACACGATTTGCTCGGACAGTATGTTCACCTACAATTCATGTACGGAGTACCTGGCTATCTGGTCCCGTCGCGGATACACGTCCGCTGACGGGAGACCCCTGGCAATCAAGCCCCTGCTGGAGAAAATCATGACAGCAGTGGGGGAAGAAGGAAAGGTCGACATACATAAGGTGAAGGACCATTCAAAAACCGAACCCCATGCAGAGGGAAACCAACAGGCTGACAAACTGGCCAAAGAAGGTGCCCGCACGGGAAAGTTCTGGGACCCCTCTGACACCGGCCGCATAGCAGCGGTTAAGAATAAGAACAGGGCAGCAGAGAGTACAGGATTAGCCTTGGCCCCGGACTTAAAAACAGTTCAGGCACAGGACCCAGTCCTGAAAGCTGTCCTGAATGCACTAGCTAGAGGAGAGAGAGCAGAAGGTCCGTACGGCACAGCAGCCATTACCGTTAAGGAAGGCATGCTGTTTAAAGAGGGATAATGGGTCGTGTGCAGCAGCACCAGAGGGAATTCCTAAAACTGGCCCATGAGGGTCCAGGAGCGGGACACCCCGGGCCTGAGACCACCTGGCAATGGGTGGAACAGACAGGATGGTGGCCGGGACTCAGGGAGGACGTCTGCGAGTTCTGTGCGAACTGCCTGGTGTGTGCTGCAAACAACCCTGACCCCAGAAAAGGAAGGTGTCCCGAGGACACGTCAGGAGGGTAGAGGGACCATGGCAGTCAATCCAAATTGACTACATCGGGCCCCAACCCACCGCCCAGGGAGGCTACAAATACTGCCTAGTCCTGGTGGACGTGTTCTCAAAATGGGTTGAAGCCTTCCCCTGCCGAACAGCCACCGCACTAGAGACAGCTCAGATTCTAGTGAGGGAAGTGTTCTCCCGGTGGGGACTCCCACAGTATGTGGAGTCGGACCAGGGGAGCCATTTCACCGGGCAGGTAATGCAGGCAACCCTTAAGGTGCTCGGCATTGAGGGGAAATGGCCCGTTGCCCACAATCCCCAGTCATCGGGTAATGTGGAGCTTTTAAACCGAACCATTAAAGAAAGGCTGCGGAAGGAAACGGGAGACTCACCCCAAAAGTGGGTGGAGGTCTTACCGTTGGTCCTAATGGGGATCCGAGCCAGCCAGTCAAAGAGCACGGGGTATTCCCCATATGAGCTCATGACTGGCCGGATCATGTGGACCCCCACCCATGTCCTAGCCCCGGTGCTCACAGAAGGTCAGCTCAGAGAGGTGAACCGGGACCGGTTTGTCAGGAACCTGTTTGAACACCTCAAACAGATTCACTGGCAGGCTGCTAGTAACATGGGCAGACAGCATCAGGGAAACCGATTGCTGCTGGAACCCAGCAAACACCACGAATGGGAGATAGGGGACCAGGTCATGGTGAGGAACCATGCTCGGGTCGGGGTTTTTGAAGCATTATATATGGGGCCATACAGCATTGTGGACAAGGCAAGCCCGATGGTCTATGCCATAAAGCTGCTCCGCCGTACTAAGTGGTTCCACATCAACCAGTGCAAGCTGTACAACCCAGGGTCAGCCAAGCACAGAGGGCAGCCGGGAGGGGTGAACCGTCCTCAGGACAGGGACCCTCCGTTGGCCACCCCCGACGGTGGAGGGCCCACAGGGAATGTGGCAGGCTCAGAAACCGTGCCTATAGGGGCGGTGAATTGCAGTACTGCAGGGGCTATCTCACCCATCGTTTGGAATTCGGACGCACCCCCAGTAACCCAAGCCCTGAGAAGGACCCTCCGTACACCACGGCCAAAGATACCGTGGTCACCGGCATCTGAGCCTCAGCAATTCTACCCTAGGAGAAGGGCAGACCGACAGGAAAGGCCGAAGGTCAGAAGTCCAGAGGCCGCTCAGAGTAGGGACCACCAGCCAGCCGCCTCCAGTGGTGAGGGTCTCACAGGAGCAGTAGCAACGAGCTGTCCCAGAGACAAGGGTCTCCAGCTCACCGGCTGCGGGGAAACCCTAGCATCCAGGCGGCTATCAGGCCGCACAAGGCATGGGCCTGACAGGGACTAACCAGGCCACCCGGAGACGGGTGGCGGTTGTACATAGCTCTAATTTTAGTTTAAGGCAGCTGACTGCACCATTTTACATTTTAAGGTTTAGTTTAGAATTGAGGGTAATGTTGCAGTAATGTTTAGGTGATTATTTTGAGTTTGTCTTGTGTGTCAGCCAGCCTGAGAGCAGTTCTCAAGGGCAGGATCCAGACATTACCGGTGATGGACAAACCTCAGGAGACCAATTGATGTTGTTTAATTTTAATCTATGTTTTTTCCTTCTGTAATGTGGTTGTACGTTGCCTATATGCTGGTGAATATAATGTAACTGAAATGAAATGTAACTGTGCTGAAATGCAATTGTAGTGATTGAACCCCCTCCAAGCTGGGAGGGTGTAAATGTAAAAGGTTTGTACCTGTAAAGGGAAAAGTGTGCATCTATGGTGATGTTGCATAAGTGGAATGCATTTTGGGTATTAGTTTAGTTAATTTACAGGGAAGGTTATCTCTTGGGAGTCAGGAACTTTGCTCACCTGTAAGATGATACCATAAGTGATATGGTACCACAGGGGGGAATGTAGAATTTACCAATATCTCGCAAAGATTCCAGGTACCTTTCCCCTACAGAGGAGAAGAATCCCTTTCTGGGCTTTTAAAATGAGTTTAAAGGGGCAGACGAAGCCTGCGGGGGATAAAAGGGGGTGCATTCATGGAGACCCCCCCCCCCACAGTGTTTGGACTCATAGGAAAGGGAATTCAAAATGGACCTAAATTACAGAAGCTTGAGATCCCCATAACATCTCTGGGAAGGAGCAGATCAATTTTAAGATTCGACAACATTTTGGCTGCGAAAAAGAGTTATCAAATACAGGAGGTGGGGCCAACCTCTGAAGCAAATTCGTGTATTAAGGACCCCAGGCTATTTACCCTCTCAGAGATAATCGAATTACCCAATCAAACACAATGGAAATCATGGTCAGAAACTGGACAATCCTAAAACAATGCAAACCCAGTGATAGCACATTCTCACACCCTAATCGAGTTACTGCAGACAAAGGAGACATTGGAAAATCAATGGACAGAACAGTTTAAACAGAGCCCAAGAGATTTGATGGGAGATAACGAAGCCTTTTTTGGGGGGGATATATCTATCCCCCAGTTTTACAAGGAAAGACTCGAACAGAACACAGACTGGAACACAGACACAGACACAAGCAGCCTGCTTCCTCTACAGTGAAGAAATGGAATAGTGAAGGAAACTACCAGAACTCATCAATAACTGACCGAGCACGAGGCCCACGAAATGGAAGGCTGTCAGCAACCAAATTGACAACCTGGGCTACAATCTACTTCTGAACAACCCAACGGGGGAGAAATTACCAAAAGGAACTAACTAAAACGATTCCTAACCAAAGAAAGTGGGTACTTACCCCATACATCCAAAACGCAACTTAGCGCATCAACGGATGCACCCCAACCGAAGACTACACAGTCCGAAGTCCTCTCCTCCGTCCGGGGTACGGCTCGCCGAGAAGGCCAAGTGCAGTGAACACCGAAACCGTGATTCACCGGCAACTGTCTAAAGGGATTGGTGAGCATAGCCCCTGAACCCTCAGAGCTATAACTTAGTTAGTTAGGGGAATTGGGAGGGGGGAGGCTGGGATAACTTGTGTAAATGTATCTGCATTCTCCTCTTTACCCCAGTTAGAGTTTAAGCTGTATTCTATTCCCCACAGGCTGTAATTTGACATTTTATTCAATGTGTTGTACCCCTCAGTGTGTATTGGTCTGTGTGTGTTATTAAAGGTGTGCCTTTTACTTATTTGTAAACACAATAAAGCCATACCTGCTTCCTACCTTGAAACCGATTGTCTGTCCAAGTCTGTCACAGTCCCTTCATAATTCCAGTGTCGGGAAACAAGGGTGTGGGAGCGATTGGGAACCACTCATATAAGGTCAGAAGGGAAAGCTGACGCCCTGAAAACCACCCCTGACAGTGTACACAATCTGTGGGAGGTGATTAAATGGGTGGTAATCCCAGGATTTTCATCACCATCACAGACAATCCCTCAGCCTAAATCAGAACCTTATTTCCATATCTGATGCAACAGCTCATTAGTTTTAGTAACAGAGCTCCCTCTGGGAGCACCCCTGTGCAGTTTAAACGCTGCTGCTCACTCGGACAGGACGTGTGAGAAGGAAATAGACCTGCGGGTGTGGCCATGTTTCTCACATCGGTCAGCTAAGAATGGAAACAGCAAACGTGTTCCTGGCAAATGAAAATCTGCACACTGAGTGATTCTGTTCAAATGTAACCTGCACATCGGTACATAGGCACACGAGGAGGCCATTCAGCCCCTCGAGCCTGTTCCTCCATTCAGTTAGATCCTGGCCGATCTGTATCTTAACCCCATTTACCCAGATTGGTTCCATTTCCTTTTCTACTAATAATATACCCGCGTGGATTGTGGATTGGTTAATGGACAGAAAACAGAGGTTAGGAATAAACGGGTCATTTTTGGGATGGTAGGCTGTAACTAGTGGGGTACCACAAGGATCAGTGGTGGGGCCCCAGATGTTCACAATCTGTATCAACGCAGGGATCAGTGGTGGGGCCCCAGATATTCACAATCTGTATCACCACAGGGATCAGTGCTGGGGCTCCAGCTATTCACAATTTGTATCACCAAAAGGATCCGTGCTTGGGCCCCAGATATTCACAATCTGTATCACCACAGGGATCAGTGCTGGGGTCCCAGATAATCCCAATCTGTATCACCACAGGGATCAGTGCTGGGGTCCCAGATAATCACAATCTGTATCACCACAGGGATCAGTGCTGGGGTCCCAGATATTCACAATCTGTATCACCGCAGGGATCAGTGGTGGGGTCCCAGATATTCACAATCTGTATCACCACAAGGATCAGTGCTGGGGTCCCTGATATTCACAATCTGTATCACCACAAGGATCAGTGCTGGGGCTCCAGATATTCACAATCTGTATCACCACAGGGATCAGTGGTGCGGTCCCAGATATTCACAATCTGTATCACCGCAGGGATCAGTGCTGGGGCCCCAGATATTCACAATCTGTATCAATGGTTTGGAAAAGGGTATCAAATGTAATATATCCAAGTTTGCTGATGATGCAAAGCTAAGTTGTGAGGAGGATGTAAAGAGACTTCACGGGGATATAGACAGACTCAGTGAGTGGGCAAGAACATGGCAAATGGAATATAATGTGGAAAAATGTGAAGGTATCCACTTTGGTAGGAAAAAGAGAAAAGCAGAGTATTTTTAAATGGTGAGAGATTGGGAAATGTTGGTGTTCAGAGGGACCTGGGTCCTTGTACACTAATCACTGAAAGTTAAAATTCAGGTACAACAACAACCACAGCGTGTATTTATATAGTGCCGTTAACGTAGTGAAATGTCCCAAGGTGCTTCACAGGAATATCATAAGATAGAAATTTCACACCGAGCCGCAGAAGTAGAAATTAGCGCAGGTGCTGGGTCACAGAGGGATTTACTAAGGAGCGTCTCGAATGAGGAAAGAGAGGTGGAGAGGTTTAGGGAGGGTGTTACAGAGCTTAGGGCCCAGGCAACAAAAGGCATGGCCACCCATGGTTGAGTGATGATAAGAACATAAGAAATAGGAGCAGGAGTAGGCCATACGGTCCCTCGAGCCTGCTCCGCCATTCAATAAGATCATGGCTGATCTGATCATGGACTCAGCTCCACTTCCCTGCCCACTGCCCTTATAATCAGGGAGGCTCAGGAGGGCAGAATTAGAGGAGTGCAGATATCTCGGGGAGTTGCGGGGCTGCAGGAGATTACAGAGATAGGGAGGGGCGAGGCCATGGAGGGATTTGTAAACAAGGATGAGGATTTTGAAATCGAGGGTAGCAATAGTAAGGGATTTTAACTATCCAAATATTGACTGGGACAAATATAGTGTGAAGGGTATAGAGGGTGCGGAATTCTTGAACTGCATTCAAGAGAACTTTTTTAGTCAGTATGTAGCAAGCCCAACACGAGAGGGGGCGGTCTTGGATTTAGTTTTGGGGAATGAAGCTGGGCAGGTGGAAGGCGTATTAGTGGGGGAGCATTTGATGCCAGTGACCATAATTCAGTCAGATTCAATGTTTATTGATAAGGACAGGGATAGGCCTGGAATCAAAGTCCCAAATTGGGGAAAAGCTAATTTTGCTAAGTTAAGGAGTGATTTGGCCAAAGTGGACTGGAAACAGCTACTTGTGGGTAAATGAGCGTCGGAACAGTGAGGGGCATAGAAACATAGAAACATAGAAAATAGGTGCAGGAGTAGGCCATTCGGCCCTTCGAGCCTGCACCACCATTCAATAAGATCATGGCTGATCATTCACCTCGGTACTCCTTTTCTGCTTTCTCTCCATACCCCTTGATCCCTTTAGCCATAAGGGCCATATCTAACTCCCTTTTGAATATAGCTAACAAACTGGCCTCAACAACTCTCTGTGATAGAGAATTCCACAGGTTCACAATTCTCTGAGTGAAGAAGTTTCTCCTCATCACAATCCTAAATGGCTTACCCCTTATCCTTAGACTGTGACCCCAGGTTCTGGACTTCCCCAACATCTGGAACATTCTTCCTGCATCTAACCTGTGCAATCCCGTCAGAATTTTATATGTTTCTATGAGATCCCCTCTCATTCTTCTAAATTCCAGTGAATATAAGCCTAGCCGATCCAATCTCTCCTCATATGTCAGTCCTGCCATCCTGGGAATCAGTCTGATGAACCTTCGCTGCACTCCCTCAATAGCAAGAACGTCCTTCCTCAGATTAGGAGACCAAAACTGAACACAATTCTCAAGGTGAGGCCTTCACCAAGGCCCTGCACAACTGCAGTAATACCTCCCTGCTCCTATACTCAAATCCCCTCGCTTTGAAGGCCAGCATGCAAATTGCTTTCTTTACCACCTGCTGTACCTGCATGCCCACTTTCAATGACTGATGTACCATGACACCCAGGTCTCGTTGCACCTCCGCTTTTACTAATCTGTCACCATTCAGATCATAATCTGCCTTCCTGTTTTTGCCACCAATGTGGATAACCTCACATTTATCGACATTATACTGCATCTGCCATGCATTTGCCCACTCACCTAACCTGTCCCAGTCACCCTGCAGCCTCTTAGCATCCTCCTCACAGCTCACACCATCACACAGCTTAGTGTCATCTGCAAACTTGGAGATATTACACTCTATTCATTCATCTAAATCATTGATGTATATTGTAAATAGCTGGGGTCCCAGCACTGAGCCCTGCGGCACCCCACTGGTCACTACCTGCCATTCTGAAAAGGACCTGTTTATTCCTACTCTTTGCTTCCTGTTTGCCAACCAGTTATCTATCCACGTCAGTACATTACCCCCAATACCATGCTAATCTCTTGTGTGGGACCTTGTCAAAAGCCTTTTGAAAGTCCAAATACACCACATCCACTGGTTCGCCCTTATCCACTCTATTGTTACATCCTCAAAAAATTCTAGAAGATTTTCCTTTCATAAATCCATGCTGACTTGGACTGATCCTGTCACTGCTTTCCAAATGCGCTGCTATTTCATCTTTAATAATTGATTCCCACATTTTCTCCACTATTGTGTATGGAGAAAGAGTCAGACTGAACACTGTGAGCTCAAAGTAAAGAGTGACCTTAGTCTTTTATTCGAAACATAGAAATATCGAAAATAGGTGCAGGAGTAGTCCATTCGGCCCTTCGAGCCTGCACCACCATTCAATGAGTTCATGGCTGAACATGCAACTTCAGTACCCCATTCCTGCTTTCTCACCATACCCCTTGATCCCCCATTAGTAAGGACTACATCTAACTCCTTTGTGAATATATTTAGTGAATTGGCCTCAACAACTTTCTGTGGTAGAGAATTCCACAGGTTCACCACTCTCTGGGTGAAGAAGTTTCTCCTCATCTCGGTCCTAAATGGCTTACCCCTTATCCTTAGACTGTGTCCCCTGGTTCTGGACTTCCCCAACATTGGGAACATTCTTCCTGCATCTAACCTGTCTAAACCCATCAGAATTTTAAACGTTTCTATGAGATCCCCTCTCATTCTTCTGAACTCCAGTGAATACAAGCCCAGTTGATCCAGTCTTTCTTGATATGTCAGTCCCGCCATCCCGGGAATCAGTCTGGTGAACCTTCGCTGCACTCCCTCAATAGCAAGAATGTCCTTCCTCAAGTTAGGAGACCAAAAATGTACACAATACTCTCGGTGTGGCCTCACCAAGGCCCTGTACAACTGTAGTAACACCTCCCTGCCCCTGTACTCAAATCACCTCGCTATGAAGGCCAACATGCCATTTGCTTTCTTAACCGCCTGCTGTACCTGCATGCCAACCTTCAATGACTGATGTACCATGACACCCAGGTCTCGTTGCACCTCCCCTTTTCCTAATCCGTCACCACTCAGATAATAGTCTGTCTCTCTGTTTTTACCACCAAAGTGGATAACCTCACATTGATCCACATTATACTTCATCTGCCATGCATTTGCCCACTCACCTAATCTATCCAAGTCACTCTGCAGCCTCATAGCATCCTCCTCGCAGCTCACACTACCACCCAACTTAGTGTCATCTGCAAATTGAGAGATACTACATTTAATCCCCTCGTCTAAATCATTAATGTACAATGTAAACATCTGGGGCCCCAGTACAGAACCTTGCGGTACCCCACTAGTCACTGCCTGCCATTCTGAAAAGTACCCATTTACTCCTACTCTTTGCTTAAACAAAGCGGACTACAGTGGGATGAGGGCAGAGTTAGCTAAAGTAGACTGGGAACACAGACTAAACGGTGGCACAATTGAGGAACAGTGGAGGACTTTTAAGGAGCCCTTTCATAGTGCTCAACAAAATATATTCCAGTGAAAAAGAAGGGCTGTAAGAGAAGGGATAACCAGCCGTGGATAACCAAGGAAATAAAGGAGAGTATCAAATTAAAAACCAATGCGTATAAGGTGGCCAAGGTTAGTGGGAAACTAGAAGATTGGGAAAATTTTAAACGACAGCAAGGAATGACTAAAAAAGCAACAAAGAAAGGAAAGATAGATTAGAAAGTGAACTTGCGCAAAACATAAAAACGGATAGTAAAAGCTTTTACAGATATATAAAACGGAAAAGAGTGACTAAAGTAAATGTTGGTCCCTCAGAAGATGAGAAGGGGGATTTAATAATGGGAAATGTGGAAATGGCTGAGACCTTAAACAATTATTTTGCTTCGGTCTTCACAGTGGAAGACACAAAAAGCATGCCAAAAATTGCAGGTCACGGGAATGTGGGAAGGGAGGACCTTGAGACAATCACTATCACTAGGGGGGTAGTGCTGGACAGGCTAATGGGACTCAAGGTAGACAAGTCCCCTGGTCCTGATGAAATTCATCCCAGGGTATTAAAAGAGATGGCGGAAGTTATAGCAGATGCATATGTTATAATCTACCAAAATTCTCAGGACTCTGGGAAGGTACCAGCGGATTGGAAAGCAGCTAATGTAACACCTCTGTTTAAAAAAGGGGGCAGACAAAAGGCAGGTAACTATAGGCCAGTTAGTTTAACATCTGTAGTGGTGAAAATGTTTCAAGCTATCATTAAGTGAGGAGGATGGCCCTTCGTTTGGCAAAATAATTGTTTAAGGTCTCAGCCATTTCCACATTTCCCATTATTAAATCCTCCTTCTCATCTTCGAAGGGACCAACATTTACTTTAGTCACTCTTTTCCTTTTTATATATCTGTAAAAGCTTTTACTATCTGTTTTTATGTTTTGCGCAAGTTTATTTTCGTAATCTATCTTTCCTTTCTTTATTGCTTTCTTAGTCATTCTTTGCTGTTTTTTTAAAATTTTCCTAATCCTCTATTTTCCCACTAACCTTGGCCACCTTATACGCTTTGGTCTTTGATTTGATACTCCCCTTTATTTCCTTGGTTATCCACGGCTGGTTATCCATTCTCTTACCGCCCTTCTTTTTCAATGGAATATATTTTTGTTGAGCACTATGAAAGAGCTCCTTAAAAGTCCTCCACTGTTCCTCAATTGTGCCACCGTTTAGTCTGTGTTTCCAGTCTACTTTAGCCAACTCTGCCCTCATCCCACTGTCGTCCCCTTTGTTTAAGCATAGTACACTCGTTTCTGACACAACTTCCTCACCCTCAATCTGTATTAAAAATTTAACCATACTGTGATCACTCATTCCGAGAGGATCTTTTACTAGTAGATCGTTTATTTTTCCTGTCTCATTACACAGGACCAGATCTAAGATAGCTTGCTCCCTTGTAGGTTCTGTTACATACTGTTCTAAGAAACAATCCCGTATGCATTCTATGAATTCCTCCTCCAGGCTACCCTGTGCGATTTGAGTTGACCAATCGATATGTAGGTTAAAATCCCCCATGATTACTGCCGTTCCTTTTTCACATGCCTCCATTATTCCCTTGATTATTGCCCGCCCCACCGTGAAGTTATTGTTTTGGGGCCTATAAACTACGCCCACCAGTGACTTTTCCCCCTTACTATCTCTAATCTCCACCCACAATGATTCAACATTTTGTTCTTTAGAGCCAATATCGTCAGATGAAGTATAAGCATGGCAGATGAAGTATAATGTGGATAAATGTGAGGTTATCCACTTTGGTGGTAAAAACAGAGAGGCAGACTATTATCTGAATGGTGACAGATTAGGAAAAGGGCAGGTGCAAAGAGACCTGGGTGTCATGGTACATCAGTCATTGAAGGTTGGCATGCAGGTACAGCAGGCGGTTAAGAAAGCAAATGGCATGTTGGCCTTCGTAGCGAGGGGATTTGAGTACAAGGGCAGGGAGGTGTTGCTACAATTGTACAGGGCCTTGGTGAGGCCACACCTGGAGTATTGTGTACAGTTTTGGTCTCCTAACCTGAGGAAGGACATTCTTGCTATTGAGGGAGTGCAGCGAAGGTTCACCAGACTGATTCCCGGGATGGCGGGACTGACCTATCAAGAAAGACTGGATCAACTGGGCTTGTATTCACTGGAGTTCAGAAGAATGAGAGGGGACCTCATAGAAACGTTTAAAATTCTGACGGGGTTAGACAGGTTAGATGCAGGAAGAATGTTCCCAATGTTGGGGAAGTCCAGAACCAGGGGACACAGTCTAAGGATAAGGGGGAAGCCATTTAGGACCGAGATGAGGAGGAATTTCTTCACCCAGAGAGTGGTGAACCTGTGGAATTCTCTACCACAGAAAGTTGTTGAGATCAATTCAAATATATATTCAAAAAGGAGTTAGATGAAGTCCTTACTACTCGGGGAATCAAGGGGTATGGTGAGAAAGCAGGAATGGGGTACTGAAGTTGCATGTTCAGCCATGAATTCATTGAATGGCGGTGCAGGCTAGAAGGACCGAATGGCCTACTCCTGCACCTATTTTCTATGTTTCTATGTTTCTATGTCTCTCACAACTGCCCTGATATCATAGATTAGTCTTCACTAATCTTTTTCTCTTCACATAGCATTCAAGGAGGAGATCCGGAAGGCTCAGGCCAAACATGTACCCTTAAAGAAAAAGGGTGGGAATAATAATTCTAGAGCCCCCTGGATGTCTAGGGACATACAGGGCAGGATAAAGAAAAAACGGGAAGCTGAAGTCATATACCTGCGGCTAAATACTGTAGAATCTTTAGAGTAATATAGAAAGTTAAGAGGCAAAATTAAAAAGGATATTCGGAACGCTAAGAGAGAACACAAAAAATTCTTGGCTAATAAAATTAAGGAAAACCCTCAGATGTTCTATAAATATATTTAGAGTAAGAGGGTAACTAAAGAAAGGGTAGGTCTTATTAAAGACTATGGGGCTAGAACCTCCACTTTTTTTGCCTACTTAACGCTCACTAAACACCCATTTTACCACTGAAATGTCGTATAACGCCCAGATGTCGCCCATTTTGGCACAAAGTGGAAACTGACGGGCATTTTTTGGAAACTTATCACCGAGCGTTACTTTCCCCATGTGCTTAACACCTTGAAAAAATATCACCGCCCGCCAACCTTTTGGGGGCAGAATCAGCAGAATCGGCGAATTGAACGGCCATAATATCGGCCAGCGTTACTTTCTGCACGGATTTAACGCCGAGATTTAATATTAACGCCCGGTGACTGTTTTTTGTCGTAAAGAGCATATTTACCCAAACTAGCGGCCATGGAGATCGCCCATCATCAATTTTATCACCTCGCACACATATCGGCCACAATATCGCTCGCCCAAAGAACCGCCCACAAAAAGTGGAACTAACCGGAATGAATCACAGCGTTGTGACGCCATGTTGTTGAATATATGTCGCATCCTTTAAAAGGCTGCTGTGCTTCAATCTCGGTGGAGTTCGGATGTACTCTGCAGGTCGTTGGAGTTGATGTGAACATCTGTAAAAACATCTTGACCATACTGTGGCCGATTGGAATTGAAGAGGTTTGTTCATTGGGACATTCCTTGTTTGTGACCAATCAGTGTAAAACAGAGAGCGACTGCAATGGGGCCTGTCCTTTCTCACCCTCCCTTGGTGACCAATTACATGCAGCAGACTCGACATCGCCGAAGGAACGCTCCACTGCATTATGTGCCCAATGTAAGACGTGACAGACTGATGAGGAGGACCAGACGTTACACTCCCAGCACGTACAAGGAGAAGTATTTTTACCTCGACTTGCCCGACAACATCTGCCTTCGGAGACTGTGCTTCCACAAAGAGGTTATCACTGAGGTATGCCAGCTGATAAGGGGAGATCTGCAGCCTGCCAGCACCATCAGCACTGCACTGTCCGTCGAGGTCAAAGTCACTGCGGCACTGGCGTTCTATGCCTCGGGTTCTTTTCAGGCCACAGCTGGTGACATTTGCGGTCTGTCTCAGCTTGCCACACATCGCTGCATTAGACAGGTCACTGAAGCACTGTACGCATGCAGGAGGGACTTGATCAGCTTCCCTATGACCAGGGAGGCACAGAGTGAAAGGGCTCTAGGATTCTGCAGAATTGCAAACTTCCCCAATGTCATGTATGTACTTTTGGCATCACTAGCCACTAGATGGCGTCACTGTTGGAGGCTATTGGGTTGCATGCACGTGTGTGCAGCCCAAGTATAAAAGGTCAGCCATTTGTATGTTAGTCACTTTGGGCCTTAATAAAGCAGAGCCAAGGTCACCTCTTGGAGTTAATCAGTACTCAGTCCAACAGTTATTGCAAACACAACATTTGGCGACGAGGCAACAAGAACCTTTGCATGCAAAAATGAGCACAATTGGATTGTTGGAGCATTTTGTGGAAGGAGAAGATTGGGCAGACTGTGAGCCATTTGAGCCAGTTCTTCCTGGCCAAAAAAATGGAGGAGGTCGGTGACGCAGATCGGCGCCGGGCGGTGTTCCTCATGGTTTGTGGTCCAAACATTTCTGGTCTGATAAAGAATCTACGTCTGCCTGTGAGTCTAACAGAGAAGCCGTATGAAGAACTTTCAAAAAGCTTTTGACAAGGTCCCACACAAGAGATTGGTGTGTAAAATTAAAGCACATGGTATTGGGGGTAATGTACTGACGTGGATAGAGAACTGGTTGGCAGACAGGAAGCAGAGAGTCAGGATTAACGGGTCCTTTTCAGAATGGCAGGCAGTGACTAGTGGGGTGCAACAGGGCTCAGTGCTGGGACCGCAGCTATTTACAATATACATCAATGATTTAGATGAAGGAATAGAGTGTAATATCTCCAAGTTTGCAGATGAAACTAAACTGGGTGGTGGTGTGAGCTGTGAGGAGGACGCTAAGAGGCTGCAGGGTGACTTGGACAGGTTAGGTGAGTGGGCAAACGTGTGGCAGATGCAGTATAATGTGGATAAATGTGAGGTTATCCACTTTGGGGGAAAAAACACAAAGACAGAATATTATCTGAATGGCGGCAGACTAGGAAAAGGGGAGGTGCAACGAGACCTGAGTGTCATGGTTCATCAGTCATTGAAAGTTGGCATGCAGGTACAGCAGGCGGTGAAGAAGGCAAATGGTATGTTGGCCTTCATAGCGAGGGGATTTGAGTATAGAAGCAGAGAGGTGTTAATGCAGTTGTACAGGGCCTTAGTGAGGCATCACCTGGAATATTGTGTTCAGTTTTGGTCTCCTAGTCTGAGGAAGGACGTTCTTGCTATTGAGGGAGTGCAGCGAAGTTTCACCAGACTGATTCCAGGGATGGCTGGGCTGTCTTATGAGGAGAGACTGGATCAACTGGACCTTAATACACTGGAATTTAGAAAGATAAGAGGGGATCTCATAGAAACATATAAGATTCTGGTGGGACTGGACAGGTTAGATACGGGAAGAATGTTCCCAATGTTGGGGAAGTCCAGAACCAGGGGACATAGTCTTAGGATAAGGGGTAGGCCATTTAGGACTGAGATGAGGAGAAACTTCTTCACTCAGCAAGTTGTTAACCTGTGGAATTCCCTGCCGCAGAAAGTTGTTGATGCCAGTTCATTGGATATATTCAAGAGAGAGTTCGATATGGCCCTTACGGCTAAAGGGATCAAGGGGTATGGAGAGAAAGCAGGAAAGGGGTACTGAGGGAATGATCAGCCATGATCTTATTGAATGGTGGTGCAGGCTCGAAGGGCGAATGGCCTACTCCTGCACCTATGTTTCTGTGTTTTTATATAAGAATTGTGTACACTGGTACAGGAGCACCTTAAGCCAGATGAAGGCATCACATCTGGAGATACGGGTTTTATACGCACGTTCGCTCAGAGGGCCAGAACGAGGTGGAATTCGTTGCCGACCTGAGACGTTTAGCGGGACTGTGTATGTTCGGGGCTGTGTTGGCAGACATGCTGCGGGACATCTTTGTAATCGGCGAGGTGATTCTGCGTAAACTACTGGCGGTGGAGACGTTGAACTTGAACAGGGCCATCACCATCGCTCAGTCATACATGATGACGGATAGAAGTTTAAAGCAGATATCAGTGAAAAATTGAAACTCAACAAGTACTGTAAATATGATTGATTCAGCATTCGGCAGAGCGGCACATGACAGGGCCTACCCGACTGCGTACGCGAAACCTGTGGCTGCCCAAAGTCCACCAGCGGGAATACATCCGATTTCTCCGTGTCGGCGTTGAGGGGGAAATCACCGGCACCAGCAGTGCCGATTTAAGCAATATAGTTGTAAAGGCTGTCTGAGAGTGGGGCATCTCCAGCGCAAGTGTCCGCAGATGAGCAAGCGTGCTGCAACACATCACATGGAGGATGATGGTCAGACTAGCGTGGATCCGAATACGCAATCTGAGATACCAGAGGAGGAAGTGTATGGACTGTACTCGTTCCGAACTAACAGCAAACCGAGAATGATCAACGGGAAATTTAATGGGGTCCAGTATTGATGGAACTGTACACGGGGGCGAGTCAATCGATAATGAGCCAGAGGGCATTCAACAAGCTGTGGGATGCCAAGGCTGTGAGGCCCAGACTGAGTCCAGTCAATGCCAAGTTGCAGACGGACACCAAAGAACTCATAATGGTGATTGGCAGTGCCACAATTAAAGTGTTGTATGACGGTGTGGTTCACGAGTTACGGCTATGGATTGTCCCAGGCAATGGCCCAACGCTGTTCGGCAGGAATTGGCTTGAAAAAAATCAGATACAATTGGAACGACATCAAGGCATTGACTTGGAGAAAGATACATGTGCCCAAGTACTGAGAAAGTTCCCCTCACTGTTCAAACCAGGCATCGGCAACATCACAGTAGCCAAGGTGCAGATCCACGTGGACTCAGATACAAGACCCGTCCATCATAAAGCTCGGGCAGTTCGTATATGATGAGGGAGAAGGTAGAAATCGAACTGGACAGACTCCAGCGTGAAGGGATCATATCACCGGTTGAATTTAATGAATGGGCCAGCCCCATTGTTCCTGTGCTGAAAAGTGACGGCACAGTCAGAACCTGTGGAGACTACAAAGCTACGATCAACAGGGTTTCGAAACAGGATCAGTACCCGTTACCGAAGGCTGATGACTTGTTTGCAACGCTAGCCGGGGGGAAGTCGTTCACGAAACTAGACTTGACGTCGGCCTACATGACACAGGAGCTGGTCGAGATGTCGAAGAGACTTACGTGCATTAACAGCATAAAGGACTGTTTATTTACCACAAGTGCCCTTTTGGAATTCACTCGGCTGCAGCAACATTTCAGAGGAACATGGAGAGTTGACTGAAGTGCGTTCCCAGAACCATTGTGTTCCAAGATGACATCCTGATCACAGGTCGTGACTCCGAGGAACATCTGAACAACTTGGAAGAGGTTCCATATCGTTTGGACAAAGTGGGACTCAGACTGAAACGCTCGAAGTGCGTCTTCATGGCGCCAGAAATCGAATTCCTGGGGAGGAGAATTGCTGCTGACGGCATCAGGCCCATGGACACGAAAACCAAGGCCATCAAGAATGCACCCAAGCCGCAGAATGTGATGGAGCTGCGTTCGTTCCTGGGTCTACTCAACTACTTTGGTAACTTCTTACCCAGATTGAGCAGCTTATTAGAACCACTGCACGTGGTGCTGAGAAAAGGCAACAACTGGGTGTGGGGTGTGTCTCAAGGCAGAGCTTTTGAGAAAGCCACTAATCTGCTTTGCTCTAACAAGCTGCTGGTACGTTATGACCCATGTAAACGTTTAGTATTGGCCTGTGATGCTTCATCATATGGAATTGGCTGTGTACTGCAACAAGGTAACGAGTCGGGTAAACTTCAACCGGTCGCGAATGCTTCAAATAGTTTGTCTAAAGCGGAAAGAGCCTACAGCATGGTGGAGAAAGAAGCACCAGCCTGTGTGTATGGGGTTAAAAAGATGCATCAGTACCTGTTTGGTCTTCAGTTTGAACTGGAGACAGATCACAAGCCGCTCATTTCACTGTTCTCTGAAAACAAAGGTATGTATACCAATGCTTCATCCCGTATCCAGAGATGGGCGCTGACATTATCCGCTTATGATTATGTCATTCGCCATAGACCTGGCACCGAGAATTGTGCCGATGCTTTGAGCCGTCTGCCGTTGCCCACACCGGAGGTGGAAACACCACAACCGGCAGGCCTATTGTTAGTTATGGATGCTTTTGAGAATGAAGGTACCCCTGTCACAGCTCAACAAGTTAAGACCTGGACCAGCCAGGACCCGATTTTATCGGTGGTGAAGAGTTGCATCCTCAAAGCTGATTGGTCTGCCATACCAAAACAAATGTGCGAGGAGACCGAACCTTACATTCGTCACAAAGACAAACTGTCTATTCAGTCGGATTGTATACTGTGGGGCAATCGTGTTGTTATGCCCAAGAAAGGGAGAGAGAAATTTGTACGTGATCTACATAGCACACATCCCGCATTGTAATGATGAAAGCCATTGCCAGGTCTCATGTATGGTGGCTGGGAATTGACTCTGAGCTGGAATCATGTGTGCATCAGTGCAACACTTGCCTGCAGCTCAGCAAAGCACCAGCGGAATCGCCGCTGAGTCTGTGGTTGTGGCCGTCCAAACCTTGGTCCAGGATCCACATCGACTTTGCGGATCCCTTCCTGGGGAAAGTGTTTTTAGTTGTGGTGGATGCATATTCGAAGTGGATAGAGAGTATAATCATGTCATCCAGCACATCCACAGCTACCATTGAGAATCTCAGTGTCATGTTCACGACACATGGTCTGCCTGACATCGTTGTTAGTGACAACGGACCATGCTTCACCAGTCAGGAGTTTCAAGAGTTCATGAAACTCAATGGTATCAAACATGTAAGATCAGCACCGTTCAAACCTGCATCCAATGAACAAGCAGAACGTGCTGTCCAAATCATAAAGCAGAGTATGAAGCGAGTAACCCAAGGGTCACTGCAGACCCACCTGTCATGCATACTGCTTAGTTACATTTCCTGTAACTAACCGGGGTCTCGCCTGTGGAACTAATGATAAAGAGAGATCTTAGAAACATAGAAACATAGAAACATAGAAAATAGGTGCAGGAGCAGGCCATTCAGCCCTTCTAGCCTGCACCGCCATTCAATGAGTTCATGGCTGAACATGAAACTTCAGTACCCCCTTCCTGCTTTCTCGCCATAACCCTTGATCCCCCGAGTAGTAAGGACTTCATCTAACTCCCTTTTGAATATATTTAGTGAATTGGCCTCAACTACTTTCTGTGGTAGAGAATTCCACAGGTTCACCACTCTCTGGGTGAAGATGTTTCTCCTCATCTCGGTCCTAAATGGCTTACCCCTTATCCTCGGACTGTGACCCCTGGTTCTGGACTTCCCCAACATTGGGAACATTCTTTCTGCATCTAACCTGTCTAAACCCATCAGAATTTTAAACGTTTCTATGAGGTCCCCTCTCATTCTTCTGAACTCCAGTGAATACAAGCCCAGTTGATCCAATCTTTCTTGATAGGTCAGTCCCGCCATCCCGGGAATCAGTCTGGTGAACCTTCGCTGCACTCCCTCAATAGCAAGAATGTCCTTCCTCAAGTTAGGAGACCAAAACTGTACACAATACTCCAGGTGTGGCCTCACCAAGGCCCTGTACAACTGTAGCAACACCTCCCTGCCCCTGTATTCAAATCCCCTCGCTATGAAGGCCAACATGCCATTTGCTTTCTTAACCGCCTGCTGTACCTGCATGCCAACCTTCAATGACCGATGTACCATGACACCCAGGTCTCGTTGCACCTTCCCTTTTCCTAATCTGTCACCATTCAGATAATAGTCTGTCTCTCTGTTTTTACCACCAAAGTGGATAACCTCACATTTATCCACATTATACTTCATCTGCCATGCATTTGCCCACTCACCTAACCTATCCAAGTCACTCTGCAGCCTAATAGCATCCTCCTCGCAGCTCACACTGCCACCCAACTTAGTATCATCCGCAAATTTGGAGATACTGCATTTAATCCCCTCGTCTAAATCATTAATGTACAATGTAAACAGCTGGGGCCCCAGCACAGAACCTTGCGGCACTCCACTAGTCACTGCCTGCCATTCTGAAAAGTACCCGTTTACTCCTACTCTTTGCTTCCTGTCTGACAACCAGTTCTCAATCCACGTCAGCACACTACCCCCAATCCCATGTGCTTTAACTTTGCACATTAATCTCTTGTGTGGGACCTTGTCGAAAGCCTTCTGAAAGTCCAAATATACCACATCAACTGGTTCTCCTTTGTCCAGTTTACTGGAAACATCCTCAAAAAATTCCAGAAGATTTGTCAAGCATGATTTCCCTTTCACAAATCCATGCTGACTTGGACCTATCATGTCACCATTTTCCAGATGCACTGCTATGACATCCTTAATAATTGATTCCATCATTTTACCCACTACTGAGGTCAGGCTGACCGGTCTATAATTCCCTGTTTTCTCTCTCCCTCCTTTTTTAAAAAGTGGGGTTACATTGGCTACACTCCACTCCATAGGAACTGATCCAGAGTCAATGGAATGTTGGAAAATGACTGTCAATGCATCCGCTATTTCCAAGGCCACCTCCTTAAGTACTCTGGGATGCAGTCCATCAGGCCCTGGGGATTTATCGGCCTTCAATCCCATCAATTTCCCCAACACAATTTCCCGACTAATAAAGATTTCCCTCAGTTCCCCCTCCTTACTAGACCCTCTGACCCCTTTTATATCCGGAAGGTTGTTTGTATCCTCCTTAGTGAATACCGAACCAAAGTACTTGTTCAATTGGTCTGCCATTTCTTTGTTCCCCGTTATGACTTCCCCTGATTCTGACAGCAGGGGACCTACGTTTGTCTTCACCAACCTTTTTCTCTTTACATACCTATAGAAACTTTTGCAATCCGCCTTAATGTTCCCTGCAAGCTTCTTCTCGTACTCCATTTTCCCTGTCCTAATCAAACCCTATGTCCTCCTCTGCTGAGTTCTAAATTTCTCCCAGTCCCCAGGTTCGCTGCTATTTCTGGCCAATTTGTATGCCACTTCCTTGGCTTTAATACTATCCCTGATTTCCCTAGATAGCCACGGTTGAGCCACCTTCCCCTTTTTATTTTTACGCCAGACAGGAATGTACAATTGTTGTACTTCATCCATGCGGTCTCTAAATGTCTGCCATTGCCCATCCACAGTCAACCCCCTAAGTATCATTCGCCAATCTATCCGAGCCAATTCACGCCTCATACCTTCAAAGTTATCCTTCTTTAAGTTCTGGACCATGGTCTCTGAAATTACTGTTTCATTCTCCATCTTAATGCAGAATTCCACCATATTATGGTCAATCTTCCCCAAGGGGCCTCGCACAATGAGATTGCTAATTAATCCTCTCTCATTACACAACACCCAGTCTAAGATGGCCTCCCCCCTAGTTGGTTCCTCAACATATTGGTCTAGAAAACAATCCCTTATGCACTCCAGGAAAGCCTCCTCCACCGTATTGCTTCCAGTTTGGCTAGCCCAATCTATGTGCATATTAAAGTCACCCATTATAACTGCTACACCTTTATTGCATGCACCCCTAATTTCCTGTTTGATGCCCTCCCCAACATCCCTATTACTGTTTGGAGGTCTGTACACAACTCCTACTAACGTTTTTTGCCCTTTGGTGTTCTGCAGCTCTACCCATATAGATTCCACATCATCCAAGCTAATGTCTTTCCTAACTATTGCATTAATCTCCTCTTTAACCAGCAATGCTACCCCATCTCCTTTTCCTTTTATTCTATCCTTCCTGAATGTTGAATACCACTGAATGTTGAGTTCCCAGCCCTGATCATCCTGGAGCCACGTCTCCGTAATCCCAATCTCACATCATATTTGTTAACATCTATTTGCACAATTAATTCATCCACCTTATTGCGGATACTCCTTGCATTAAGACACAAAGCCTTCAGGCTTGTTTTATTAACACCCTTTGTCCTTTTAGAATTTTGCTGTACAGTGGCCCTTTTTGTTCTTTGCCTTGGGTTTCTCTGCCCTCCACTTTTCCTCGTCTCCTTTCTGTCTTTTGCTTTTGTCTCCTTTTTGTTTCCCTCTGTCTCCCTGCATTGGTTCCCATCCCCCTGCCATATTAGTTTAAATCCTCCCCAACAGCACTAGCAAACACTCCCCCTAGGACATTGGTTCCAGTCCTGCCCAGGTGCAGACCGTCCGGTTTGTACTGGTCCCACCTCCCCCAGAACCGGTCCCAATGCCCCAGGAATTTGAATCCCTCCCTGCTGCACCACTGCTCAAGCCACGTATTCATCTGCGCTATCCTGCGATTCCTACTCTGACTATCACGTGGCACTGGTAGCAATCCCGAGATTACTACTTTTGAGGTCCTACTTTTTAATTTAGCTCCTAGCTCCTTAAATTCGTTTCGTAGGACCTCATCCCTTTTTTTGCCTATGTCGTTGGTACCAATGTGCACCACAACAACTGGCTGTTCTCCCTCCCATTTCAGAATGTCCTGCACCCGCTCCGAGACATCCTTGACCCTTGCACCAGGGAGGCAACATACCATCCTGGAGTCTCGGTTGCGGCCGCAGAAACGCCTATCTATTCCCCTCACAATTGAATCCACTATCACTATCGCTCTCCCACTCTTTTTCTTGCCCTCCTGTGCAGCAGAGCCAGCCACGGTGCCATGAACTTGGCTGCTGCTGCCCTCCCCTGATAAGTCATCCCCCCCAACAGTACCCAAAGCGGTGTATCTGTTTGCAGGGGGATGACCGCCGGGGACCCCTGCACTACCTTCCTTGCTCTACTCTTCCTGCTGGTCTTCCATTCCCTATCTGGCTGTGGACCCTTTCCCTGCGGTAAGACCAACTCACTACACGTGATACTCACGTCATTCTCAGCATCGTGGATGCTCCAGAGTAAATCCACCCTCAGCTCCAATTCCGTAACGCGGACCGTCAGGAGCTGGAGGCGGATACACTTCCCGCACACGTAGTCGTCAGGGACACCGGAAGCGTCCCTGAGTTCCCACATGGTACAGGAGGAGCATAACACCCGACCGAGCTCTCCTGCCATGTCTTAACCCTTAGATACACTTAAACTGGTAATAACAATGTTAAAAGTTACTGACCAATATAAGAAGAAAAAGAAAAACTACTCACCAATCACCAGCCAATCACTTACCCCCTAGGCTGTGACGTCACCTTTGTATCTTTGCCTTCTCCCTGTAGCTGCACCGGTACGCCTCTCGCCGACCCCGGACTCGCGCTGCTCCGAGCTCCCGCCTCCTCGACTGACTTAAGACCAAGCTATCTCTTGTACACCCTGACTTGAATAATCATGTTGAATATAGAAGACAAAGTCAGCAAGGGTATCACGATCGTGCAGCTGTGACACGTGATATTTCTGTAAATGATCCTGTATATGTTTTGAATTATGGTCAGGGCCCTAAGTGGATCGCTGGTACTGTCATGGCCAAGGAGTGCAACAGAGTATTTATTGTCAAGCTTAAAAATGGGCAAACATGCAGGAAACACATGGATCAGACAAAGCTGCAGCACACAGACGAACCGGAACAGTTGGAGGAAGAGACGATCGATGACCAACAACCTACCCCCAGTCATCAGAGGACTCTGGTCCTCAGTGAATCGGGACTTTCAGTCCCTGACACGGCCATTGCCACTCCCACCAGGTCAGCCACCCAGCCACCAGTCACAACAGACTCTGAACACTCACCCAAGGCTGGAGTTGAACTGAGACGGTCAATCCGGGAGTGTAAAACACCGGACCATCTCAATTTATAAAAAACTGTGTTAATATCTCGGGGGGGTACTGTCATGTATGTACTTTTGGGATCACTAACCACTAGATAGCGTCACTGTTGGAGGCCATTGGGCTGCACGCACATGTGTACAGACCAAGTATAAAAGGCCAGCCATTTTGTACATTAGTCACTTTGGGCCTTAATAAAGCAGAGCCAAGGTGATAGCTCTTGGAGCTAAACAGTACTCAGTCTAACAGTTATTGCATACACAACACCCAAGGTGCAGGGAGCAATCGACTGTACGCACATCGCGATGTGGGCATCTTTTCAGGATGCTGAGGTTTTCAGGAACCGCAAGAGATTCCACTCCCTGAATGTACAGCTGGTTGTCGACCAGCAGCAAATTATACTGGCAGTGAATGCTCAATTTCCGGGCAGCATCCATGATGCTCACATCCTGCGTGAGAGCTCTGTATCTGACTTGTTTAACAATCAGCCACAAGGTCAATGCTGGATGCTTGGGGACAAAGGATATGACCTCGCCACCTGGCTGACAGTGCCCTGTATTGTATAGGGTTAATCACATAGGGTTAATTATGATATTTAGTCATTTACAGTGTGTCTCTGTCCCATGCCCCGTAGAATGTGGTTGCTATAGAGAGAGAGGGAAGCGACCTTGGAGACACACAGCAGCTTGTTATGAGACGGTCGACATCTCATGATCTCATGCTTTGTGGACGAGCACCTGGGACCTTACAGATTAGGAGCCACATGCACCTATGTTTTGTTTAATAGTATAAAGGAGCAGCACTGTCCCGTAGCTCTTCGAACTTCACCTTGGACCGTGATTCGCGAGCGGTGCCGGGACCCCCAATGCTCCAGACCAGCCGTCGCTGTGGAGTTCCCGACGGGCAGAAGGCCGCGAGCGTTGTTGCATCTTATCATACTTTTCTTTTCTTCGTAAACTGTATTATTAATGTTTCTTTTCTCTCAATAAACGGTATCTTATTCGTTACTTCATTTGTCTTGCCTCTTACTTAACATTCAGCCAGATCCCGAACCTGGGTCTATTATTATTGATCCAAAACACGGCCCCCCCCCAACCCCCCCACCCCGGGTGACACCCACACCGAGGCTGAGAGACGATACAACGAGAGCCACAGAGCAAGTCGCAATATCGTGGAGAAAACCATTGGAGTGTTGAAGCAGCGCTTTAGGTGCCTGGATCACTCAGGAGGCGAGCTCCAATACCACCCTGAGCAGGTAGCTCAATTCATGGTGGTGTGCTCCATGCTACACAACTTGGCTATCGGGGGGGACAAGAATTACCTGGTGAGTGTGACAGTCCACCTCACCAGAGAGAGGAAGAGGAGGATGAGGAGGCGGACGCTGACATTGGCCCAGACAATCAGGCTGATGCTGAAGCCATGCCCCCGCCCCCCTGTCGACCGCATGAAAGGGCCCACGGTGGCATGATAGCTGCAAGAGCCATACGTCAGGAGCTCATCAATGATCGCTTTGCCTGAAATAACGGTGTTATTTACAAGGCTGACACACAGCTGGGTGTGCAGGTCATACATCAATGGTGGGCATCACCTGGGTGACAGTTAAAGTTTAAGTTGATTGAAGTTAAGTGTGATTATACCCTTTGATGTTTAGGAATCACCAGCGTGTAATGGTGCAGCTATCTGAGCCAATGCGCAACAAGGTTTTGTTAAATAAAAAACATTTAAACCAAACATTAGTTGAAATCATCAGTATTTCTGTACAAACCAACCCTTCCCCCCCCACCCCGCTTCTCCTCCCCACCTCAACCCCCTCCCCTTCCCCTCCTGACTCCAAGCCGCCTGGCCGAGGAGGTCCTCAGGCGATGCTTCATTGGGGGGCAGGGGGAAGACGGCCGAAGCGCTGCTTGGACGGATACGGGAGAGGACAGTCCCGAGGTGGGAACATGCTCCAAGACAGAAGCAAGATGTTGCTGCTGGCTCTCGTGTGTGGTTGGCAATGGGGGTGTGGCACCTTGGGGTGCAGTGCCGTGTTCCGGGACCACTGGGAGCCCTCTGCCACCAGTGTTCCTGGCTACCAGCTCCAGGGCCTCCTCCATCCCTTCCATGTTATGTCTTATTTGTTGGACAAAAACTCAGTGCCAACTATGTTCTTGGTACTTAGTGGGCTTTTTGCTGCTGGTGAATCTCGGTCGTTCCTCCCACAACAGCCAGACAAGCACACACCACACCCCAGCCACACACGCTTTCAGTCCCTCTGAGCTCCCTCTCTCTCTGTGTCCTCTTCTGCACATATCATGATGACCCTTGACCTCCTGGATCGCGGGAATCGAGCGTTGCCATGCCGTTACGGTCACATTTTACGGCAGAGTGTCAAAAAAAGGTAACGCTCCCGCCCATTTGATATCGCTCGCGGTAACAGCCATTTTCAAAAATGTAAATGAGGTGTTTTGAGAATGGGTGAGAAGCCGGCGATCTGAAACCCCGTTTTAACGCCCACGCCGGAAATAACGCCCATTTTTGGGCAATAAGCTCAAAAGTGGAGGTTCTAGCCCTATGAGGGTAATCTTTGTGTGGAGGCAGGAGATGTTGGGAGGGTTCTTAACGAATACTTTGCATCAGTTTTCACAGAGGAAAGGGGCAATGCAGAGCAATGCTATCCAGGAGTGTGATATTCTGGATGAAATAAATATAGTGAGAGAGGAAGTATTAAGGGGTTTAGCAGCTTTGAAAGTGGATAAGTCCCCAGGCCCGGATGAAATGCATCCCAGGCTGTTGAGTGAAGTAAAAGAGGAAATAGCAGAGGCCTTGACCATCATTTTCCAATCCTCTTTGGATCTGCGCATGGTGCCAGAGGATTAGAGGACTGCTAATGTAGTACCCTTGTTTAAGAAGGGAGAAAGGGATAGGCCGAGTAATTACAGGCCTGGCAGCCTAACCTCAGTGGTGGGGAAATTATTGGAAAAAATCCTGATAGACAGGATAAATCTGCATTTGGAAAGGCAAGGATTAATTAGGGACAGTCAGCACGGATTTGTTAAGGGAAGAGCGTGTCTGACTAACCTGACTGAATTTTTTGAGGCGGTAACCAAGAGGGTCGATGAGGGTAGTGCGTACGATGTAGTATATATGGACTTTAGCAAAGCTTTTGATAAGGTCCCACATGGTAGACTGGTCATGAAGGTTAAAGCCCATGGGATCCTGGGCAAAGTGACAAATTGGATCCAACATTGGCTCAGAGGCAGGAAGCAAAGGGTAATGGTCGATGGATGTTTTTGTGACTGGGAGGATGTTTCCAGTGGGGTTCCACAGGGCTCAGTGCTGGGTCCCTTGCTTTTTGTGGTATATATCAACGATTTAGATTTGAATATAGGGAGTATGATTAAGAAGTTTACAGTCGACACTAAAATTGGCTGTGTGGTTGATAATGAAGAGGAAAGTCATGGGCTGCAGGAGGATATCAATCTACTGGTCAGGTGGGCAGAGCAGTGGAAAATGGAATTTAATTCAGAGAAGTGTGAGGTGATGCACTTTGGGAGAGCTAATAAGGAAAGGGTATACACATTAAGCAGTAGGCCACTTAATAGTGTAGATGAACAAAGGGACCTTGGAGTGCTTGTCCACAGATCCCTGAAAGTAGCAGGCCAGGTGGATAAGGTGGTTAAGAAGGCATACGGAATGCTTGCCTTTATTGGCCGAGGCATAGAATATAAGAGCAGGGAGGTTATGCTTAAATTGTATAATACTTTGGTTAGGCCACAGCTGGATAACTGCGTGTAGTTCTGGTCGATGTATTATAGGAAGGACGTGATTGCACTAGAGAGGGTGCAGAAGAGATCTTAGTTATGAGGACAGATTGGATAGGCTGGGTTTGTTCTCATTGAAACAGAGGAGGCTGATGGGAGACCTCATCGAGGTGCACAAAATATTGAGGGGCCTGGACATAGTGGATAGTAAGGATCTATTTCCATTGGTGGAGGGGTCTATTACGAGGGGGCATAGTTTTAAGGTGGTTGGTGGAAGGTTTAGAGGGGATTTGAGGGGGGCTTCTTTACACAGAGGGTTGTGGGGATCTGGAACTCGCTGCCTGGAAGAGTGGTGGATGCAGAAACCCTCACCACTTTTAAGAGATGGTTGGATGAGCACTTAAAGTGTAGTAACCTGCAGGGTTACGGACCTAGAGCTGGTCATTGGGATTAGACTGGATGACCTTTTGTTGAACGGAGCAGATATAATGGTAAGTACTGCAGGGAATAGAATACGGCCAGTGTGTGATCTCCTGGACTAGTGTCGATCGCCTGGATGGGTCGGAGAGGAACTTTCCCAGATTTTTTATGTTTCTATGTTTCTATGTTTCTAAAAGGCAGAGGCAGCTGAATGGTCTCAATCTTGGAGACAACAAAGTCTATGAGCTCCTCAGACTTATTGTCGGAGGTAAGGGGGGAGATGGGGAGAGGGGTTTAAGGAGATGATTAAAAGCCACGGTTTATCTTTGTATCCCAGAATGATTCTGCAACAGTGAACAATTTTGGCAGACAGGAGCAGGACCGGATAATGCTTCATGTGTCCAGCCAGATCTGGCGGTGAAGGGTTACACCAGTTGTCCGCTATCTCCATTCAAGTTTGCTTCACTTGGACATAAGGGAGCAAATATGAGGTCTGGGAGACACCATTCAGTGTACAGCGATCTCCCTGAGGGAGTGGGACTGAGAGACACCACTCAGTGTACAGATATCTCCCTGTGGGAGAGGGGACTGAGAGACACCAGTCAGTGTACAGATATCTCCCTGAGGGAGAGGGACTGAGAGACACCAGTCAGTGCACAGATATCTCCCTGAGAGAGTGGGACTGAGAGACACCAGTCAGTGTACAGATATCTCCCTGAGGGAGAGGGGACTGAGAGACACCAGTCAGTGTACAGCGATCTCCCTGAGGGAGTGGGACTGAGAGACACCAGTCAGTGTACAGATATCTCCCTGAGAGAGAGGGACTGAGAGACACCAGTCAGTGTACAGATAGCTCCCTGAGGGAGAGGGACTGAGAGACACCAGTCAATGTACAGATATCTCCCTGAGGGAGAGGGGACTGAGAGACACCAGTCAGTGTACACACATCTCCCTGAGGGAGAGGGACTGAGAGATACCAGTCAGTGTACAGATATCTCCCTGAGGGAGAGGGACTGAGATCTCCCTGAGGGAGAGGGACTGAGAGACACCAGAAAGTGTACTGATATCTCCCTGAGGGAGAGGGACTGAGATCTCCCTGAGGGAGAGGGACTGAGAGACACCAGTCAGTGTACTGATATCTCCCTGAGGGAGAGGGACTGAGAGACACCAGTCAGTGTACAGATATCTCCCTGAGGGAGAGGGACTGAGAGACACCAGTCAGTGTACAGATATCTCCCTGAGGGAGAGGGACTGAGAGATACCAGTCAGTGTACGCATATCTCCCTGAGGGAGAGGGACTGAGAGACACCAGTCAGTATACAGATATCTCCCTGAGGGAGAGGGACTGAGAGACACCAGTCAGTGTACAGATATCTCCCTGAGGGAGAGTGACTGAGAGACACCAGTCAGTGTACAGATATCTCCCTGAGGGAGAGTGACTGAGACACACCAGTCAGTGTACAGATATCTCCCTGAGGGAGAGGGACTGAGAGACAGCAGTCAGTGTACAGATATCTCCCTGAGGGAGAGGGACTGAGAGACACCAGTCAGTGTTCAGATATCTCCCTGAGGGAGAGGGACTGAGAGATACCAGTCAGTGTACAGATATCTCCCTGAGGGAGAGGGACTGAGAGACACCAGTCAGTGTACAGATATCTCCCTGAGGGAGAGGGACTGAGAGATACCAGTCAGTGTACAGATATCTCTGGGACAGGACTCCGTGGAACCCGTGGGGTTTTGTGGTTTGGGAGGTTGCCAGGTCGGGTAGATCACCTGCTGAGGATGCTCAATCATTGTGAATGAACTCTGGGGTTCTCACATAAAGGCCCCATCCGGGATCGGTAGAAGAGAATTTGTCGCCTCCGGAATTTTTGACCATTTCTCAAGAGGAAGGATTCCGGTAAAGAGTTACATTTATCGCTGGGCGTGGGGGGCGTGGAGGGCGAGGGGGGCGAGGGGGGCATGGAGGGCGAGGGGGGTGAGGGGGCGAGGGGGGCGAGAGGGGCGTGGGGACGAGGGGGGCGTGGGGGGCGAGGGGGGCGTGGAGGGCGAGGGGGGCGAGGGGGCGTGGGGGACGAGGGGGGCGAGGTGGGCGTGGGGAGCGGTGGGGGGCGTGGGTGGCGAGGGTTTAAGAGCAGGGTGTCTTCCCATGGGTGCAGTGGTTGTGTCACTGAACCAGTAATCCAGTGGCCTGGTCAGATAATCCTGTGAATGTGAGTTCAAATCTCATCAGGTCAATTTGAGAATTTGAATTAAGTTGAAAAATTAATATCTGGAGATCCAAAGTGTGGAACAGTAAAAGTGACCTTCAAACTGTCAAATTATCGTAAAAATCCCCAACGGGTTCACCAACTACCTGAAGGGCACGTGCCACCCTCACACAGTTCGGCCTACATGTGACTCCAGTCCCACACCAACGTGGTGGACCCTGAGCTGCCCCGTGACTCGGTCTAGCGAGCCTTTCCGTTGTATGTAACCGCGGTCAGTGGCTCAAGGAGACGGGCCACCCCAACCTTCTCAGAACACAACCGGCGATGGCCTCATCCGCATGCACGCTGACCCCTTAACTCCCCGACCCCTCACCGACCCCTCACCTCCCCAACACCTCACCGACCCCTCACCGCCCCGACCCCTCACCGACTCTACCCCTCACCGACCCCTCACCGCTCCGACCCCTCACCGACTCTACCCCTCACCGACCCCTCACCGCCCCGACCCCTCACCGACTCTACCCCTCACCGACCCCTCACCGCTCCGACCCCTCACCTCCCCGACCCCTCACCGCCCCGACCCCTCACCTCCCCGACCCCTCACCGCCCCGACCCCTCACCGCCCCGACACCTCCCCGACCCCTCACCGACCCCTCACCACCCCGACACCTCACCGACCCCTCACCGCCCCGACACCTCACCGACCCTACCCCTCACCGACCCCTCACCGCTCCGACCCCTCACCGACTCTACCCCTCACCGACCCCTCACCGCCCCGACCCCTCACCGACTCTACCCCTCACCGACCCCTCACCGCTCCGACCCCTCACCTCCCCGACCCCTCACCGCCCCGACCCCTCACCTCCCCGACCCCTCACCGCCCCGACCCCTCACCGCCCCGACACCTCCCCGACCCCTCACCGACCCCTCACCACCCCGACACCTCACCGACCCCTCACCACCCCGACACCTCACCGACCCTACCCCTCACCGACCCCTCACCGCTCCGACCCCTTACCTCACCGACCCCTCACCACCTCGACCCCTCACCGACCCCTCACCGCCCCGACCCCTCACCTCCCCGACCCCTCACCGCCCCGACCCCTCACCTCCCCGACCCCTCACCGACCCCTCACCGCCCCGACCCCTCACCTCCCCGACCCCTTAACTCCCCGACCCCTCACCGACCACTCACCGCCCCGACACCTCACCGACCCTACCCCTCACCAACCCCTCACCGACCTCTCACTGCCCCGACCCCTCACCGACCCCTCACCTCCCAGACCCCTCACCGACACCTCACCTCCCAGACCCCTCACCGACCCGACCCCTCACCGATCCCTCACCGCCCCGACCCCTCACCGACCCCTCACCGCCCCGACCCCTCACCGCCCCGACCCCTCACCGACCCTACCCCTCACCGACCCCTCACCGCTCCGACCCCTCACCTCCCCGACCCCTCACCGCCCCGACCCCTCACATCACCGACCCCTCACCACCCCGACCCCTCACCGACCCCTCACCGCCCCGACCCCTCACCTCCCCGACTCCTCACCGCCCCGACCCCTCACCTCCCCGACCCCTCACCGCCCCGACCCCTCACCTCACCGACCCCTCACCGCTCCGACCCCTCACCTCCCCGACCCCTCACCGCCCCGACCCCTCACCTCCCCGACCCCTCACCGCCCCGACCCCTCACCTCCCCGACCCCTCACCGCCCCGACCCCTCACCGACCCGACCCCTCACCGCCCCGACCCCTCACCGACCCCTCACCGCCCCGACCCCTCACCTCCCAGACCCCTCACCGCCCCGACCCCTCACCTCCCAGACCCCTCACCGATCCTACCCCTCACCGACCCGACCCCTCACCGACCCCTCACCGACCCGACCCCTCACCTCCCAGACCCCTCACCGCCCCGACCCCTCACCTCCCCGACCCCTCACCTCCCAGACCCCTCACCGACCCGACCCCTCACCGACCCCTCACCGCCCCGACCCCTCACCTCCCCGACCCCTCACCGACCCCTCACCGACCCGACCCCTCACCTCCCCGACCCCTCACCGACCCCTCACCGCCCCGACCCCTCACCGACCCTACCCCTCACCGACCCCTCACCGCCCCGACCCCTCACCTCCCCGACCCCTCACCGCCCAGACCTCTCACCGACCCGACCCCTCACCGACCCCTCACCGCCCCGACCTCTCACCGCCCCGACCTCTCACCTCCCAGACCCCTCACCGACCCTACCCCTCACCGATCCTACCCCTCACCGCCCCGACCCCTCACCGCCCCGACCCCTCACCGACCCGACCCCTCACCGACCCCTCACCGCCCCGACCCCTCACCGACCCCTCACCGCCCCCTCACCGCCCCGACCACTCACCTCCCAGACCCCTCACCGACCCGACCCCTCACCGACCCGACCCCTCACCGCCCCGACCCCTCACCGACCCCTCACCGCCCCCTCACCGCCCCGACCCCTCACCTCCCAGACCCCTCACCGACCCGACCCCTCACCGACCCGACCCCTCACCGACCCGACCTCTCACCGCCCCGACCCCTCACCTCCCAGACCCCTCACCGACCCGACCCCTCACCTCCCTGACCCCTCACCGACCCGACCCCTCACCGCCCCGACCCCTCACCGACCCCTCACCGCCCCGACCCCTCACCTCCCAGACCCCTCACCGACCCCTCACCAACCCCTCACCGCCCCGACCCCTCACCTCCCAGACCCCTCACCGCCCCGACCCCTCACCTCCCAGACCCCTCACCGCCCCGACCCCTCACCTCCCAGACCCCTCACCGCCCCGACCCCTCAACGCCCCGACCCCTCACCGATCCTACCCCTCACCGACTCCTCACCGCCCCGACCCCTCACCGACCCCTCACCGACCCTACCCCTCACCGACCCCTCACCGCCCCGACCCCTCACCGACCCCTCACCGCCCCGACCCCTCACCGCCCTGACCCCTCACCGACCCCTCACCGCCCCCTCACCGCCCCGACCCCTCACCGCCCCGACCCCTCACCGACCCCTCACCGCCCCGACCCCTCACCGACCCCTCACCGCCCCCTCACCGCCCCGACCCCTCACCTCCCAGACCCCTCACCGACCCGACCCCTCACCGCCCCCTCACTGCCCCGACCCCTCACCGCCCCGACCCCTCACCGACCCCTCACCGACCCCTCACCGCCCCGACCCCTCACCTCCCAGACCCCTCACCGACCCGACCCCTCACCGACCCGACCCCTCACCGCCCCGATCCCTCACCTCCCAGACCCCTCACCGATCCTGCCCCTCACCGACCCCTCACCGCCCCCTCACCGCCCCGACCCCTCACCGCCCCCTCACCTCCCAGACCCCTCACCTCCCCGACCCCTCACCGCCCCGACCCCTCACCGCCCCGACCCCTCACCGACCCCTCACCTCCCAGACCCCTCACCTCCCCGACCCCTCACCGCCCCGACCCCTCACCGCCCCGACCCCTCCCCGACCCCTCACCGCCCCGACCCCTCACCGCCCCGACCCCTCACCGATCCTACCCCTCACCGATCCTACCCCTCACCGACCCCTCACCGCCCCGACCCCTCACCTCCCCGACCCCTCACCGCCCCGACCCCTCACCTCCCCGACCCCTCACCGCCCCGACCCCTCACCACCGCGACCCCTCACCACCCAGACCCCTCACCGACCTCTCACCGCCCCGACCCCTCACCGACCCCTCACCTCCCAGACACCTCACCGCCCCGACCCCTCACCGACCCCTCACCTCCCCGACCCCTCACCTCCCAGACCCCTCACCGACCCCTCACCTCCCAGACCCGACCCCTCACCGACCCCTCACCGCCCCGACCCCTCACCTCCCAGACCCCTCACCGACCCCTCACCTCCCAGACCCCTCACCGCCCCGACCCCTCACCGCCCTGACCCCTCACCGCCCCGACCCCTCACCGAACCGTCACCGCCCCGACCCCTCACCTCCCAGACCCCTCACCGCAGCGACCCCTCACCGCCCCGACCCATCACCGACCCCTCACCGCCCCGACCCCTCACCGACCCCTCACCGCCCCGACCCCTCACCTCCCAGACCCCTCACCGCCCCGACCCCTCACCGACCCTACCCCTCACCGACCCCTCACCGACCCGACCCCTCACCGACCCCTCACCATCCCGACCCCTCACCGACCCCTCACCGCCCCGACCCCTCACCGACCCCTCACCCCCCCTGGGGGAAATTACCCCTCGGGCCGTGAGGCTGGTGGATATCCGCTCTCGGAGCGCTCCTTAAAGGGGCCGCCGTGTTTTCCTGTCGGCTGACTCTCGGGTCGGCTCAGGAATGGTGGCCCGAGTGTGGTCCACGCTGCCATCGTACAGCCCGCGCTCCGCCTTGGGCACTGGGCTACCGGCCCGGTCCCACACTGCTCTGGGGGCCCAGTGGGGGCCATCAGAGGCCTTGCAGAGTAAGCAGCGACCCTGCCCCTTTAATGTACGGGGGAGGGGCATCAAACAACAACAGCCCGACACGGAGCATCCGCGTATCGTGTCCTTCAGCGCCCCGGTTACCGCACGGTTACCACCCCGTTACCGTCCAGGTTACCACGGCTACCGCCCCGGTTACCCCGATTATTGCCCCGGTTACAGCCCCGGTTATGCCCTGGTTACTGCCCCGTTTATCTCCCCGGTTACCCTGGTTTCTGCCCCAATTACCGCCCCGGTTACTCCGATTACAGCCCTGGTTAACGCCCCGGTTAAAGCCCCGGTTACCACCCCAGTTACTGCCCCACTTACCCCGGTTACTGCCCCACTAACCCAGGTTACCGCCCCGGTTACCGCCCCGGTTACTCCGGTTATCGCCCCGGTTACTGCCCCACTTACCCCGGTTGCCGCCTCGGTTACCGCGCCGGTTACTGCCCTGGTTACTGCCCCAGTTACTGTCCCACTTACCCCGGTTACCGCCCGGTTACTGCCCCGGTTACCGCCCCGGTTACCGTCCAGATTACTGCCCTGGTTACTGCCCCAGTTACTGCCCCACTTACCCCGGTTACCGCCCCGGTTACTGCCCCGGTTACCGCCCCGGTTACTGCCCCACTTACCCCGGTTATTGCCCCGGTTACTGCCCCACTTACCCCGGTTACCACCCCCATTACCGCCCCGGTTACCACCCCGGTTACTGCCCTGGTTACTGCCCCACTTACCCCGGTTACCGCCCCGGTTACTGCCCCACTTACCCCGGTTACTGCCCCGGTTACTGCCCCGGTTACTGCCCCAGTTACTGCCCCACTTACCCCGGTTACCGCCCCAGTTACTGCCCCGGTTACTGTCCTGGTTACTGCCCCAGTTACTGCCCCACTTACCCCAGTTACTGCCCCACTTACCCCAGTTACTGCCCCACTTACCCCGGTTACCGCTCCGGTTACTGCCCCACTTACCCCTGTTACTGCCCCACTTACCCCGGTTACCGCCCCGGTTATCACCCCACTTAACCCAGTTACCGCCCCGGTTACTGCCCCACTTACCCCGGTTACCGCCCCACTTACCCCAGTTACTGTCCCACTTACCCCAGTTACCGTCCCGGTTACCGCCCCGGTTACCCCGGTTACTGCCCCCGAAGGACGTGGAGTACGTGAGATTGCGCTCTGCTTCCTTCGAGGGGCAGTGAGGGTAATTCCGCGGTGGGGGCGGGACTTCTGCACTGGGCACTAAACGTCGCGGCCCCGGAAGGTTCCGCCCACAATCGGGGCGCGGGGTAATTTCCCCCCTCAGTGTTACATGGGTCTGGGTGTTGGGACAGACACTCCTCACCATTGTGTGAGGAAACCCTTTCTGTCAGTCTGTGAGGGGAGGGGGCCGGGTCTTTGGGCACAGAGTGTTTAGGAACAGAACTCGGGCAGTAAGGGAGGCAGTCGGCCTTTTGTAAACTGAAGCTGCTCAGTGGGCAGCCCAGTGCTGCTCGAAGGGTCAGTAAAGGCAGGGACTGCGGGGAGAGAGGTTGGGCAGAGGAGTTGTGTCTGAATCCAGATTACCTGCCCAATGGCTGGGAGCATGGTGTGTCCTTTATCTTGTGTCTCACTCACTGTAAGTTCTACACACTCAATTAGGCAATTATATAAAGTGACCAGATAATCTGCTTCAGTGACATTGGGCCCAGGACACCAGGAAAACTCCCAGCTCTTCTCCCAACATAGTGCCATGGGATTCTTCACATATTCACAACCTTGGTCATATCTGAGCCTGAAATGAGCTTCCAACCACATATCCACAGCATAACTAACTCCACCTATTCCCAGCTCCGTAACATCACCCGTCTCCACCCCTGCCTCAGCACTTCCGCTGCTGGAGCCCTCACCAATGCCCTTGTTACCCCCAGACTTGACTATTCCAACGCATTGCTGGCCGGCCTCCCACATTCTACTCAATGTAAACTAGAGGTGATCCAAAACTCGGCTGTCCCGTGTCCTAACTCGCACCAAGTCCCACTCACCCATCACCCCCTGTGCTCACTGACCCATGTCCTAACTCGCACCAAGTCCCACTCACCCATCACCCCCTGTGCTCACTGCCCTGTGTCCTAACTCACACCCAGTCCTGCTCACCCATCACCCCCTGTGCTCACTGACCTGTGTCCTAACTCACACCCAGTCCCGCTCACCCATCACCCCCTGTGCTCACTGACCTGTGTCCTAACTCACACCCAGTCCCGCTCACCCATCACCCCCTGTGCTCACTGACCCGTGTCCTAACTCGCACCCAGTCCCGCTCACCCATCACCCCCTGTACTCACTGCCCCGTGTCCTAACTCACACCCAGTCCCACTCACCCATCACCCCCTGTGCCCCGTGTCCTAACTCACACCCAGTCCCACTCACCCATCACCCCCTGTGCTCACTGCCCCGTGTCCTAACTCGCACCAAGTCCCGCTCACCCATCACCCCCTGTGTTCACTGCCCTGTGTCCTAACTCGCACCCAGTCCCATTTACCCATCACCCCCTGTGCCCCGTGTCCTAACTCACACCAAGTCCCGCTCATCCATCACCCCCGGTGCTCACTGCCCCGTGCCCTAACTCGCACCGTCCCGCTCACCCATCACCCCCTGTGTTCACTGCCCTGTGTCCTAACTCGCACCCAGTCCCACTCACCCATCACCCCCTGTGCTCACTGACCTACATTGGCTCCAGGTTAAGCAACGCCTCGATTTCAAAATTCTCATCCTTGTTTATAAATTCCTCCACAGCCTCGCCCCTCCCTATCTCTGTAATATCCTCCAGCCCCACAACCCTCCGAGATGTCTGTGCTCCTCTAAATCTGTCCTCCTGAGCATCCCTGATTATAATCACTCAACCATCGGTGGCCGTGCCTTCAGCTGCCTGGGCCCCAAGCTCTGGAACTCCCTCCCTAAACCTCTCCACCTCATTACCTTTCTTTCCTCATTTAAGATGTTCCTTAAAACCTTTCTCTTTGACCAGGCTTGTGGTCACCTGCCCTAATATCTCTTTATGCCGCTCAGTGTCACATTACGGGTGCGAGTTAGGACACCGGTAGCCGAGTTTTGGATCAGCTCCAGATTATGTCGGGGAGAATGTGGGAGGCCAGCCAGGAGTGCGCTGGAATAGTCAAGTCTGGAGGTAACAAAGGCATGGAACAACAGCACCGGGTGTACATGTATCACACCCGCACCGGTAACATTTAAAGTACCACTCTGTCTGTCGACATGTCTCTCTCTCTCTCTATTATCTGTGTATATAAAATGTGTGTCACTTCTCTCTACACTTTAACCACTATGTGGAACATTCCCATTACACTTTCACATTGAACTCCCAGTTGCTGTTACTGATTGGCTGAGCTGTGCGCGGGGCTCAGGACCAGGGGGGTCGGTTACTGTTACTGATCGCCCCCCGCCCTCCCCGAACACAGATCAGTGGGTCAGGGTCAGGGTCAGGGTTAGGGTTAGTGTCAGGGTCAGGGTTAGGGTCAGGGTCAGGGTCAGGGTTAGGGTTAGTGTCAGGGTCAGGGTTAGGGTCAGGGTCAGGATTAGGGTTAGGGTTAGGGTTAGGGTCAGGGTAAGGGTTAGGGTCAGGGTCAGGGTCAGGGTTAGGGTCAGGGTTAGTGTTAGGGGCTCAGGACCAGGAGGGTCAGTTACTGTTACCGATCTCCCCCCCCGCCCTCCCCGAACACAGGTCAGTGGGTCGCTCACAGAACCGACCCGCTGGTGCCCTGTCGATAAGCAGCGGAAGCGGCTGTTTAGACAGAGACCTTATCAGTAACAAGCAGCGACACACACCCAGAACTAAACTGGTCCCGTCAACGATTATCGATGGAAACCCCACTCAGAATGGTCACTGACTGGCTCGGCTCCACAGCCAGCAAATTGTTTCTAAGCTGAGAGAGTTGCCCAGCCCTGAATGCCCCCCTCCTGTGTTTTCCATCCTGTTCCCTTCCTCGCTCTTTACCCCACGTCTCCCTCAGTGAGGCCGTGTTCATAAAGTCAGAGAATCAGAGAGCACTTCCCACACAGGAGGCCATTCGGCCCATCGTGTCCACACCGGCCGACCAAGAGCTACCCAGCCTAATCCCACTTTCCAGCCCTCGGTCCGTAGCCCTGTGGGTTACAGCACTTCAGGTGTACATCCAGGTACTGTTTAAATGTGGTGAGTGTTTCTGCCTCTACCACCCCTTCAGGCCGTGAGTTCCAGACCCCCACCACCCTCTGGGTGAAGAAATATTTCCTCATCGCCCCTCTAACCCTTCCCCCAATTACTTTAAATCTATGTCCCCTGGTTGTTGACCCCTCTGCTAAGGGAAATAGCTACTTCCTATCCACTCTATCCAGGCCCCTCATAATTTTATACACCTCAATTAAATCTCCCCTCAGCCTCCTCAGTTCCAAATAAAACACCCCCGGCCTATCCAATCTTTCCTCCTCGGTAACATTCTCCAGTCCCAGCAACATCCTCGTAAACCTCCTCTATACCCTCTCCAGTGCAATCACATGTTTCCTGTAATGTGGTGATCAGAACTGCACGCAGTACTCCAGCTGTGGCCTAACAATGTTGTGTACAGTTCAAGCCTAACCCCCCTGCTCTTGTATCCTGTGCCTCGGCCAATAGAAGTCTGACCCAGAACATACGGAGGCTCCCCGAGCCCGGCCCACGGGTGAGTGCTGTGATTGAAGGAGTGTGGATGGGCCGGTTCCATGGTCACAAGGGTTGATATGTTGGACAGTGTCCCTGACAGTGGTGTGGAGATTGTGTTACTGGACCAGGAATCCCGAGGCCTGGGCCGGTCCAGTGCACTCATCAATCCCACCAGTTTAACAATCTGAAATCAGTTTACAAATCTGGAGCTTTTAAAGAGGAGCAGGTAGCGGTGAGAGTCCCGACTGTTGTTCAGGGAAGGAAACCTGTCGCCCTTACCCGGCCCGGCCTATATGTGACTCCAGACCCACACCAACTCCTCACTGCCCTGTGAGGTGGGCCGGGCCAGACACTGGGTTGTCCCAAACCCAGGGTCAGGGAGAAGGCCAAATACCATCACTCCCTTCTCATTGGCGACTAGGGCATGGGCACAAAATGGCGGCTTGGCCAGCGATGGCCACATCCCGAGAACGGAGTGTTCAACAATCGCAGCCATTATTGGCTCCGTGTTTTCCACTCCCTCTGCACGGCCGTGTGGTGGGGGAGGGGCTGGGGGACGGGGATTGATGTGGGGGGAGGGGAGGGAGGGAGAGGAGAGGGGATTGATGGGGGCAGGGGGAGGGGATTGATGGAGAGGGAGGGTGAGGGGATCAATCGGGGGTCCGAAGGTCAGGAACCCGGGAAACCCACACAGCCAGCTTGCCTGAAACTTGATCATCATTTTTGGGAAATATTCGGGGCCAAAAAAAAACGGGCATAATAAGAAGCTGCCCATTTAAAACAGATGAGGAGGAATTTCTTCTCTCAGAGGGTTATAAATCTGTGGAGAGCTGGGGAGCCTGTGTCATTGAATAAATTTAAGATGGAGACAGACAGATTTTTGAGCGATAAGGGAATAAAGGGTGATGGGGAACGGGCAGGAAGTGGAGCTGAGTCCATGATCAGATCAGCCAGGCTCTTATTAAATGGCGGAGCAGGCTCGAGGGGCCTACTCCTGGTCCTATTTCTTATGTTCTTATGTACAGATATCTCCCTGAGGGAGAGGGACTGAGAGACAGCAGTCAGTGTACAGATATCTCCCTGAGGGAGAGGGACTGAGAGACACCAGTCAGTGTACAGATATCTCCCTGAGGGAGAGGGACTGAGAGACACCAGTCAGTGTACAGATATCTCCCTGAGGGAGAGGGACTGAGTGACACCAGTCAGTGTACAGATATCTCCCTGAGGAAGAGGGGACTGAGAGACACTAGTCAGTGTACAGATATCTCCCTGAGGGAGAGGGACTGAGAGACACCAGTCACTGTACAGATATCTCCCTGAGAGAGAGGGACTGAGAGACACCAGTCAGTGTACAGATATCTCCCTGAGGGAGAGGGACTGAGAGACAACAGTCAGTGTACAGATATCTCCGTGAAGGTGTAGGGGACTGAGAGACACCAGTCAGTTGTAGGAGAGGACGAAAACCCCCTCATTTTACCCAGAAGGAAAAGGGCTGTGGGATCAGTCTGTGCTGTGAATTGAAACCGATACTGTTTGACCTTGGCAGAGCAGTGATTGGACGGGGAGGACACCGGAGGGCCAATGGTGAGAGAGAGTCAGCCCGAAGCATGGGGCTTTCAAGCCAATGGGAGAGCACTTGCTCGAAAACTGTGGGACTGACCCATAGCCATTATCGGACTATTGTCTTTCCCATGTTTACACTATGGAAGGAAATGATGCAGACCTTCAGAAAACTAGGGAACCCAAAACAAACCAAGGGCCTACAATGGCCACAGGAGGCCAACGCAATCAACACCCACTCAAACCTTGAGTAGGTTAACATCAGTGGAAAAAACCCACAATAATCTAAAACTGCCTCATTTTTCAAAATCACAAAGCCCACCAATGGGAAGAATCAATTTCAGCAGGAGAGGTGGACTGGATAATCTGGCTATAAAAATGGGTTTCTGACGTAGTGTGTGTGGTTCCCTGCTCTCGTGATCCAACAACCAGCAAGCCCCTCGACACTGAAGGAAAACCAGTGTCCGAAGACACCGAAGATAGAAGAAACAAACCACCAGACTGCGGAAGGCACAGTAGTGAGTATAACCTCTGGTCCCCGGAACTCCCAACTCAGTTAGGCCAGGAAAGGTGGGAGGTTGGGCATTGTACTGCTAAACTGGTGTAAAGATTTTCGTTGTGTCCGTTTAGTGGGATTTTGGGGGATTGTTTTGTTGGGGTATTGCTGTTTGTTCAGATATACCTTGTCAAATAAATTGGAAGCCTAAGTTCCTCTTGGAATCACCTTGTCTCAGTTCTATTGTATTACATCTCCTGATCGTGAGTCTTATGTCAGAACCATGTAAGTGAAGCTAGGAGCGCCTCGAAAACGCTCAACTGTGTGTCACAGGCTCGGGAAGAAGGGGTTAGGAGTGTTTGGCACTCACAGGTGCCTCACAGGCTAGGCATAAGCTGTGGGGACGCACGAGTCTCAAAACCCCCTTCATAAGCTGTGGACACAGTCTCTCCAGGGGTGCTCTTGCAGCACTCAGGTACCTCACAGGGCAGGGTCCACAGGGGACAAAGGAGAGTATTGGGGGCTAGAGGAGAACCCAAAGGTAAGAGGCAGCCGACCACCTCCTGAGGCACCGGTGGTTTGTCCGGTGGGGTACCAGGAGGAGTGGGGCACGCAGGTAGTAGCATACCCAGGGCTGGGGGCAGGACCAATGTGTCCCGTTTGGCAGCAGGGATGTGAGGCTCCTGCCAAGGGTCAGTTAAGGGCTGGATCAGGCGATCAGGCACTGCCTGCCACACCGGGTATGGTGGGACAGCCGGAGGTAGAGGGACCAGCGCAGAAAGATCCTGAACCAGGGCGGATGTACCCGGTCAGGCAGCGCAAGTACGGTCCTCCACAGGGAGGTGGCCAAGGTCAGGGAGCGCTGGAGAGCGACTTTATTATTCCCCATGGAGTTCAATCACTCAGGGCCATGGTGGCCCATTTGGCCAAACTCACTCGCTGCGGGGACCCGACTATCCACTTCATAGAGGTGATGCAGGCAGGGGAAATTAATGGGTGCGACGAGGAAGAGACAGCCAAGCTGCTGCTCTTCTCTCTGGACAGCAAATTGTACCAGGCCCTACCGGCAGAATGCCGGAGGGGACAGCGTACATTTACTGAGGTCCAGTGGGCCGTCCTTGAGTCTATGGGCTTCGATGACGGCAGTCCTTTCGAACGGGTCGCAGGGGAAACCCCGCAGGCGTTTGCGGACAGGCTATGGGTGGTATACCACGCAGCCTGTGGGGAGCTCCTCGACCGGGCGAATCTTTCCGCGGTACAGACTGGCCGCTGTTTGAGGATGCTGGTGGCAAACTGCTTGCCCCGGCTCAAGGCCAGGGCAGAACTGTGGTTCGATTCCCGGGACCCCAACCTCACTGAGGAAGCAGTGGTCAGGCAACTGGCACTGGTCCAACGGAATGGAGGAGGGGAGGAGGAGAAAACCTCCAAAGGTCGGGTAAATGAAGTAAAACCCAACTCGATTCCCAAAAGGGAATGGGACCAGGAGGGTGCCGCTCATCTGATGAGGAGGGAGTGTGCTACAGGTGCGGGAAAGCTGGGCATTTTAAAAGGGATTGCAGGAGCCCAGTAAAGAGATATGGGGGGAGAAGTCCTTCAGGAGCCGCCCAGAGTGGGGGAAGTGGAGCGAGCTCCTCACCATCCCTTGACCAGATAGTAGCTGCAGTGAGGACAGCACTGGAGGGGACTGGGAAGGTAGCCACGGCAACAGGCAGGGAAGCACCAGAAACCCTGCCAGAACAGAGGCCGTGACTAGCCCAGACCCAGCCTGTATACCTGTGCCCACTAGAATACGACCCCTGGGGACGACCCTGGGTCAAGATGGAGGTTGAGGGTGTATTGGGTACTTACCTTTTGGACACTGGTGCTTCCAGCACCATAGTCCATTCGGAGGACCCCACAACCTCACCTCTATCAAACGGGGTGCCGTATCAACTAGTTGAGTTCACAGGTGATGAGAAGGCTGGGTTTTTCTCAGTCCCGCTCACAGTTCGTTTAGGAGCACTCCAAACACAATGGAAGTGCGTCCTGATGAACTGGGAGCAGGTGGGAAAAGGGATCTTGGGGGCTGATTTTATCATCGCTCGCCAGATCCTAGTAGACTTGAGGAATCACTGTCTATGGGGCACAGTGGGCACGGGAGCAGAGGGAGAAGTCATGGTTATTGATAAGAAACAGGGAAAAGGGACTCAGTGTACAATGAAGCCAAAAGTTACGACCTGGAGGTTCTGGTCGGTAAACCCCGGCCCAGTACCGGGCCTATGTACAAGCAAATCTTGCAGCATTTGCCACCCATAAACACGATTGTGGGAGAGTCACAGGAGTGGAGGTTAGAATAGATGGGGATCCCATGTCCCGCCCGCAAAAGCAGTATGGCTTTCCCCGAGAGGCAGAAGCAGACTTGGAGACAGCTTTAAGCTCGCTTGTCGAGCAGGATGTTTTGAGACCCATAGCCACCCATGTTAACTCCCCGCTTTGGCCGGTTAGGAAACCGGACAATTCTTGGAGGGCTACGGTGGATTATAGGGTGCTCAATAAAAACATCCCAGCTTGTGCCCCCACAGTAGCGGTGGTTGTGGATCTGATCGGGGAAATCCCTGCATCCACAACCACGTTCACAGTGTTGGACATATCCAACGGGTTCTGGTCTATCCCTGTACGGAGGGAAGACCAGTACAAGTTTGCCTTCACCTTCCGGGAACAGCAGTATACATGGAGCTGCCTCCCACAGGGCTTTCATAATAGTCCCAGCACCTTTCACCAATGCATGGCGAACTGCTAAAAGGCTTCAGCCAGCCACACCAGCTGGTCCAGTATGTGGACGACCTGTTGTTGTTCACAGACAGCAGTGAGGAACACGGTCCACTGCTGGCCGAACTGCTGGTCTTACTGAAGGAAGGGGGTTTTAAAGTTAACCCCAAGAAAGCCCAGATAGGTCTAGGAGAGGTAAAATTCCTGGGCCTGACGATAAGGGCAGGAGAAAGGGCCATTGATGAGGCTAGAAGAATGGCAGTGCAGGAACTCCCTGTCCCTAGGGATGTGTCGGGGGTAAGGTCTTTCCTGGGAATCACTGGCTACTGTAGGGACTTCATCGAGGACTATGCAGCCACTGCCGCCCCTCTGCTCAGACTCCTACATAAGGGGGTCGAGTGGGAATGGGACGAGGGCTGTGAGGCAGCATTTGTCCATCTTAAGAGAGACCTGCAGGTAGCACCAGCCCTCGGGGCAATTGATGGGGGGGAGGAATTCTTCCTGGAGGTGGCAGCCAGTGGTGACAGCTTAAGTGCAGTGTTGCTCCAGGGGCGAAACGGTCAGCTGAGACCAGTGGTGTACTCCTCCAGGGTCCTCACGGAGGTAGAAAAGGGATACTCCAATTGTGAGAGGCACTTGCTTGCCACCCACTGGGCAGTAAAGAGAGCTCAGATCTTTACCGGAATATCCCCCATTACACTCCTCACCCATCATACCCCGACACAGATGCTGTTGGACGGGAGGATTAAGGACGGGACAGTGAGCAGTGCTAGAATCACTCGCTGGACCCTCATCCTCTCTCAAATGACTTTAAAGGTCAAGGGCCTCTGCGAGCCCAGGCTCGCAGCAAATTTAATCTATCCAGAGCAGCCGCATCGATGCTCTGTGGAGGGGGTATGGGACATTAACTTTGGATTTCGGGCAGGGATACACCCCACAGGCCGCGAGATCTACGTTGATGGCTCCAGTTCAGTGTCCGCGGGTACAAGACTCACGGGCTGTGGAGTTTGGGATCCCAAGGCAGGGATTGCCTTGGCTCTTAAACTTCCATGCACCCTGAGCGCCCAGCAGGCGGAACTCTTGGCGGTGATGTATGTGGTCACACACCCCGAGGAATTCCCTACCCCATACACGGTTTGCTCAGACAGCATGTTCACTTGCAATTCATGTACAGAGTATCTGGCGATTTGGTCACGCCGGGGGTACACCTCTGTGGATGGGAAGCCCCTTGTGACCAAACCCCTGCAAGAAAAGATCGTGGCTGCAGTGGGAGAAACCGGGGATGTATATATCCATAAGGTAAAGGCCCACTCCAAAACTGAGCCACGGGGGGAAGGTAACCAGCAGGCAGACCTGCTGGCAAGGGAAGGTGCTCGCACAGGTCGCCCATGGGACCCATACGAGGCAGGCAGGATAGCAGCAGCAAGAAGCAAGCCAGGGACACAAGGGAGCGTAGGGGTGGCTGTGGCCCCGGACCTAAAAGTAGTCCAGATGCAGGATCCGATCCTGAAGGCTGCCTTGGCTGCTATTAAAAGGGGGGAAAAGGCGGAGGGCCCGTACAGTGCTGTAGATATTGCTGTGCGGGAAGACATGTTGTTTAAAGGGGACAAATGGGTAGTGCCGCCACAACACCGGAGGGAATTCCTTCAGCTGGCCCATGAGGGTCCAGGTGCGGGACACCCTGGGCCGGAATCTACCTGGCAACGGGTAGAAAAGGCAGGGTGGTGGCCAGGCCTCCGGGAAGACGTCCGTGACTTCTGTGCGGGCTGTCTGGTTTGTGCTGCAAACAACCCAGACCCTCAGAAAAGGAAGGTGTCTATGGGACACGTCAGGTGGGTAGAGGGACCATGGCAGTCGATCCAGATCGACTACATCGGACCCCTACCGGCCGCCCAGGGTGGTTATAAATACTGCCTCGTCCTGGTGGATGTGTTTTCCAAGTGGGTGGAAGCCTTCCCTTGCCGAACAGCTACCGCGGTGGGGACTGCAAAAATCCTGGTGAGGGAGGTGTTCTCTCGGTGGGGTCTACCTCAAATCGTGGAGTCCGACCGAGGAAGCCACTTCACCGGCCAGGTGATGCAGGCCACCCTAAAGGTGCTGAGGGATAAGAGCCAAATGGCATGTGGCCTACAACCCTCAGTCCTCAGGCCCCATAGAACACCTGAACCGGACCCTAAAGGAAAGGCTGCGCCAGGAGACGGGAGACTCACCGAACAAGTGGGTGGAGGTCTTACCGTTGGTCCTCATGGGAATCCGGGCCAGTCAGTCAAAGAGCACAGGGTACTCACCCCATGAGCTGATGACGGGCCGGATCATGAGATCCCCAGTGCATGTGTTGGCGCCGGTTCTCACCGAAGGGCAGCTCCGAGAGGTGAACCGGGAACGGTTTGTCAGGAATCTGTGTGAACAGCTTCAACAGATTCACTGGCAGGCGGCCAACAACATGGGTAAACAGCACCGTGCCAATCGGCTGCTGCTGGAACAGACTATATATCGACGGGATCAGTTTAGAGTTAAACTGGGGAAAGTTGGGCAATTTGGGAGACCTAGGGTTTTCTCACCACCCTGAACTTTGACACACTCGAGTGGTGTCTGACTGTGTCAGATGGGGGATTATGTAGGGGAGGACAAAAACCCCCTCATTTTACCCAGAAGGAAAAGGGCTGTGGGATCAGTCTGTGCTGTGAATTGAAACCGATGGAAGGAAAACTTTGGGACACAAATGGAGACCCCCCTCTCCCCAGTGTTTGGACTCATAGGAAAGGGAATTTAATTTGGAACTATCTACCAGAAAGTTTGAAATCCTAAAGTGCACATGGAAGAAACTACGAACTTTAATCGAATTTGGGATTTTTTTTAAAAGGTCTGCAAGAAAAGGGGTGGAGTCAATATCAAAAGGGCCAGTTTGGACATTGGAACTAATCAAATTGTCTGGGAACTGTATACCCTCGAAACTTGCCCCTTGAAAACATTAGCATTTAAACAATGCCATATACATATTCCAACACCTTTTTCATCAGGCATAGAAATATCTGGCTCAGGCCAGACTAACACAATGGCTTCAGGAGGCCAATGCAATCAACACCCACTCAAACCTTGAGTAGGTTAAGATCAGTGGAAAAAAAACCTAAAAACCCCAAACTGCTGCATTTTTCAAAATCAAAAGTCCACCAATGAGAAGAATCGACTTCAGCAGGAGAGGCGGACTGGATAATCTGGCTATAAAAAAGGGGTTTCTGACATCGTGGAATAGAGGAGTGATGATTTTCCCTGCCCTCGTGATTCAACAACCACAACCACAGGCCTCTCGACACTGAAGGAAAACCAGTGTCCGAAGACACTGAACATAGAAGAAATAAACCACCAGACTGCGGAAAGCACAGTAGTGAGTATAACCTCTGGTCCCCAGAACTCCCAGCTCAGTTAGGCCAGGAAAGGTGGGAGGTTGGGCATTGTACTGCTAAACTGGTGTAAAGATTTTCGTTGTGTCCGTTTAGTGGGATTTAGGGGGATTGTTTTGTTGGTGTATTGCTGTTTGTTGAGTTACACCTTGCCAAATAAATTGGAAGCCTAAAGTTCCTCTTGGAATCACCTTGTCTCAGTTCTATTGTATTACATCTCCTGATCGTGAGTCTTATGTCAGAACCGTGTAAGGGAAGCTAAGAGCGCCTCGAAAACGCTCAACTGTGTGTCACAGGCGAGGGAAGAAGGGGTTAGGAGTGTTTGACACTCACAGGTGCCTCACAGGCTAGGCATAAGCTGTGGGGACGCACGAGTCTCAAAACCCCCTTCATAAGCTGTGGACACAGTCTCTCCAGGGGTGCTCTTGCAGCACTCAGGTACCTCACAGGCCAGGCATAAGCTGTGGACACATCTCTCCAGGGGTGCTCTTGCAGCACTCAGGGTACCTCACAGGCCAGGCATAAGCTGTGAGGGCAGAAGGCCAGAGAGAGACACCCAAGGCACAACAACAACCCAGGGAAAACCCCTTACATCTGTGACTCCCCCTGTGTAGTCTCTGTAAGTACTGACCCACTCTGTGACTCCCCCTGTGTAGTCTCTGTAAGTACTGACCCACTCTGTGATTCCCCCTGTGTAGTCTCTGAAAGTACTGACCCATTCTGTGATTCCCCTGTGTAGTCTCTGTAAGTACTGACCCACTCTGTGATTCCCCCTGTGTAGTCTCTGTAAGTACTGACCCATTCTGTGATTCCCCCTGTGTAGTCTCTGTAAGTACTGCCCCACTCTGTGACTCCCCCTGTGTAGTCTCTGTAAGTACTGACCCACTCTGTGATTCCCCCTGTGTAGTCTCTGTAAGTACTGACCCACTCTGTGATTCCTGTGTAGTCTCTGTAAGTACTGACCCACTCTGTGACTCCCCCTGTGTAGTCTCTGTAAGTACTGACCCACTCTGTGATTCCCCCTGTGTAGTCTCTGTAAGTACTGACCCACTCTGTGATTCCCCCTGTGTAGTCTCTGTAAGTACTGACCCACTCTGTGATTCCCCCTGTGTAGTCTCTGTAAGTACTGACCCACTCTGTGATTCCCCCTGTGTAGTCTCTGTAAGTACTGACCCACTCTGTGACTCCCCCTGTGTAGTCTCTGTAAGTACTGACCCACTCTGTGATTCCCCCTGTGTAGTCTCTGTAAGTACTGACCCACTCTGTGATTCCCCCTGTGTAGTCTCTGTAAGTACAGACCCACTCTGTGACTCCCCCTGTGTAGTCTCTGTAAGTATAGACCCACTCTGTGACTCCCCCTGTGTAGTCTCTGTAAGTACTGACCCACTCTGTGATTCCCCCTGTGTAGTCTCTGTAAGTACAGACCCACTCTGTGATTCCCCCTGTGTAGTCTCTGTAAGTACTGACCCACTCTGTGATTCCCCCTGTGTAGTCTCTGTAAGTACAGACCCACTCTGTGATTCCCCCTGTGTAGTCTCTGTAAGTACTGACCCACTCTGTGATTCCCCCTGTGTAGTCTCTGTAAGTACTGACACACTCTGTGATTCCCCCTGTGTAGTCTCTGTAAGTACTGACCCACTCTGTGATTCCCGCTGTGTAGTCTCTGTAAGTACTGACCCACTCTGTGATTCCCCCTGTGTAGTCTCTGTAAGTACTGACCCACTCTGTGATTCGCCCTGTGTAGTCTCTGTAAGTACTGACCCACTCTGTGATTCCCCCTGTGTAGTCTCTGTAAGTACTGACCCACTCTGTGATTCCCCCTGTGTAGTCTCTGTAAGTACTGACTCACTCTGCGATTCCCCCTGTGTAGTCTCTGTAAGTACTGACCCACTCTGTGACTCCCCCTGTGTCGTCTCTGTAAGTACTGCCCCACTCTGTGACTCCCCCTGTGTAGTCTCTGTAAGTATAGACCCACTCTGTGACTCCCCCTTGTGTAGTGTCTGTAAGTACTGACCCACTCTGTGATTCCCCCTGTGTAGTCTCTGTAAGTATTGACCAACTCTGTGACTCCCCCTGTGTAGTCTCTGTAAGTACTGACCAACTCTGTGACTCCCCCTGTATAGTCTCTGTAAGTACTGACCCACTCTGTGATTCCCCCTGTGTAGTCTCTGTAAGTACTGACCCACTCTGTGATTCCCCCTGTGTAGTCTCTGTAAGTACTGACCCACTCTGTGACTCCCCCTGTGTAGTCTCTGTAAGTACTGACCCACTCTGCGATTCCTCCTGTGTAGTCTCTGTAAGTACAGACCCATTCTGTGATTCCCCTGTGTAGTCTCTGTAAGTACAGACCCACTCTGTGATTCCCCCTGTGTAGTCTCTGTAAGTACTGACCCACACTGTGACTCCCCCTGTGTAGTCTCTGTAAGTACTGACCCACACTGTGACTCCCCTGTGTAGTCTCTGTAAGTACAGACCCACTCTGTGACTCCCCCTGTGTAGTCTCTGTAAGTACAGACCCACTCTGCGATTCCCCCTGTGTAGTCTCTGTAAGTATAGACCCACTCTGTGATTCCCCCTGTGTAGTCTCTGTAAGTACAGACCCACTCTGTGATTCCCCCTGTGTAGTCTCTGTAAGTACTGACCCACTCTGTGATTCCCCCTGTGTAGTCTCTGTAAGTACAGACACACTCTGTGATTCCCCCTGTGTAGTCTCTGTAAGTACAGACCCACTCTGTGATTCCCCCTGTGTAGTCTCTGTAAGTACTGACCCACTCTGTGATTCCCCCTGTGTAGTCTCTGTAAGTACTGACCCACTCTGTGATTCCCCCTGTGTAGTCTCTGTAAGTACTGACCCACTCTGTGATTCCCCCTGTGTAGTCTCTATAAGTACTGACCCACTCTGTGATTCCCGCTGTGTAGTCTCTGTAAGTACTGACCCACTCTGTGATTCCCCCTGTGCAGTCTCTGTAAGTACTGACCCACTCTGTGACTCTCCCTGTGTAGTCTCTGTATGTACTGCCCCACTCTGTGATTCCCCCTGTGTAGTCTCTGTAAGTACAGACCCACTCTGTGATTCCCCCTGTGTCGTCTCTGTAAGTACTTTTTAAAAAGAAGGGAGAGAGAAAACAGCGTATTATAGATCGGTCAGCCTGACATCAGAAGTGGGTAAAATGATGGAATCAATTATTAAGGTTGTTATAGTGGCACATTTGGAAAGAGGTGACATGATAGGTCCAAGTCAGCATAGATTTGTGAAAGAAAAATCATGCTTGACAAATCTTCCGGAATTTTTTGAGGATGTTTCCAGGAGATTGGACAAGGGAGAACCAGTTAATGTTGTGTATTTGGACTCTCATAAGTCCTTCGACAAGGTCGCACACTAGAGATTAATGTGCAAAGTTAAAGCGCATGGGATTGGGAGTAGTGTGCTGACGTGGATTGAGAACTGGTTGTCAGACAGGAAGCAAAGAGTAGGAGTAAATGGGTACTTTTCAGAATGGCAGGCAGTGACTAGTGGGGTACCGCAAGGTTCTGTGCTGGGGCCCCAGCTGTTTACAGTGTACATTAATGATTTAGACGAGGTGATTAAATGTAGTATCTCCAGATTTGCGGATGACACGAAGTTGGGTGGCAGTGTGAGCTGCGAGGAGGATGCTATGAGGCTGCAGAGTGACTTGGATAGGTTAGGTGAGTGGGCAAATGCATGGCAGATGAAGTATAATGTGGATAAATGCGAGGTTATCCACTTTGATGGTAAAAACAGAGAGACAGACTATTATCTGAATGGTGACAGATTAGGAAAAGAGAAGGTGCAACGAGACCTGGGTGTCATGGTACGTCAGTCATTGAAGGTTGGCATGCAGGTACAGCAGGCGGTTAAGAAAGCAAATGGCATGTTGGCCTTCATAGCGAGGGGATTTGAGTACAGGGGCAGGGAAGTGTTACTACAGTTGTACAGGGCCTTGGTGAGGCCACACCTGGAGTATTGTGTACAGTTTTGGTCTCCTAACTTGAGAAAGGACATTCTTGCTATTGAGGGAGTGCAGCGAAGATTCACCAAACTGATTCCCGGGATGGCGGGACTGACATATCAAGAAAGACTGGATCAACTGGGATTGTATTCATTGGAGTTCAGAAGAGTGAGAGGGGACCTCATAGAAACGTTTAAAATTCTGATGGATTTAGACAGGTTAGATGCAGGAAGAATGTTCCCAATGTTGGGGAAGTCCAGAACCAGGGGTCACAGTCTAAGGATAAGGGGTAAGCCATTTAGGACCGAGATGAGGAGAAACTTCTTCACCCAGAGAGTGGTGAACCTGTGGAATTCTCTACCACAGAAAGTTGTATGAATTCATAGCTGAACATGCAACTTCAGTACCCCATTCCTGCTTTCTCACCATACCCCTTGATCCCCCTCGTAGTAAGGACTACATCTAACTCCTTTTTGAATATATTTAGTGAATTGGCCTCAACAACTAGGTGGTGAACTTCAGCGGGGACACTCCTAACCTGGACCTTCAGGTATAAAAGGGGAAGCTCCACCCACCTTCATCACTTGAGTGCTAAGAAATAACGGACAGGTCACAGACTGACCTTCTCGCAAGCATGGGCCTCGTGTGCATTTATACTGTATAGTAAGGACGTATCAATGGCGACAAGAAACTGGGATTTAAACCACGCGAGCATGGCCACTAGCAGAACAGACGAGAGGTACTGTGTTAAGGAATGGTTGGGACAGAGATTCAACATTGTTAAAGCAGCACACCGTTCTCCAGGCAGACAAGGGCAGTCAGGGACGATCGACTGACAAGGGACCTTTTGTTTCATTACAGATTACGATACTGAAGAACACCTCCACAATCTGGAGGAGGTGCTACACAGACTGGACCGGGTAGGTCTGCGACTGAAAATGCGAAGTGCGTCTTCCTAGCTCCAGAGGTAGACTTCCTGGGGATGAGGGTAGCAGCAGACGGGATCAGCCCTACTGCGTCCAAGACGGAAGCGATCCAGAGAGCACCCAGACCCCGTAACACGACGGAGCTGCGTTCGTTCCTGGGGCTCCTGAACTATTTTGGTAACATTCTTCCCAAATTGAGCACGCTGCTAGAGCCGCTACACGTGCTCCTACGCAAAGGTCGAGAATGGGTCTGGGGTGACAGCCAGGAAAGGGCTTTTAATAGAGCACGCAATTTGTTATGTTCCAACAATCTGTTAACGCTATAAGACCCATGTAAGAAACTTGTGTTAACGTGTGATGCGTCGTCCTATGGTGTCGGGTGTGTGTTGCAGCATGTCAATGCCAAGGGTCAGTTACAGCCGGTAGCTAATGCCTCCAGAAGTCTGTCCCAGGCAGAAAGGGGCTACGGGATGGTAGAAAAGGAGGCGCTCACATGTGTATATGCGGTAAAGAAAATGCACCAGTACCTGTTTGGCAGGAAATTTGAGCTGGAGACAGATCACAAACCCCTAACGTCCCTTTTGGCCGACAACAAGGCCATAAATGCAATTGCATCAGCCCGCATACAGAGGTGGGCACTCACGTTAGCTGCCTGTGACTACACAATTCGGCACAGACCGGGCACCGAAAACTGCGCCGATGCACTCAGCAGGCTCCCCCTAGCCACCACTGAGGGGGCTACCGAGCATGGTGCTGAGATGGTCATGGCTGTTGAAGCTTTCGGAAGCGAAGGCTCACCCGTGACAGCCCGTCAGATTAAAGTCTGGACAAATAGAGACCCACTATTGTCTCTAGTCAAGAAATGTGTCCTGAATGGGGACTGGGCAGCCACGGACAGGGCATGCCCTGAGAAATTTAAACCATTTCACAGGCGCAGGGGTGAACTCTCGATTCAGGCCGATTGCCTACTGTGGGGAAACCGCGTAGTCATGCCCCAGATGGGCAGAGAGGTGTTCATCAGAGAACTCCACAATGAGCACCCGGGCATTATCATGATGAAGGCAATTGCCAGGTCACACGTTTGGTGGCCAGGGATAGACGCAGATCTGGAACTTTGTGTTCGCAGGTGCAACACGTGTGCCCAGCTGGGCCATGCGCCCAGGGAAGCCCCCCTTAGCCCCTGGTCCTGGCCCACCAAGCCTTGTTCATGCATCCATGTGGACTACGCAGGTCCTTTCATGGGGAAAATGTTTTTGGTTGTAGTAGATGCCTACTCCAAATGGATCGAGTGTGACATTTTAAATTCAAGCACATCGTCTGCCACGGTAGAAAGTCTACGGGCAATGTTCGCCGCCCACGGTCTACCGGATATCTTGGTCAGTAACAATGGCCCGTGCTTCACAAGCACTGAATTCCAGGACTTCATGGCAGGCAATGGAATTAACCATGTTAGAACGGCACCGTTCAAGCCGGCCTCAAACGGCCAGGCAGAACGAGCAGTGCAGATAATCAAACAGGGGATGCTCAGATTCCAAGGGGGTTCCCTACAAAGCCGCTTATCACGGCTCCTGTTGGCCAATAGATCCTGACCACACTCGCTCACAGGGGTTCCACCCGCAGAGCTACTAATGAAAAGGACGCTCAAAACCAGGTTATCCCTTATACACCCCACCATGAAAGAAATTGTCGAGAGCAGGCGCCAGTCACAATGTGACTACCATGACAGGAATGCGAGGGCGCGATGTATTGATGTAAATGATCCTGTTTTTCTCCTCAACTACGCTGCAGGGCCCAAATGGCTCGCAGGCACTGTGGTTGCCAAAGAGGGAAAAAGGATTCTGGTAGTTAAACTTACCAATGGACAAATCTGCCGCAAACATGTGGGTCAAACAAAAAGGAGGTTCAGCAATCCCATAGAAGAAGCAGAGGAAGAACACGATATAGAGTTCACTCCACCACAGGTGACCGAACACCGGAACCAAAGGGAGGAGAGCCCAGTCACTGTGGGCAGTCCGGACAGGCCTGAGGCACCGCAAACAGCAGACACTCAGGCCAGCGCCCAACAACCGGAGCCCCAACTCAGGCACTCTACAAGGGAGCTTAAACCACCAGAGAGACTCAACCTGTGATCCCAATAAGACTTTGTGGGGGGAGGTGATGTCATGTAATCAACCAGCAATGTAACCCATGTATAAACTGACCTAAGTTGTACACCGTGAGAACACTGACCACTAGGTGGGAGACACTCCTAACCTGGACCTTCAGGTATAAAAGGGGAAGCTCCACCCACCTTCATCACTTGAGTGCTAAGGAATAAAGGACAGGTCACAGACTGACCTTCTCTCAAGCATGGGCCTCGTGTGCATTTATACTGTGTAGTAAGGATGTATTAGTTCGGAATCTCAGAGCCAATCCTTTCCGACTGTTACACAAATGTGCCCCAACTCCACTGGGGCTGTGCTGCTGTTGGAAGTGGACCGACACTGGGATGGTGTTGGGAGAATCTAGAATGTTGACTGCTAGGGATGGATGGATCTCTGAATAAGATTATGATTTTGCAAGACTTCAATGTTTCGAGAGCATTTCATGGCGTATTGAGATATTTACAGAGTACTTATCTCAATGGTTAATATTTAAGCAATTTCCTTTGATTCCTTGGGATCAAACCTTTGCTTCTTTTATTATTCCTCCCCTCGATAAAGGAGATGCTTGACTGGGTAAGGTCATTCTTTACAAATAACCTGTTGTTCCTGTTCGAGTGTCAGATAATATAGACCGTCCCGGGAATGAAATTCCTGGACTGAAGTGGAAGGACTGTAATCTAGAGGGCCTAGGAATGGAATTCCTGGATTGAGGCTGGAGCTGTGTCACGTACGTGCGTCCCATTGATCCATTACAGCGATCATCGCTCAGATACTGCCGTTTGGGAACATTTATTGATTGGGAATGTTTTGACCTGCTGGCCTGGGATCCAATGCATCAGAGAACAAGGTTGCTGCAATCTGTCTTTTCATCTTTTATCCCTCCTTTGTTTTTGTCACTTTCTCATCTTTGGTTCTCAGTTTTAATTCAATACAGGAATATAAACTATGTTATCTTTGTCCTCGGTATTTTATGGGTGGGTAACAAAATCGCACATTATCTCAATTTTAATTTAAAACTGTGTACAATACGGTGAGCTGGATTAAGTTGCAGTGAAGTATTGTGTTGACAATGGTTCAATGAGTCTGTTTGTTCAATGTCTGTGATTAATGTCAGTTACAGTGATGCCTAATGATGTCATCGGGGAATTCCCTCTGCTCGATGTAAGGAGCTCCCTTCAATGTTTCACCTCACACAATCAGCAGGTCTCCTCCAGCACAGATACCAGAAGTGAGTCACAGAAGGGAAGTCATGGTCGTACCTCCCGCCCCACCACCGCCTCCCATGACAGATGAATATCTAGCCACGTTTGCTGGATTTCGTCTAGAAGTTAAGATAACAAAATTATTGTTCGACATACAACGTATTTACTATCCTCTACTGGTTGCTTTTGGTGTTCCGAGTAAGTATCTATGTTCAGTTATTAAATATATAAATCATGTTTCACTGTAATATCATTCTTGCTCTGTACCAGGGGATAATCCATTATTAATGGTATTCTGGCTTTCAAACTGTTGCATTTTGTTTACGCACGTGTTGTAGTTTAATAAGACTGGCACATGCTCACTGCTGTTAGTGTATCTAGTACCTCGCTGTTAGTGTATCTGGTACCTCGCTGTTAGTGTATCTGGTACCTCACTGTTAGTGTATCTGGTACCTCACTGTTAGTGTATCTGGTACCTCACTGTTAGTGTATCTGGTACCTCGCTGTTAGTGTATCTGGTACCTCACCGTTAGTGTATCTGGTACCTCACTGTTAGTGTATCTGGTACCTCACTGTTAGTGTATCTGGTACCTCACTGTTAGTGTCCCTGGTACCTCACTGTTAGTGTCCCTGGTACCTCGCTGTTAGTGTCCCTGTTACCTCGCTGTTAGTGTATCTGGTACCTCACTGTTACTGTCCCTGTTACCTCGCTGTTAGTGTATCTGGTACCTCACTGTTACTGTCCCTGGTACCTCGCTGTTAGTGTCCCTGTTACCACGCTGTTAGTGTATCTGGTACCTCGCTGGTAGTGTATCTGGTACCTCACTGTTAGTGTATCTGGTACCTCACTGTTAGTGTATCTGGTACCTCACTGTTAGTGTATCTGGTACCTCACTGTTAGTGTCCCTGGTACCTCACTGTTAGTGTATCTGGTCCTCTCTGTTAGTGTATCTGGTACCTCGCTGTTAGTGTATCTGGTACCCCGCTGTTAGTGTATCTGGTACCTCGCTGTTAGTGTATCTGGTACCTCGCTGTTAGTGTATCTGGTACCTCACTGTTAGTGTATCTGGTACCTCGCTGTTAGTGTATCTGGTACCTCACTGTTAGTGTATCTGGTACCTCAATGTTAGTGTATCTGGTACCTCGCTGTTAGTGTCCCTGGTACCTCACTGTTAGTGTATCTGGTACCTCACTGTTAGTGTATCTGGTACCTCGCTGTTAGTGTATCTGGTACATCACTGTTAGTGTATCTGGTACCTCGCTGTTAGTATATCTGGTACCTCGCTGTTACTATATCTGGTACCTTACTGTTAGTGTATCTGGTACCTCGCTGTTAGTGTATCTGGTACATCACTGTTAGTGTATCTGGTACCTCGCTGTTAGTATATCTGGTACCTCGCTGTTAGTATATCTGGTACCTTACTGCTAGTGTATCTGGTACCTCGCTGTTAGTGTCCCTGGTACCTCGCTGTTAGTGTATCTGGTACCTCACTGTTAGTGTATCTGGTACATCGCTGTAAGTGTATCTGGTACATCGCTGTAAGTGTATCTGGTACCTCACTGTTAGTGTCCCTGGTACCTCGCTGTTAGTGTCCCTGTTACCTCGCTGTTAGTGTATCTGGTATCTCACTGTAAGTGTATCTGGTACCTCACTGTTAGTGTCCCTGGTACCTCGCTGTTAGTGTCCCTGTTACCTCACTGTTAATGTATCTGGTACCTCACTGTTAGTGTATCTGGTACCTCACTGTTAGTGTATCTGGTACCTCAATGTTAGTGTATCTGGTACCTCGCTGTTAGTGTCCCTGGTACCTCACTGTTAGTGTATCTGGTACCTCACTGTTAGTGTATCTGGTACCTCGCTGTTAGTGTATCTGGTACATCACTGTTAGTGTATCTGGTACCTCGCTGTTAGTATATCTGGTACCTCGCTGTTAGTATATCTGGTACCTTACTGTTAGTGTATCTGGTACCTCGCTGTTAGTGTATCTGGTACCTCACTGTTAGTGTATCTGGTACCTCGCTGGTAGTGTATCTGGTACCTCACTGTTAGTGTATCTGGTACCTCGCTGTTAGTGTATCTGGTACTTCACTGTTAGTGTATCTGGTACCTCACTGTTAGTGTATCTGGGACCTCACTGTTAGTGTATCTGGTACCTCACTGTTAGTGTATCTGGTACCTCGCTGTTAGTGTATCTGGTACCTCACTGTTCGTGTATCTGATACCTCTCTGTTAGTGTATCTGGTACCTCTCTGTTAGTGTATCTGGTACCTCGCTGTTAGTGTATCTGATACCTCTCTGTTAGTGTATCTGGTACCTCTCTGTTAGTGTATCTGGTACCTAGCTGTTAGTGTATCTGGTACCTCACTGTTAGTGTATCTGGTACCTCACTGTTCGTGTATCTGGTACCTCTCTGTTAGTGTATCAAGTACCTCACTGTTCGTGTATCTGGTACCTCGCTGTTAGTGTATCTGGTACCTCGCTGTTAGTGTATCTGTTACCTAGCTGTTAGTGTATCTGGTACCTCACTGTTAGTGTATCTGGTACCTCACTGTTGGTGTATCTGGTACCTCGCTGTTAGTGTATCTGGTACCTCACTGTTAGTGTATCTGGTACCTCACTGTTAGTGTATCTGGTACCTCACTGTTGGTGTATCTGGTACCTCACTGTTAGTGTATCTGATACCTCACTGTTAGTGTATCTGGTACCTCACTGTTAGTGTATCTGGTACCTCACTGTTCGTGTATCTGGTACCTCGCTGTTAGTGTATCTGGTACCTCACTGTTAGTGTATCTGGTACCTCACTGTTCGTGTATCTGATACCACTCTGTTAGTGTATCTGGTACCTCACTGTTAGTGTCCCTGGTACCTCACTGTTAGTGTCCCTGTTACCTCACTGTTAATGTATCTGGTACCTCACTGTTAGTGTATCTGGTACCTCACTGTTAGTGTATCTGGTACCTCAATGTTAGTGTATCTGGTACCTCGCTGTTAGTATATCTGGTACCTCGCTGTTAGTATATCTGGTACCTTACTGTTAGTGTATCTGGTACCTCGCTGTTAGTGTATCTGGTACCTCACTGTTAGTGTATCTGGTACCTCGCTGGTAGTGTATCTGGTACCTCACTGTTAGTGTATCTGGTACCTCGCTGTTAGTGTATCTGGTACTTCACTGTTAGTGTATCTGGTACCTCACTGTTAGTGTATCTGGGACCTCACTGTTAGTGTATCTGGTACCTCACTGTTAGTGTATCTGGTACCTCGCTGTTAGTGTATCTGGTACCTCACTGTTCGTGTATCTGATACCTCTCTGTTAGTGTATCTGGTACCTCTCTGTTAGTGTATCTGGTACCTCGCTGTTAGTGTATCTGATACCTCTCTGTTAGTGTATCTGGTACCTCTCTGTTAGTGTATCTGGTACCTAGCTGTTAGTGTATCTGGTACCTCACTGTTAGTGTATCTGGTACCTCACTGTTCGTGTATCTGGTACCTCTCTGTTAGTGTATCAAGTACCTCACTGTTCGTGTATCTGGTACCTCGCTGTTAGTGTATCTGGTACCTCGCTGTTAGTGTATCTGTTACCTAGCTGTTAGTGTATCTGGTACCTCACTGTTAGTGTATCTGGTACCTCACTGTTGGTGTATCTGGTACCTCGCTGTTAGTGTATCTGGTACCTCACTGTTAGTGTATCTGGTACCTCACTGTTAGTGTATCTGGTACCTCACTGTTGGTGTATCTGGTACCTCACTGTTAGTGTATCTGATACCTCACTGTTAGTGTATCTGGTACCTCACTGTTAGTGTATCTGGTACCTCACTGTTCGTGTATCTGGTACCTCGCTGTTAGTGTATCTGGTACCTCACTGTTAGTGTATCTGGTACCTCACTGTTCGTGTATCTGATACCACTCTGTTAGTGTATCTGGTACCTCACTGTTAGTGTCCCTGGTACCTCACTGTTAGTGTATCTGGTACCTCACTGTTCGTGTATCTGATACCTCTCTGTTCGTGTATCTGGTACCTCGCTGTTAGTGTATCTGGTACCTCACTGTTAGTGTATCTGGTACCTCACTGTTCGTGTATCTGGTACCTCGCTGTTAGTGTATCTGGTACCTCACTGTTAGTGTATCTGGAACCTCACTGTTCGTGTATCTGATACCTCTCTGTTAGTGTATCTGGTACCTCTCTGTTAGTGTATCTGGTACCTAGCTGTTAGTGTATCTGGTACCTCACTGTTAGTGTATCTGGTACCTCACTGTTAGTGTATCTGGTACCTCTCTGTTAGTGTATCTGGTACCTCACTGTTCGTGTATCTGGTACCTCGCTGTTAGTGTATCTAGTACCTCGCTGTTAGTGTATCTGTTACCTAGCTGTGAGTGTATCTGGTACCTCACTGTTAGTGTATCTGGTACCTCACTGTTCGTGTATCTGGTACCTCTCTGTTAGTGTATCTGGTACCTCACTGTTCGTGTATCTGGTACCTCGCTGTTAGTGTATCTGGTACCTCGCTGTTAGTGTATCTGGTACCTCGCTGTTAGTGTAACTGGTACCTCACTGTTAGTGTATCTGGTACCTCGCTGTTAGTGTCCCTGGTACCTCGCTGTTAGTGTATCTGGTACCTCGCTGTTAGTGTATCTGGTACCTCACTGTTAGTGTATCTGGTACCTCACTGTTGGTGTATCTGGTACCTCGCTGTTGGTGTATCTGGTACCTCGCTGGTAGTGTATCTGGTACCTCACTGTTAGTGTATCTGGTACCTCACTGTTAGTGTATCTGGTACCTCACTGTTAGTGTATCTGGTACCTCACTGTTAGTGTATCTGGTACCCCGCTGTTAGTGTATCTGGTACATCACTGTTAGTGTATCTGGTACCTCACTGTTAGTGTATCTGGTACCTCTCTGTTAGTGTATCTGGTACCTCACTGTTAGTGTCCCTGGTACCTCACTGTTAGTGTATCTGGTACCTTACTGTTGGTGTATCTGGTACCTCACTGTTAGTGTATCTGGTACCTCACTGTTAGTGTATCTGGTACCTCGCTGTTAGTGTATCTGGTACCTCACTGTTAGTGTATCTGGTACCTCACTGTTAGTGTATCTGGTACCTCGCTGTTAGTGTATCTGGTACCTCGCTGTTTGTATATCTGGTACCTCGCTGTAAGTGTATCTGGTACCCCGCTGTTAGTGTATCTGGTACATCGCTGTTAGTGTATCTGGTACCTCGCTGTTAGTGTATCTGGTACCTCACTGTTAGTGTATCTGGTACATCACTGTAAGTGTATCTGGTACATCACTGTAAGTGTATCTGGTACCTCGCTGTTAGTTTATCTGGTACCTCAATGTTAGTGTATCTGGTACCTCGCTGTTAGTGTATCTGGTACCTCGCTGTTAGTATATCTGGTACTTCGCTGTTAGTGTATCTGGTACCTCGCTGTTAGTGTATCTGGTACCTCACTGTTAGTGTATCTGGTACCTCTCTGTTAGTATATCTGGTACCTCGCTGTTAGTGTATCTGGTACATCACTGTTTGTGTATCTGGTACCTCGCTGTTAGTGTATCTGGTACCTCGCTGTTAGTGTATCTGGTACCTCGCTGTTAGTGTGTTTGGTACCTCACTGTTAGTGTATCTGGTACCTTGCTGTTAGTGTATCTTGTCCCTCACTGTTAGTGTATCTGGTACTTTGCTGTTAGTGTATCTGGTACCTCACTGTTAGTGTATCTGGTACCTCACTGTTAGTGTATCTGGTACCTCACTGTTAGTGTATCTTGTCCCTCACTGTTAGTGTATCTGGTACCTTGCTGTTAGTGTATCTGGTACCTCACTGTTAGTGTATCTGGTACCTCACTGTTAGTGTATCTGCTACATCACTGTTAGTGTATCTGGTACCTCACTATTAGTGTATCTGGTACCTCACTGTTAGTGTATCTTGTCCCTCACTGTTAGTGTATCTGGTACCTTGCTGTTAGTGTATCTGGTATCTCACTGTTAGTGTATCTGGTACCTCACTGTTAGTGTATCTGCTACTTCACTGTTAGTGTATCTGGTACCTCACTGTTAGTGTATCTGATACCTCACTGTTAGTTTATCTGGTACCTCACTGTTTGTGTACCTCGCTGTTAAAGTATCTGGTACCTCGCTGTTAGTCTATCTGGTACCTCGCTGTTAGTGTATCTGGTACCTCACTGTTAGTGTATCTGGTATCTCCCTATTAGTGTATCTGGTACCTCACTGTTAGTGTATCTGGTACCTCGCTGTTAGTGTATCTGGTACCTCACTGTTAGTGTATCTGGTACCTCGCTGTTAGTGTATCTGGTACTTCACTGTTAGTGTATCTGGTACCTCACTGTTAGTGTATCTGGTACCTCACTGTTAGTGTATCTGGTACCTCCCTATTAGTGTATCTGGTACCTCACTGTTAGTGTATCTGGTACCTCACTGTTAGTGTATCTGGTACCTCACTGTTAGTGTATCTGGTACCTCACTGTTGGTGTATCTGGTACCTCACTGTTAGTGTATCTGATACCTCACTGTTAGTGTATCTGGTACCTCACTGTTAGTGTATCTGGTACCTCACTGTTCGTGTATCTGGTACCTCGCTGTTAGTGTATCTGGTACCTCACTGTTAGTGTATCTGGTACCTCACTGTTCGTGTATCTGATACCTCACTGTTAGTGTATCTGGTACCTCACTGTTAGTGTCCCTGGTACCTCACTGTTAGTGTATCTGGTACCTCACTGTTCGTGTATCTGATACCTCTCTGTTCGTGTATCTGGTACCTCGCTGTTAGTGTATCTGGTACCTCACTGTTAGTGTATCTGGTACCTCACTGTTCGTGTATCTGGTACCTCGCTGTTAGTGTATCTGGTACCTCACTGTTAGTGTATCTGGTACCTCACTGTTCGTGTATCTGATACCTCTCTGTTAGTGTATCTGGTACCTCTCTGTTAGTGTATCTGGTACCTAGCTGTTAGTGTATCTGGTACCTCACTGTTAGTGTATCTGTTACCTCACTGTTAGTGTATCTGGTACCTCTCTGTTAGTGTATCTGGTACCTCACTGTTCGTGTATCTGGTACCTCGCTGTTAGTGTATCTAGTACCTCACTGTTAGTGTATCTGTTACCTAGCTGTGAGTGTATCTGGTACCTCACTGTTAGTGTATCTGGTACCTCACTGTTCGTGTATCTGGTACCTCTCTGTTAGTGTATCTGGTACCTCACTGTTCGTGTATCTGGTACCTCGCTGTTAGTGTATCTGGTACCTCGCTGTTAGTGTATCTGGTACCTCACTGTTAGTGTCCCTGGTACCTCGCTGTTAGTGTATCTGGTACCTCGCTGTTAGTGTATCTGGTACCTCACTGTTAGTGTATCTGGTACCTCACTGTTGGTGTATCTGGTACCTCGCTGTTGGTGTATCTGGTACCTCGCTGGTAGTGTATCTGGTACCTCACTGTTAGTGTATCTGGTACCTCACTGTTAGTGTATCTGGTACCTCACTGTTAGTGTATCTGGTACCTCACTGTTAGTGTATCTGGTACCCCGCTGTTAGTGTATCTGGTACATCACTGTTAGTGTATCTGGTACCTCACTGTTAGTGTATCTGGTACCTCACTGTTAGTGTATCTGGTACCTCACTGTTAGTGTATCTGGTACCTCTCTGTTAGTGTATCTGGTACCTCACTGTTAGTGTCCCTGGTACCTCACTGTTAGTGTATCTGGTACCTTACTGTTGGTGTATCTGGTACCTCACTGTTAGTGTATCTGGTACCTCGCTGTTAGTGTATCTGGTACCTCGCTGTTAGTGTATCTGGTACCTCACTGTTAGTGTATCTGGTACCTCACTGTTAGTGTATCTGGTACCTCGCTGTTAGTGTATCTGGTACCTCGCTGTTTGTATATCTGGTACCTCGCTGTAAGTGTATCTGGTACCTCGCTGTTAGTGTATCTGGTACATCGCTGTTAGTGTATCTGGTACCTCGCTGTTAGTGTATCTGGTACATCACTGTAAGTGTATCTGGTACATCACTGTAAGTGTATCTGGTACCTCGCTGTTAGTGTATCTGGTACCTCAATGTTAGTGTATCTGGTACCTCGCTGTTAGTGTATCTGGTACCTCGCTGTTAGTATATCTGGTACTTCGCTGTTAGTGTATCTGGTACCTCGCTGTTAGTGTATCTGGTACCTCGCTGTTAGTGTATCTGGTACCTCGCTGTTAGTGTATCTGGTACCTCACTGTTAGTGTCCCTGGTACCTCGCTGTTAGTGTATCTGGTACCTCGCTGTTAGTGTATCTGGTACCTCACTGTTAGTGTATCTGGTACCTCACTGTTGGTGTATCTGGTACCTCGCTGTTGGTGTATCTGGTACCTCGCTGGTAGTGTATCTGGTACCTCACTGTTTGTATATCTGGTACCTCGCTGTTAGTGTATCTGGTACCTCGCTGTTAGTGTATCTGGTACCTCGCTGTTAGTGTATCTGGTACCTCACTGTTAGTGTCCCTGGTACCTCGCTGTTAGTGTATCTGGTACCTCGCTGTTAGTGTATCTGGTACCTCACTGTTAGTGTATCTGGTACCTCACTGTTGGTGTATCTGGTACCTCGCTGTTGGTGTATCTGGTACCTCGCTGGTAGTGTATCTGGTACCTCACTGTTTGTATATCTGGTACCTCGCTGTTAGTGTATCTGGTACCTCGCTGTTTGTATATCTGGTACCTCGCTGTAAGTGTATCTGGTACCTCGCTGTTAGTGTATCTGGTACATCGCTGTTAGTGTATCTGGTACCTCGCTGTTCGTGTATCTGGTACCTCACTGTTAGTGTATCTGGTACATCACTGTAAGTGTATCTGGTACATCACTGTAAGTGTATCTGGTACCTCGCTGTTAGTGTATCTGGTACCTCAATGTTAGTGTATCTGGTACCTCGCTGTTAGTGTATCTGGTACCTCGCTGTTAGTATATCTGGTACTTCGCTGTTAGTGTATCTGGTACCTCGCTGTTAGTGTATCTGGTACCTCACTGTTAGTGTATCTGGTACCTCTCTGTTAGTATATCTGGTACCTCGCTGTTAGTGTATCTGGTACATCACTGTTAGTGTATCTGGTACCTCGCTGTTAGTGTATCTGGTACCTCGCTGTTAGTGTATCTGGTACCTCGGTGTTAGTGTGTTTGGTACCTCACTGTTAGTGTATCTGGTACCTTGCTGTTAGTGTATCTTGTCCCTCACTGTTAGTGTATCTGGTACCTTGCTGTTAGTGTATCTGTTACCTCACTGTTAGTGTATCTGGTACCTCACTGTTAGTGTATCTGGTACCTCACTGTTAGTGTATCTTGTCCCTCACTGTTAGTGTATCTGGTACCTTGCTGTTAGTGTATCTGGTACCTCACTGTTAGTGTATCTGGTACCTCACTGTTAGTGTATCTGCTACATCACTGTTAGTGTATCTGGTACCTCACTATTAGTGTATCTGGTACCTCACTGTTAGTGTATCTTGTCCCTCACTGTTAGTGTATCTGGTACCTTGCTGTTAGTGTATCTGGTATCTCACTGTTAGTGTATCTGGTACCTCACTGTTAGTGTATCTGCTACATCACTGTTAGTGTATCTGGTACCTCACTGTTAGTGTATCTGATACCTCACTGTTAGTTTATCTGGTACCTCACTGTTTGTGTACCTCGCTGTTAAAGTATCTGGTACCTCGCTGTTAGTGTATCTGGTACCTCGCTGTTAGTGTATCTGGTACCTCACTGTTAGTGTATCTGGTACCTCACTTTTAGTGTATCTGGTACCTCACTGTTAGTGTATCTGGTACCTCACTGTTAGTGTATCTGGTACCTCGCTGTTAGTGTCCCTGGTACCTCACTGTTAGTGTATCTGGTACCTCACTGTTAGTGTATCTGGTACCACACTGTTCGTGTATCTGGTACCTCACTGTTAGAGTATCTGGTACCTCGCTGTTAGTGTATCTGGTACCTCACTGTTAGTGTATCTGGTACCTCACTGTTAGTGTATCTGGTACCTCGCTGTTAGTGTATCTGGTACCTCACTGTTAGTGTATCTGGTACCTCACTGTTAGTGTATCTGGTACCTCTCTGTTAGTGTATCTGGTACCTCACTGTTAGTGTATCTGGTACCTCGCTGTTAGTGTATCTGGTACCTCACTGTTAGTGTATCTGGTACCTCGCTGTTAGTGTATCTGGTACCTCGCTGTTAGTGTATCTGGTACCTCGCTGTTAGTGTATCTGGTACCTCGCTGTTAGTGTATCTGGTACCTCACTGTTAGTGTATCTGGTACCTCACTGTTAGTGTATCTGCTACATCACTGTTAGTGTATCTGGTACCTCGCTGTTAGTGTATCTGGTACCTCGCTGTTAGTGTATCTGGTACCTCGCTGTTAATGTATCTGGTACCTCTCTGTTAGTGTATCTGGTACCTCGCTGTTAGTGTCCCTGGTACCTCGCTGTTCGTGTATCTGGTACCTCAATGTTAGTGTATCTGGTACCTCACTGTTAGTGTATCTGGTACCTCACTGTTAGTGTATCTGGTACCTCGCTGTAAGTGTATCTGGTACATCGCTGTAAGTGTATCTGGTACCTCACTGTTAGTGTCCCTGGTACCTCGCTGTTAGTGTCCCTGTTACCTCGCTGTTAGTGTATCTTGTACCTCACTGTTAGTGTATCTGGTACCTCACTGTTAGTGTCCCTGTTACCTCGCTGTTAGTGTCCCTGTTACCTCGTTGTTAGTGTATCTGGTACCTCGCTGGTAGTGTATCTGGTACCTCGCTGTTAGTGTATCTGGTACCTCACTGTTAGTGTATCTGGTACCTCACTGTTAGTGTATCTGGTACCTCACTGTTCGTGTATCTGGTACCTCACTGTTAGTGTATCTGGTACCTCGCTGTTAGTGTATCTGGTACCTCACTGTTAGTGTATCTGGTACCTCACTGTTCGTGTATCTGGTACCTCGCTGTTAGTGTATCTGGTACCTCGCTGTTAGTGTCTCTGGTACCTCGCTGTTAGTGTATCTGGTACCTCACTGTTAGTGTATCTGGTACCTCACTGTTCGTGTATCTGGTACCTCGCTGTTAGTGTATCTGGTACCTCGCTGTTAGTGTCTCTGGTACCTCGCTGTTAGTGTATCTGGTACCTCACTGTTAGTGTATCTGGTACCTCACTGTTAGTGTATCTGGTACCTCGCTGTTAGTGTCTCTGGTACCTCGCTGTTAGTGTCTCTGGTACCTCGCTGTTAGTGTATCTGGTACCCCGCTGTTAGTGTATCTGGTACCCCGCTGTTAGTGTATCTGGAACCTCACTGTTAGTGTATCTGGTACCTCACTGTTAATGTCCCTGGTACCTCACTGTTAGTGTATCTGGTACTTCACTGTTAGTGTATCTGGTACCTCACTGTTCGTGTATCTGGTACCTCACTGTTCGTGTATCTGGTACCTCACTGTTAGTGTATCTGGTACCTCGCTGTTAGTGTATCTGGTACCTCACTGTTAGTGTATCTGGTACCTCTCTGTTAGTGTATCTGGTACCTCACTGTTAGTGTATCTGGTACCTCGCTGTTAGTGTATCTGGTACCTCAATGTTAGTGTATCTGGTACCTCGCTGTTAGTGTATCTGGTACCTCGCTGTTCGTGTATCTGGTACCTCACCGTGCTGTTGGCTATTGATTCTTTAAATGATATTAGAAACATAGAAACATAGAAAATAGGTGCAGGAGCAGGCCATTCAGCCCTTCTAGCCTGCACCGCCATTCAATGAGTTCATGGCTGAACATGAAACTTCAGTACCCCCTTCCTGCTTTCTCGCCATAACCCTTGATCCCCCGAGTAGTAAGGACTTCATCTAACTCCCTTTTGAATATATTTAGTGAATTGGCCTCAACTACTTTCTGTGGTAGAGAATTCCACAGGTTCACCACTCTCTGGGTGAAGAAGTTTCTCCTCATCTCGGTCCTAAATGGCTTACCCCTTATCCTCAGACTGTGACCCCTGGTTCTGGACTTCCCCAATATTGGGAACATTCTTTCTGCATCTAACCTGTCTAAACCCGTCAGAATTTTAAACGTTTCTATGAGGTACCCTCTCATTCTTCTGAACTCCAGTGAATACAATCCCAATTGATCCAATCTTTCTTGATAGGTCAGTCCCGCCATCCCGGGAATCAGTCTGGTGAACCTTCGCTGCACTCCCTCAATAGCAAGAATGTCCTTCCTCAAGTTAGGAGACCAAAACTGTACACAATACTCCAGGTGTGGCCTCACCAAGGCCCTGTACAACTGTAGCAACACCTCCCTGCCCCTGTATTCAAATCCCCTCGCTATGAAGGCCAACATGCCATTTGCTTTCTTAACCGCCTGCTGTACCTGCATGCCAACCTTCAATGACTGATGTACCATGACACCCAGGTCTCGTTGCACCTTCCCTTTTCCTAATCTGTCACCATTCAGATAATAGTCTGTCTCTCTGTTTTTACCACCAAAGTGGATAACCTCACATTTATCCACATTATACTTCATCTGCCATGCATTTGCCCACTCACCTAACCTATCCAAGTCACTCTGCAGCCTAATAGCATCCTCCTCGCAGCTCACACTGCCACCCAACTTAGTATCATCCGCAAATTTGGAGATACTGCATTTAATCCCCTCGTCTAAATCATTAATGTACAATGTAAACAGCTGGGGCCCCAGCACAGAACCTTGCGGCACTCCACTAGTCACTGCCTGCCATTCTGAAAAGTACCCGTTTACTCCTACTCTTTGCTTCCTGTCTGACAACCAGTTCTCAATCCACGTCAGCACACTACCCCCAATCCCATGTGCTTTAACTTTGCACATTAATCTCTTGTGTGGGACCTTGTCGAAAGCCTTCTGAAAGTCCAAATATACCACATCAACTGGTTCTCCCTTGTCCACTTTACTGGAAACATCCTCAAAAAATTCCAGAAGATTTGTCAAGCATGATTTCCCTTTCACAAATCCATGCTGACTTGGACCTATCATGTCACCATTTTCCAGATGCACTGCTATGACATCCTTAATAATTGATTCCATCACTTTACCCACTACTGAGGTCAGGCTGACCGGTCTATAATTCCCTGTTTTCTCTCTCCCTCCTTTTTTAAAAAGTGGGGTTACATTGGCTACCCTCCACTCCATAGGAACTGATCCAGAGTCAATGGAATGTTGGAAAATGACTGTCAATGCATCCGCTATTTCCAAGGCCACCTCCTTAAGTACTCTAGGATGCAGTCCATCAGGCCCTGGGGATTTATCGGCCTTCAATCCCATCAATTTCCCCAACACAATTTCCCGACTAATAAAGATTTCCCTCAGTTCCTCTTCCTTACTAGACCCTCTGACCCCTTTTATATCCGGAAGGTTGTTTGTATCCTCCTTAGTGAATACCGAACCAAAGTACTTGTTCAATTGATCCGCCATTTCTTTGTTCCCCGTTATGACTTCCCCTGATTCTGACTGCAGGGGACCTACGTTTGTCTTCACCAACCTTTTTCTCTTTACATACCTATAGAAACTTTTGCAATCCGCCTTAATGTTCCCTGCAAGCTTCTTCTCGTACTCCATTTTCCCTGTCCTAATCAAACCCTTTGTCCTCCTCTGCTGAGTTCTAAATTTCTCCCAGTCCCCAGGTTCGCTGCTATTTCTGGCCAATTTGTATGCCAATTCCTTGGCTTTAATACTATCCCTGATTTCCCTAGATAGCCACGGTTGAGCCACCTTCCCCTTTTTATTTTTACGCCAGACAGGAATGTACAATTGTTGTACTTCATCCATGCGGTCTCTAAATGTCTGCCATTGCCCATCCACAGTCAACCCCCTAAGTATCATTCGCCAATCTATCCTAGCCAATTCACGCCTCATACCTTCAAAGTTACCCTTCTTTAAGTTCTGGACCATCAAGATTCAAATGTTCTGTTTTGAACTCAAGCAAAGATATTGGAAGAGACACTTTATTTCCCGAATTTCAGAATCCTCACTACACTGCACATTTGGATCAGATCAGAAGCAGGTTTTCTGCGTTTCGGGAACTTGTCACCAAATGACGACAGGTGATTGACCTGAAACAGTCACTGTGTTTCTCTCTCCTCAGATGCTGCCTGACCTGTTGATTATATCTCGGATTTTCTATTTTTATTTCAGACGTTCATCATCCACAGTATTTTGCTGTTGTGTTCACCGAATGCTCGCCATGTTTACTTACACACAGTGCGAAGAACAAATCCTGACAGATCATACACATCTTCTTAAATCACTGAAATATCTCCTATTTTCTATGTTTCTCCTATTTTCTATATTTCTATAAAGGACATCCAGGGGTATGAGGGAAAAGCGGGGTATGGTGTTGAGATAGAGGATCAGCCTTGATCATATTGAATGGTGGTGCAGACCCGAAGGGCCGAATGGCCCACTCCTGGTCCTATTTTCTATGTTTCTATGTTTCGAATCATTCAGTTCCAGCCAGTGCCTCATTTTCCACATTCTCCAGTTCTGCATTACTGCCACTGCTTCTGATGGTTGGAACAGATTTATCAGGGTCATTTTCATTCTCACTAAATGCTGTTGTACCCTGCTTTCATTCAGCATAAAGAATGTCAGCTGATTGTAACTGAATTATTAATGATCAAACAATCCTTTGATATTTTTCCATCCAATATACGATGCACAAGTTGGAAAGCAACATGTGAAAGAAAACAAGAATAACTCATATCCATTTGTGTTCAGATACTTTACAGAAACATTGGGCAGCACTTTACCTGTGGAATAAGTCGTCCGATTTCGATGCTAAAACAAAGCATTTAGTTGGACATTCCCTGGTCAATGATAACCATTTATTTTATTCAGAGTCCATTCTTTGCCATGTTATTTGGAAATTCTTACTTTCAATGAACAACAATTTCAACAAAAAGGTGTAAAGCTCATTGTTCAATACACTTCCTGCAGCCCAGTTATCTTTCTAACTGCTGTACATTTGTATTTAATAACCTAACATCGTCATATTAGCTTCATACATTTTAAGTAGAACCACCTGTAATTATTGCACGCCAAAATTGCAGTCGATGTTTATTTCTGTTACACTCACTTTCAGTTCTAATTAGAATCCAGATCCTCAGCAGGAGCAAGAATACAATGAGGGTCTCCCTCCCTCTCCCCCCATCACCGCCCCCTCCCACCAACACAGCGGCACAGAAGCGAATCTCACCGCTCTCGGTGCTGACTGATCCCGGGACACGAAGGCTTCCTGAGAGCTTCTTGACCCGTGTGTCCCTGTTACCTCGGGCAGTGTTGTTGTCTGCTGAGCTAAAGGTAGATCTATCATTTAATGTCTCATTGATCAAACATCTGTTCATTTCATGTTGTCTTTATCCCCATTTCATTTATTGATTCCTTATTATTTTTGCAATAAACCCTGCATTCATTTCCTCAGGTACGAGAATTAGATTATATAATTTCATGTCAATAATGATTTGCAGATTGCAGACCGAATCCCATCAATCTTCTGCTCTTGCTCCCAGCCTGATGTTTAATTTAACTGGTTATTTCCTTTCCTCACAGTGAACTTAGTGACGATAATGATCCTGTTCCGGGGAAAGTGTGGACTCTCCAAATGTGTCACTCGTTACCTGGTGGCCATGGCAACAGCGGATCTACTGGTGGTGATCCTGGATCTGATACTGAGGCACATTCCGATTCGTTATGAGGAACAGTTTATTTTCGTGCAGTCCATCCCCCTGTGTAATATCCACGCCGTCCTGCTCTATGCAGCCACAGACTGTTCTGTCTGGTTCACCGTCACTTTCACCTTCGATCGATTTGTGGCCATTTGTTGCCAGAAGCTGAAAACTAAATATAGCACCGAGAGAACGGCGACTGTGGTTCTGGGAACAGTGACTGTGCTGAGCTTTTTAAAGAACATACCCTGGTATTTTATGTTCACAGGTTGGTATGTGCTACATAACAGCTCATGGTTTTGTGATCTGTATTACACTAATTATGCATCATTGGGCTGGGCAGTATTCGAACTACTTCATTATATTCTAACCCCGTGTGTCCCATTTATTCTGATCCTACTGCTCAATGCTCTCACTGTCAGACACATTTTACTGGCCAGCAGAGCTCGCAGGAGACTCCGGGGTCACAGCAGTGGGGAGAGTCCCAGAGACCCCGAGATGGAGAGTCGCAGGAAATCCATGATTTTATTGTTTGTTATCTCGGGGAATTTCATCTTGTTGTGGGCAATGTATATGGTGGCTCTTATGGAAAACCGGATTGGTTGGATTACACGACATGTATATATACCTCTGTTAGTAACTGAACTGGGATACATGCTGCAGCAGCTGAGTTGCTGTACAAACACTGGTATATACGCCGTGACACAGACTAAGTTCCGGGAGCAGTGGAAGAATGTGCTGAAATATCCCTTTGTTGTAATTGTAAAATGCATTAAACGATAAGAAGCAGCAGAGACTTTACAGCCTCAGAACTCAATGCCGCCAGATAATGGGGGGGAAATCCCGGTTGGGGGCTTCCTTCGGACAAATGCCTCCGACGGGAACATATTTTACGTAAACCTTCGATTCCCATCCGAGACCTTCATTCCATGTGTAGCGTTGGGGAAATGGCCTTCCCCATACGTACAGTAAAGCTGGAGTCACATGGGCCTGAAGCACCAATCACGCTGCAGTATTCTCAGTGATAATAATGGCAACTCGCTTTTTCAGAGTTCCCGTTATTATCAATGTGAATAAACACCTCAATATTGAAAAGCAACAGAATAAATTAAAAAACACATCACATATTTAAAATTAATTGAAATTAAAGTCAATTAAATGTTTTGTTAAAAAAATGTTTTGGAATTTTTTGAACATGTTTCAATAAGGTTTAAAATAAATGATCCTTGGTGGAAAGGGTTTTTACTGTAAAAATATGTATTTAAGTTTATTTTTGATCTGTTTTAGAACTCTTACACTGGTAAAAGTAATGCATCGACCTGCTTTTACCTGGTTTAAGAGTTTGAAGGACATTCTCTGGGCATGATTTGGGCAAATGACCCAATCTCACCCACACAAATGGTCTTCTCCCCGGGATGTGGAGAATCCATATGGAGAAATCTTTGACAGATCGGAAAAGCCGGTTTCCGGGGCATGTACACTTGGGCCTGACCTGGTGAGGCCGGAATTTAAGGCCCATTGTGTCCGAGCCACTCTCCCTCATGGTGAATATTATCACACTCACTCACACACTGTCTACACAGGGCTCCCTGGGCGGGGAGTGACAATCTGTCAGGATCCTCTGCAAGGTCAGCAGTGACCTGCAAAAGGATGGCACCCCTAAAGTACCACCTAAAGTAGCTGGTCTCCCGCCTGCACTAAGGTGGCGACATCCGTTGCCTAGACAATGGGGTAGTGTTCCTCAGGACCCCTCCCTGCCTCACATATGGATGTCCTCACTCGCGCTCGGCACAGCATATACAGCTCTGGTACCCAGCACAAAGCTGGCGGCAGGATCTATTCCCATTGGCTGGTTAATGTCACTGACCTTCCCCTTCCCAGAAGTGAGGCCAGGTGATTTACAGCGAGAGTCGAGGTCAGCAGCAGATAGAGGTTTGTTCACCAAAGCAGTGAGTGAGTGGCTAGGGGGAGCCACTCGGCCCGGCCCTGCACCAATCCCCACAACCCAGCATGGTAAGGAGGAGGTCCAACACCAGGTACGATGGCAGCTCCTGTCGGCCAGGCTTTACATTAGTGCCTGAATCTGACTGCAAGACACCTACGTCTGTCTTCACTAATCGTTTTCTCTTCACATATCTGTGGAAGCTTTTGCAGTAAATAGGAGCACGATTAGTCCATTGATCCCCTCGAGCCTGCTCTGCCATGCAAGATCGTGGCAGGTGGAGGCTTGTAATAAATGCACCGAAAGAATCCTGGGCGATTTTAACCTACATATTGATTGGACAAAGCAAATTGGCCAGCGTAGCCCCGAGGAAGAGTTCATAGAGTGTATCCTGGATGGTTTCCTTGAACAGCATATTACGGATCCAACCAGCGAGCAGGCTATCTTAGATCTGGTACAGTGAAATGAATGACCATAACATGGTTCAATTTGAATTCTGTTGGGCGGTGAGTAAGTTAGTTCTCAAACCAGTGTCCTAAGCTTAAATTATTGAGAAAACAAAGGTATGAGGGCAGAGTTGGCTAAAGTGGACTGGGAAAATAGATTAAAGTACGGGACGGTTGATGATCAGTGGCAGACATTTAAGGAGATATTTCTTAACTCGCAACTAAAATATATCGCAATGAGATGGAAAGACTGTAAGAGAAGGGACAACCATCCGTGCCTAACTGAGGAAATAAGGGATGACATCACATTGAAAACAAGGGCCTGCAATGGGCCAAGATCAGTGGGAGACCAGAGGATTGGGAAACGTTTAAAAGCCAGCAAAGAACAAATACAAAATTGGCAAAGAGAGGGAAGATAGAGTATGAAAGGAAACAAGCACGAAATATAAAAACACAGTAAGAGTTTCTACAGGTACATAACAAGGAAAAGAGTGGCTAAAGTAAATGTTCCTCCCCTGGAGGATGAGACTGGGGAATGGTAGAGACATTGAACAAATATATTGTATCCGTCTTCACGGTAGAAGCCACTGAAACACCCCAATAGTGGATAAGCAAGGGGCTGTAGGGAGGTTGGAACTTCATACAATCACTATCGCTAATGAAGTAGTACTCAGTAAAATAATGGGACTAAAGGCGTACAAGTCCCCTGTGTCATGTATTTAACCATCTTGTAATGATTTGGTCATGTAACTGTAACTCATGCACACTGTACCTGTACCCTAGAAATGCACACCCTGACCACAGGGGGTCAACTTGCGGGAGACACTCCTCACCTGGGTTTCCAGGTATAAAAGGGCAGGTCCCACCCAGGGTCAGTACTCCTTGGTCCTGCCAATAAAGGTGAAGGTCACAGAGTGACCGTGTCTGATATATCCATGCCTCGTGTGAGTTTGTAGTAAGGTGCAGGGACACTACATTTGGCGACGAGAAACGGGAATCACCGAACCACGAGGATGGCCACCGGTGGCACAGAGGAACGTTACTGTGTGGGTGAGGACTGGGATGACTTTGTGGAAAGACTCCAGCAGAGCTTTGTCACAAAGGACTGGCTGGAAGAGACAGCGGCTGACAAGCGGAGGATGCATCTACTGACCAGCTGTGGTCCACAGACGTATGCATCTACTGACCAGCTGTGGTCCACAGACGTATGCGCTGATGAAAGACCTGCTCGCACCCCAAAAGCAGGAGGACAAGTCTTTTGAAGAGCTCAGCCAGCTGATCAGTGAGCATCTCAAACCGGCAAGTAGTGTACACATGGCCCGGCACCAGTTCTACTCTCACCGGCACCGGGAGGGACAAAACGTCTCGGACTTCGTGGCGGACCTGCAGTGCTTGGTCAATTTCTGTAAGTTCTCTGATGCTTGCAGGGGGAGATATTAAGGGGCTTTTGCCATCGAGGGCATTAATCATGCCGGCATTTTCAGGAAGCTCATAGAGACCAAGGACTTGACTTTAGAAGGGGCGGCGTTGAAAGCTCAGACCTTTATGGCAGGGGAAGAGGAGACCAAGCAAATTTACGCCCGCAACCCTGGTCCCAACGTGGCGATGGACCAGGGAGTTAACATGGTAAAAATTGCTCGGGACCCCGCAGGCAGGCAAGGGCATTTTGAAACCACCCAGGCAGCAACAGGCTCTAGGGTGGGCCTGCAACAAGGACAATGGAGAGGGGATTGGCAATTCATGCCATCTCGAGGAACAATGCGTCCTGCGATAGGACCATTAACACCCACCATCAGAGTGCTTAGAAACAGCCAAATGGGCAATCAAAGGGGAATGCCGGGTAATAGTCCCTTTGTTAACCGCAATCTCAATCTCAGCTCATGCAGATTCCAGCAATATACCTGTAGGATTTGTAATGTCAGTGGACACTTGGCCAGGATGTGCAAACAGGCAGTAGCGAGGCTAATCTGCGAGACAGAGGAACCAGACGAGGGATCTGCAATGCAGGATGATGCCTGGGGTAAACCCATGGATGCTGAAGTTCAGCGGGTTCACGTGGCTGACGTCCACACCTCATACACTAAAACGCCACCCATGATGATGCAAGTCTTACTGAATGGCATCCCGGTGCACATCGAGCTGGATACGGGAGCTAGCCAGTCACTCATGAGCGCAAAACAATTTAAGAGACTATGGCCACACAGAGCTAGCAGGCCCAAACTGGAACGCATTGAGACGCAGCTACGGACTTACACCAAAGAGATCATCCCAGTGCTGGGCAGTGCAAACTTGGTGGTAACATATAATGGATCACAGAACCGGCTGCCACTCTGGGTCGTTCCGGGAAATGGCCCCGCGCTTTTGGGGAGGAGTTGGCTAGCTGGGATGAAATGGAAATGGGGGGATGTGCACGTCATTTCATCCGTGGAGCGAAGTTCATGCTCACAGGTCCTGCAAAAATTCAGGTCACTGTTTCAACCCGGTGTCGGAACGTTCAAGGGCACTAAAGTAGTGATACACATCACTCTGGACGCCAGACCAGTGCACCACAAGGCCAGAGCGGTGCCGTATGTGATGCGTAAAAATATTGATTGTGAACTGGACAGGCTCAGAGAGGGCATAATTTCGGCCGTTGAATTCAGCGACTGGGCCAGTCCCATCGTTCCTGTGTTTAAAGCAGATGGCTCGGTCAGGATTTGTGGCGACTACAAGGCCACCATCAACTGAGTGTCGCTGCAAGACCAATACCCGCTCCCGAGAGCGGAGGATCTTTTTGCCACGCTGGCAGGTGGTAAGCTGTTCATGAAGCTGGACCTCACTCCGGCCGACATGACTCAGGAACAGACTGAAGAATCCAAGCTTCTGACCATCATCACGACACACAAGGGATTATTTATCTACAACAGGTGTCCGTTTGGCATTCGTTCGGCAGCAGCTATCTTTCAGAGAAACATGGAAAGTTTGCTCAAGTCCATCCCTGGAACGATTGTGTTCCAAGACGACATTCCCATAACGGGCCGAGACACCGAGGAACACCTCCACAACCTGGAGGAGATGCTACACCGATTGGATCAGGTAGGCTTGCGGCTGAAAAAGGCCAAGTGTGTGTTTTTGACCCCAGAGTTCGAGTTTTTGGGCAGGAGGGTTGCTGTACACGGGATCAGGCCCACTGAATCAAAAACTGAGGTGATTCGCCGGGCACCCAGGCCTGGAAACACGTCGGAGCTGTGATCATTCCTGGGACTTTTGAACTATTTCGGGAACTTTCTGCCGAACTTAAGCACATTGTTGGAGCCGTTACACATGTTCCTGCGTAAAGGTTGTGAATGGTTTTGTGGGGACTGTCAAGAACGGGCTTTCAATAAGACGAGGAACTGCTGTGTTCCAACAAACTGTTGACTTTGTATGACGCCTGTAAAAAACTGGTTTTAACATGCGATGCGTCATCCTACGGGGTTGGGTGTGTGTTGCAGGGTAACGATGACGGCCAACTCCAACCGGTGGCTTTGTCGAAATCTCGACCTCCGAAAAGAATGACTCCGACATTTACAGCTCCGGTAGAAGTTTCCTTTTTAATTTACTTGCTCGCAAGGGGTAGGTTTCACTCAGTCAAGGGCTAAGTGATCACCTCCGAAATGGTTCAGTTTAACAAGATATTTATACAGTAAAACCAAAGTTCTGGCCTCTCCCTGTGTATTGCTCTGTCTCACAGTCAGTGAATACAGATAAAGAGTTAATTACTATATCCTGGTCCTGACATGGTTTACAGATATTTCCTTTTGTCAGGGTAATCAGGAAGCCAAACGGCCATTACTCCATGAGTCACAGGTAATGGGCTATCACCTGTCTTGTATTGTGTCAGGACTGTTCCAATTTCCTGGTCAGTTTATCTGTTTGCATCAAATGGATGAGGTGTCGGGAAGAGATAATGGCTAGAAGATAAGGGTGGGGTGACATGGAACTCCTGTAGTGTAGACAATAGGAGAGCACCATGGGGGGTTACTTGTCTCAGCATGACTTGTCTCCTAGCTGTCTGATGGCCATCAGCCATCTAACAGCAGGTTTAGCTGTTTATGCAAGCTGACTGCTAAAATTCAGAAAGTTCTGGAAGGGCCAGGACTCCATTTTAATCAAAAGGCACACAAATACCGTATGGTGTCAGCTTAGATAAAAATACTTTCCACATTCCCCCATTTTGTCCTTCACAAGGACAACTCAATCCATTCTGATCTTGTACAGTCTCTCCATTTCCATTTCCACACAAGAGCCTTCAGCAGTTGTTGCTACCATAACTCTAGCCGTGGTCTCGGTAGGTAACATAGTTTCTCCCACCCTGGCACAGCAACACTTAATGACGACAAATAATAGATACAGGGCGAAGACTATCAGCAGGAATATGATCAAACCCTGTACCACAGATTTCCCCAGGGCTCCCAACCATCCTGATGCCCAACCCCACAAGGTGATACCATCCTGGCCTACTGTCTGTTTATACTCTATTACCTTTTTCCTGATGTTTTCAGCTAGACTGCCGATATCTTCTGATTCATCTGGGATATACGTACAGCATTCTTCACCTATTAATGCGCATGTTCCTCCCTCCTTGGCTAGGAGATAATCTAAGGCCATACGATTTTGGAGAGCCACTGTTCGAATAGCTACCATTTCGTCATTTATCCCTTCAAAGGCTTGGGAAGTTGCATTGGCTACTGATTCTACTAAGTTAGCCAGTTCCCGTAACTGCCATTCGGTCGATGCTATTCCATAGGGTGGCACCATTACCTTGAATATTCCGTTTAGCCACGTCAAATCCCGTTTAAATCTGTGGCTTCCATAGGCCTCCCTTAGAGTCCTTACTGATCTGATAAGGGGTACCACATATCCTAAGTAACAGGACCCTGCCCAGTTGGCTGGTAACCATGGGTAGGCTTTATGGCCACAAATAAAGTAGGTGCAATTATAGGACGTCAGCTCCTGGTCCTTTCGCACTGTCCCTACTCGAGTGGTCTCACCTTCCCACCCTTTACCTGGGGCTTTGTTATGGACCGTTGTCCAGCCACCGGTTGCTATCTTTCTCTCAGTGGGATTAGTTGTGGCTTGCCATTTAATCATTTGGGAACACTTGCTGCGTCCCATTTCTGGTCCTTTAGTTTCATTACTCACTAGGCATATTATACCTTCAGGATTTCCTATTCTGGGAGTAATGCTTAGGAAGGGAGGCTGATGGTTATTATCATAATTGGGCTGGTACCATCCCTGGAAGGCTGTAAGTTTATACTCTGCCGACCTCCATTCTGTTTGCTCCTTCGTTTCTGGCCCCTTAGTTAGTTTTGTCCTGTTTTGCACTGTCAACCATTCTACCATTTTTGATTCGTTAAAGGGGACAGATCTCAGGGGAATACCCCCCCTGGAGTGGACAGGTACATGGGAACATATCCAACAACTCGACAAGTTTCTTTCTTGAGCATACCTATGACTCAGTGCCATGAATACGTTTACGTGCAATTCCCTTCGGTGGTGGGTCTGTACCCCTGGTGTAATCAATAATGTGAAGTAAAACCCTGTCAAGCCCAGCACCATCAGTCCCCATAGTCCATACAGTTCCTTATTCAGTCTTCCTTTTTCTGTTCCTTTGATTCCTTCGTCCCTTCCTCCTGGTCGGGTGCCCGTTTGCAATGGGATGCGTGGATCCATGTTGGTCTTTCCTTTACCTTGATTGCAGTATTGGTCGCCAGCAAGACCTGGTATGGTCCTTCGAGTCTTGGCTGTAGACTGCTTTTCCTTTTAAAAATCTTGATGTAAACGAATTCCCCTGGCTCCAGGTTATGACACTTCCCTTCCGCTGGCTTGACTTGGGCTTCCTTTACCTGTGAATGAAAGCTGGAAATACATTTGGTTAGTGCAATACAATAATTCAACATATTTTCCTCCATTTTGTGGATGTCCATCTGTTTTGCAGTAAATGGTGCTGTAAAAGGTAGCCGTTGGGGACGTCCCATAACTATCTCATGCGGTGACAGGCCTGTTGTTCTGTTGGTTGCAGATCGCATTACCATCAAAGCTAAGGGCAGCAGTTCTGTCCATTTCAGTCCAGTGTCATTGCATAGTTTTGCCAGCTTATTTTTAAGCATTCCATTATATCTTTCAACAAGTCCAGCTGATTGTGGATGATAACTGCAATGAAAACGTTGATTAATCTGTAAAGCTTTACACATTTCTCTTATAACAGTTCCCGTGAAATGTGACCCGTTATCACTGGAAAGCTTAGCAGGGATTCCGAAGCGCGGTACAATTTCTTTTAACAAACATTTAGCAACAGTAGTGGCATCGGCCTTTTTACATGGAAAGGCTTCAATCCATCGAGAGAACACATCTACAATAACTAATACATACTTGAATCCCATACACATAGGTAATTCAATAAAATCCATCTGTAAATGTACAAAAGGCCCGACTGGATTTGGGTGGGAGGCAGATTCTACTTTTTCCGTCTTACCCGGATTCATTGTCTGACAGGTAACACAATTTTCACAGATTTGTTTTGCAATTGCCGAAATACCTGGTGCATACCAAGTTGCCAAAATATAATCTGCCAATCCCCCTTTGCCTGCATGTGTGAATGTATGAACACATTGGGCAATCCATGGAAGTAAGGATCTGGGGGCCACCACGCGGCCGTCATGGTGAACCCATATTCCTTCTGGATTTTTATAACATTGATCCTTCGTTCAGGTCACCACCTCCTCCGTACTGGCCTGTGTCTGAAAGGCCAGCACGTCATTAATAGTGGGTGGTGGGTCTGTCTCCTCCTCCTCCTCCGTACTGGCCTGTGTCTGAAAGGCCAGCACGTCATTAATAGTGGGTGGCGGGTCTGAGCAATTATCTTTCCTTAGTGGGAACAATGGCACCTGCATCCCCCCTTTCGACAGAGCTGCTGACATAGCTGCATTATCTGCTCTGGCATTCCCAAGTGCCACCTCATTCGACTGGCCTGTATGTGCTTGGCATTTGATAATGGCAAGTTTCAAAGGGCATTGAATGGCTCGCAGGAGATTTTCCACTTGTTCTGCATTTTTGATTGTCTGAGCCTGTTGCATAGCATAATAAGCTGCTGCCAACGAAGGAAGATATCCTGGTAGTCCGCGTCCCACTGGGTCTAGTTGGACACTGAAATACGCTACCGGTCGCTGCCTGTCCCCATGTAACTGAGTCAAAACAGATTGTGCAAAACCCGACTTGTGATGCACAAATAAGTTGAATAGCTTCATGTAATCTGGTAATCCCAAGGCGGGTGCTGAAGTGAGGGACTGTTTAAGGTTCTGAAAAGCATTCCGGGATACCTCATTCCAAATCAACTTCTCTGGTAGTGCGGGCATGGACATGTCTAACAGTGGTCTAACAATCTCGGAATAACTCGTAACCCATTGCCGGCAGTATCCTGTCATGCCGAGGAGGTGTTTCATTTCTCTCTTGGTTACTGGTAGTGGGGCAGAGCAGATTGCTTTTACTTGGTCTTGTGTCAATTGTCTCGTATCTCTGACCAATTCGTGCCCTAGATACCGAACCTTTTCTGAGACAAATTGCCACTTTGCCTTTGACACCTTGTGTCCTTTCGAGGCCAGAGCTTTTAATAACACAAGGGAGTCCGTTTCGCAGGCCAATTTGGAGGGTGAGGCGAGCAATAAGTCGTCAACATACTGCACAAGTGTAGAACCTGCTGGTAAAATTACATCTTCCAGATCCCTCTTTAGGCATTGTGAGAATATGGTAGGGCTCTCGGTAAATCCCTGCGGGAGTCTTGTCCACGTATACTGGCGTCCTTTATACGTGAAGGCAAACAGGAATTGGGACTCTGGGTGAATGGGTATTGAGAAAAATGCTGAACACAGATCAACTACTGTGTAATACGTTGATGATGCCGGAATACTGGCAAGTATAATTGCCGGGTTGGGTACCACTGGATAAGTTGGGAATACCGAATGATTCACGGCTCGTAGGTTTTGGACAAATCTCCATTTGTCACTATTGGGCTTCCGCACCGGAAAGATCGGTGTGTTACATGGACTTCTAGTTGGAACGATTACTCCCTGGGCCAGCAGGGACTTAATGACTGGCTCAATACCTTGTTCTGCGGCTGGGGACAAGGGGTATTGGGGCTTCTTGGGGAGCGGGGCGATTGAATTGATCGCTACCTTATAGGGTTGTGCGGTGAGCATCCTTCCTACTTCATTAGCGTGTGTAGACCATAGTTGTTCTGGAACTTTAGCAAGAAGCTCTGCTGTGCTTTGTCGTACTGGGAAGCTAGTGGCTGAGAGCATCCTTTCTTCTAAGACAGCATCGAAGTATATTTTCCCATTCAACTTGACAGAATAGCCTCCCCCCCTTTCATGTTGCCCCAAAGTTCCATTACGTGTGTGCCATTCCTCTTGTACTGGGGATCCTTGCATTCTTTTAACCATCCGTCCTAAATCCTGGGGTTTATGTGTGCCTGTAACCGCAAGGGTGCAGTGTGGAACGCTCCCTTTAACCCTAAACAAGCTCTGACTGTGGGAGGATAATTCAACCCCTGCCGCTATCCCTTCGGGTCCGATAAAGATTTTTTTTTTCGATCATCAATTGATGTTTCTGGTGCAGGACTGGTTGATAAAAGATTTGTGCTGTAGCGTCTGATCCCGTGTTGTCACAATATGCTGTGCAGTGTAATGTTTCGTACCACTTGCCCAAGGTTTGAGATTTGAGGTAGTCTGTGATTAACCTTGTTACACACCAATATGAACCAACCAAATAGGATAGGGTTTTGCTTAGTGTGGGGTCCAAATTTTTCCAGGCATACAATATGGGAGTTGTGGGTTGAAGTAGTGGATATGCGCCACATTTATCTATGGGGACTCGAACCTCCATACCAGCTGGGGAACAGAGGATCGTGGCATTCATTTTACATAACAGGTCACGTCCACACAGATTCACTGGAACCTCCTTAGACAGTAGGAATGAATGACTATCTTCGTAATCCTCTAATTGTACATTGATAGGGTTGGAGAAAAACATTTGCTGTGCGTGTCCAGATAGTCCAATCACTGAGGTTTGATTAGTGGAAGTGGGAATTCCCCTCGTATCCTCCCTTGAAAGGACCAAATAGGTGGCACCAGTATCCACTAGGAATGGGACATCCTTTCCTTGTATTCGTATTTTTACTTCAGGTTCTCCTATGGCATTTAACGAAACGACGGGTAGCTGTTTGTTCACAGCACTCGGGTCTGGGATTGGGCGTCATTGGTCATTATACGGGCAATTTGGTTGTTGGCCGAATTGCTTTTGATTCTGTGATCCAAATGGATCTTGCACAGAGAAATTAGTCTGAGGTCTAGCATGTACCTGGACTTGGGTCCCATACGGGTTGGGTTCTGAAGGGGGAGGGTGTGCTCTATTACCTGCCTGTTGAGTCCAATCATGATTTGGTTGTTGCTGTTTTATCCGGCAAGTTCTAGCCCAGTGTCCAATCTGTCCACACTTGTGATAGGTATCATATTGTTCCCGCCCTGCACCTCCTCTCCCTCTTCCCCTGTAATATCCTCCTCTGGCTCGCCCTCTTCCTCTACCCTGGGGGGGGGGGCGTAGGACCGTGTCACCGGGATGGGTGTTATTGGAGCTGCTTGTCCTACAAACATGGTGACCTTGCTTTTAGATTCTCTATTTCGCTCTTGTATGTCCTTTAACATAGATACAACCTTGGATAGCGATTCCTGTCGCCATCCGAGACAAACTAGTTTAAAGGGATCTCTGAGTTCGGGTCGTAGCCCGTTTACCACGGCGCTGATCATAGGAGCCTCTACCTCCTCCATTTTCATGCCTGAACATTGGTTCATGATCTCTCGCACTCTTTCTACATAATCCTCAACATCCTCCTCCTTTCTTTGTGTAGTTTCCATAATTTTGGACCAATTCGTTTTCCTCGGGAACACCGAATGTAAGGCTTCCCAACATCTTCCCCAGAACCCCTCTCCTGGCTTCGTGCTGGGATCTGCATCCGGAGCCTCTCCATGGGTTTTAAAATCTTTGAATTTTATCTCAAGTTCGGCAAATTTTGTGTCCTTTAACCCTGCTTTCAGTAAGATTTGACCATCTAATATACTGGGTTCGTGGCACAAGATGATCACTTTTAACTGGTCTATGGCCTTTTCAATATTGGTTTTGGGGTCTGCCAATCCTTCCACAATTATTCTTAACTCACTTGGTGACCATGGTCGATAAATAGGGATCGGAGCCCCCCCAGAGAGTGGACTGGGAAAAAGTCTTACTGGGTATGCAGATGATGATGGCTCCAGGGCACTGGGCCCTGGTCCACGGGTAAGACTTACTGGGTATGCAGATGATGGCTCCAGGGCAACGGGCTCTGGTCCACGGGTATGACTTTGTGTGCCCCCTGCAGGGCCGTCACGGTATTGATTCCCTTGTGACTGACTTATATTTCCTGCAGCCGCACCTGTATTGTTGGGAGCGGGTGTTACCCCGTTTCCCTGTACTCCGGCCCGAGGATCATCTCCTCCTTGGCCTGGAGCACCCCCCGGGGATGGAACATACGGCAGTGGTCGATGGCTGTAGGGAGTCCAATCCTCATCCCAGTCCTCATCCTCATCCTTATCCCAACCCTCAGGAGCCCTAGGTGAGTGTGCCTTTGTCTCTTTAGCAACCATAACGGATGGGTGTTTGTTATGTCGAGGGCGATTCACCTGCTCTACCCGTTCATCCCCCTGCTTTCTCCCTCTAGTACACTGCTTGCTAACTCTTAGGCTCTTCTCGTGTCGTTCCTCAGCTTCCCTTTTCCAATCTCCAAACGCTGACCAATTCACTTTTTTTTCCCTCTTCTACCTGGGTCTCTGTCTATAAGGCATTCTTCTAGACAGGTTATTCTCTCTAAATTGAATGAACCATCGGGTGGAAATGGCCTGTTTTCACCCTTAGTCCATTTTACCCATTGTCTTAGGTGGTCAATTGAAGGCTGACCACAATTCTGGAGCATGACTGTTGTAGGAGGTAGGCACCTTTAGAATATACCAGAATATTAGGCCTTAGGCAACTGCTAGATATATCAAAACTCACATAAGCTTAAAATGGACACACACATAAAATGGCTGCCCAGACATGATGGGAAATCAGGTAGTCAAGCTGTGAACTGTTGAACGTTCAATGACCAAGCAATAACCCTGTGAGGCCCACTGTAGGAATGCCTGGGATGCGGGAAGACAGAGATAAGAAGGAAACCATCTCCTGTGAACAAGGTCATAAACCAATTAATTCCCCAGGAAGAAAGATAAGAGGGAAACCATCTCCTGTAAACAAGGTTATAAACAAATTATTTCTCCCAGATGAAAGAACTAGGGAGAGAACCTATAAAGTCATCGATCAGCCCAAGCTGACAATAACCGAACATATGGTTCCCTGGATACTAGGGGAATTCTATTGGGTTAAAAGAACCTATATGTAATCTATAATCGTTGTGATTGGCTTGTGTCCAGCCGTGATGGGCTGTGTAGTTGTAGTAAACTGTTTTGTAACTGTTGTGAAACATATAAAGGTGCATGTAACCCTTTGTTCTGTGGAGAGAAACCTGGATACGGTCCTGATTGTTTCCTCCCCGCTGAGCGTAATAAAAGCTGCATCAGCATTGGAACCGACTCTGAGTGTTGAGTGATTCTTCTAAGAAAACACTAACGCTAACAATGGCGTAGTCGGCAGGATTTCCCGGAGTCGCTGGACGCCCTTGGAAAAAACCCGGGTGAGTATAAAAAACAATTTTTAAGTATAAAGGGTGCGGAAGGTGGAAGCTGGTTGATCGACATGAGGAGACGGTCTAATATCTCAAACGCCTAGCCTGAGCCTGAATTAAGAGGACTTTTGTCCCACGTGACGGCCAGGAACCAAGTAGGCGTAGGGAACACACTTAGACCGTGGGATCGTGATACCGAGAGACATCTTCCGGACCCAGTAGTGTAATTTGAAATACCCCGGGGTAGAACCAAGAGGTGTACAGCGGCTAACGGAATCCAAACCTGTGAACAGGGTCGGACCAACGGGCCGAGCGGTGGAAGGTAGTCGTTAAGGATACGTAGAGCACTGCGGGAATTGCTTAAATGCGTTTTTAAGAATTATATAAGTTTGTGTAACAGCAGAACTTGTGACCTGACAGTAGCCAAGAGACAGTTTACTACAAGTCGCGCTAGAAAGAAAGCGGACCTCTGAGAGTAGATTCCTAACGGTACTAGTCCTACCCAGGAATGGCCATGAAAACAAGTAAACTCGAGTGGGGACCAGAAGGGTCGCTTACCCGCCACCTGGCGGAAAAACAAAAGAAGCTAATTGAAAAAATGATTAAAGCAGGGTGGAATCCTCAGGAATTAGTTATGTGAGGAATTATTTAGATAAAACTACGAATTCCCTGAAAGGTCATGGATCCAAAAATAGAGCCGGCCAAAACAAGAAGAGAGACTGTTGTAAATGTCTGATCGTTGAGTGAGAAGTGTCTGTGTGATTTTTGACTGCAGAATGAATTTTTTTATGTTTTCATGTTCCGAAAGCCTGGTTGGAAGAGGAATGCAAGTGTCTGTTTATTTTAGAAACAGAGTGAAAGTCTTTTTTAACCCTTTGTAATGTTGTCCTGTATGTGGGAAGTTTTAAGGCATTTAAGTTAGAAACGCAGGTGTGGATTTATTCGGATGATAAGTTACAGAGCTAGGAAAATAAACAAATAAAGAATAGGTTTGTTGAGCAAAATATTTATTTGACATGCTCACTTACTTGCCGAAAGAAAACATGCAATGATTGATTGGGTTGAAAGACATAAATTTAGTCTCGGAATGAGATAAAGAATGCTTTAAAAAAAAAAGAGCTTCTAAAAAAAAAGTTTTAAATAAAGATTGAAATTACAAAGTTTGAATTGGGATTTTGAGATATTCAGAGAAGGCACAGGAAATACTGAGGTGGATTTAAAAAAAAAAGAAAAAGATTAAATTAAATCTGATCAGGTCAAACTCCTGGGCAAGTGGCGAGCTATCTGCGAAGGTGTAAAAGGAACTTTTGGAAAATGTTAAAAAACAGCAAGCTTTAGTAACGACTTTGAAACTGGAGCATTTTGAGATAATGAAAGGCAGCACTCAAACTCTCAAAGCTGGACTCCATTCCAGTTATGGAGAAAAAGAAAAAGATAAAGACGCCACTTTGAAAGTAAACAAATGATTTTAAATTAACAACTTTATGGAGTTACGAACCCTCCGTGTAAAATACAAAACCTAATTTGAAGAAAGGAAAAAAAGATGTAACGGACGAAATGGAAAAAGACATAACTTACTAAATACTAGTTGATGTTTGCTGTGAAAAAGATATTGGTTTAATTAGAAGAGAAAAAAAAAATTCGAATAAGTAAAAAACACTCTACATGGATTCGAATTTTCAATTATGAAAAAGTTTCAATGCAGTTTGAAAAGATTTCCAAAATGGACAGTGTTTATCAAAAATGTCCCGAACAGTCTAAACAAGCAGGAGGGTTTTGAAGATAACGAGGAGAAAGAGAGAAATAAAAAAAAACAGAATTGAATTTCAGTAAACAAAATTGCTATTGTATGTGTGGTCTTGTTTTAAAACAATTAAAAAAAAAATTATTTGGCAAGTACTTGAATTAGAAGTTAAGAAAACATTGGAGTTTACTCTAATTCCTAATTTCGAAGCCAGTTTTGAAGGCACAAAGACTTTTTTTTCAGATGATTACGTGAAGTCACGTAATGACATCAGGTCTTCTTACAAACCTGGAAAGGAGTTAACCCTTTCCATTGACAGCCATTTTATACTGAACATTATTCATTTGGATTTCTTAATAGGAAAAAAAAAAGACTCACCTAACAGAGGAAACAAAAATAAAAACAGAACTAGCTTATGTAATAATACTTGCCTGATACAATAAAGAAATAGATATTCAATAAAACAAATTGAAGAGTTAAAAGCTAAGATAAACAGGCTGGAAGAGATAACGGGACTAGACGGATAGTGCAGTGCGCAGCCATAGCACCATCACCTCTGGCAATAGAGCCAATGTACCCCACGGTGGGTAGGTGTAGTCCACAAACCCAACCTAACGGTAAAGCACACAGCGATGTTTGGAGGAATAGCTTTGGCCTTGGTCATAGGAGTTTGGGTAATATTTAAGTGGGTAAAGACACGGGTGCACGCCCTACAGATTCAGCTCGAAATGGTTCGATTATAACCTTGTCCTTCTGATTTTGCAGGGTGACAGGGACACGCGTAGAGCAAAAAAACTTAACCCCTGGTGACGACCAGGCCGTCTGTTTAAAATTACAGATAATACTTACCGGAATGGGAATACGAACGGCGCTACTCGTAATATGGATAGCCCTGCGACATGCACGTACCCTGGGCAACACCGACGGACAGCAGAGCACGCTGGAAATAAACAACTACCTGAACTATGGAGTCTTGTTTAATTTAACGGACGGAATGTGCATCCCAGCAGCCAAGGACTGGAGCAAGGACAGGACTTATTTTAATGCATGGTTACAAGTGAATCCTAATAAGAATCCTAATAAGAATAAGAGTATGTGTACAGTGCTCCACGGGTATAAGGAGCAGATGCATTAAACGGAGGGATGTCAAAGGGCCTGATGAATGTACTTTCGGCATAATTTGCGCGCCTCCAGGACAATCCCAGCAATCAGTCATCCGCAAGAAGGGAATGGGGCTGTGTGGGTATTACGAGGAGGCGGGGGCGGCTGCAATATTATTGTATGTATGTTTCTCACCCCCTCCGACACCGCGCCCCATAAGAATCACTACATTGCCCGAGGAACTGCCTTGCCCCATAACTACGAAGGGACCAGAGAATGGGATTGTAATGTACAGCGAGTGGCAACTGTTGTATGATAATGTTAGACATGAAATTGTGCCTGTTCTAATCAATATTTCAGGCATCCAGATGCCGGAATACTGTACAGAACAGTCAAGGAAGATGTACAATGTATTAAGTAAAGTTGTAATGCAGCAGGCTGCCGATGCAATGGGTGCCAGTAGGTTCCGGGGACAGGGGTTAGCCCCCAGGATGAAGAGGGAAATAGTTAATGATGTTGCTACCGTTTTCAATACAGGGACCTCCGTAGTGAACTCGATAGACATACAAGGAATGAATGAGAGGGTGGAACAGCTTAGAGGGGTGATGAAGGGGTTATTGGAGAGGGTGGAGCAAAACCAGGAAGACCAAGCCAACCTAGGAAAGGAGGGTGCCAAAATCCATCTGGATGGCATCTCAGTCCTGGAAGCTCACGCCAGAACCATCAATCACCTCATTGATAGAGAACAGTAAGATTTAGCTCAGTTGGCTAACCAAAGGGGGACACTGGATAATTGTACTCTGAAGGGACTGACCAGAGTATACCCAGCAATTCCAGATTGCCAGATGGGTAGGACAACCGGGATAGGGACAGTCCTGATGATCCCTATAGTCACGCCGAACTCAGGGATGTTCCCCCTATACCAACGAGAGAATATCGGAATAATACGGGAAAATGTCTCCATACGCTACTACCTGACCACCACCTCTGCCGTTCGTCGAAACAACATACTTACCGGGATTTCCCTAGCAGATTGCAAGCAAAAGGGGGGAATCACAGTATGTCCTCACCCGGTGGGCAGAGGGGAGCGAGACGAGTGCGGGTTTAACCGAACCGATGGGTGTGTACTAGAAATAGTGCCCGCACATATGCACTTCGCGAGGGCAGGCTACGGAGGGAGGGGAAGATACTGCGTCTCTACCACAGAGCGTTCATACCGGTATAATGACCTGCAGTGCCCTATACCGCAGCCAAACTTTTGCTTTACACCACTACGACCTGTCGCGATTGGGCAAGCGCATATCACCCAGGTTAGGCGCCGGAAGTCCGAAGTTATCGAGGTAACCGATCAGCTCCATGATCATTTACAGGATTATGACGAGCCAGAGCAGGTCCCTATCCCACATCTAACCGAAGTATTACGAGAGTTGAGGCTCAGAGTGGGTCAATCTGTAAAACTATATCACCAACTTCAAACTAAAATCAAAGTACTGGAAGAAGATACCAAGGTAGACTTACAAAGTCAGAGTTGGTGGAGAAATGTCTGGGACTGGGGAATAAATGTGAACATCCACCCATGGATTCGAATAATTTCACATATACTGGTCGGGATACAATTGATCTTAGCAATAACATGGGGCGTAATGGCCTGCCAGGCATGCAGACACCACGCACAATGAAGACAGACAAATCACCGTTCCCCGGATACTAAACAAGCCTGTTTTATAAGGGGGCAGGAGGATTTGGCCTTTGTCAATTCGATTTAAGCAACCGGGACTCCTGAAACCGCGTGACTGGCCAGCACGTTGAGGCAGGGAATACCGGGCCGTGCACAAAATCTAATAAAGGTCGAATGGTCGGTTAAAAGGGGACTAGGACTAGTCCCTTTACCGAAAGGGGGAGTTGTTGTAGGAGGTAGGCACCTTTAGAATATAGCAAAATACTAGGCATTAGGCACCTGCTAGATATATCAAAACTCACATAAGCTTAAAATGGACACACACATAAAATGGCTGCCCAGGCATGATGGGAAATCAGGTAGTCAAGCTGTGAACTGTTGAACGTTCACTGACCGAGCAATAACCCTGTGAGGTCCACTGTAGAATGCCTGGGATGCGGGAAGACAGAGATAAGAAGGAAACCATCTCCTGTGAACAAGGTCATAAACCAATGAATTCCCCAGGAAGAAAGATAAGAGGGAAACCATCTCCTGTAAACAAGGTTATAAACCAATTATTTCTCCCAGGTGAAAGAACTAGGGAGAGAACCTATAAAATCATCGATCAGCCCAAGCTGACAATAACTGAACATATGGTTCCCGGGATAATAGGGGAATTCTATTGGGTTAAAAGAACCTATATGTAATCTATAATCGTTGTGATTGGCTTGTGTCCAGCCGTGATGGGCTGTGTAGTTGTAGTAAACTGTTTTGTAACTGTTGTGAAACATATAAAGGTGCATGTAACCCTTTGTTCTGTGGAGAGAAACCTGGATACGGTCCTGAATGTTTCCTCCCCGTTGAGCATAATAAAAGCTGCATCAGCATTGGAACCGACTCTGAGTGTTGAGTGATTCTTCTAAGAAAACACAAACGCTAACACCCAGTTCTCTATTTCTAATTATACTCTCACTGTGTTCCCCTAAATTCCCCAGTGCTCTATTTCTAATTAAACACTCACTGTGTTCCCCTAAATTTCCCAGTTCTCTATTTCTAATTAAACACTCACTGTGTCCCCCTAAATTCCCCAGTCCTCTATTTCTTATTAAACTCTCACTATGTTCCCGTAAATTCACCAGTTCTCTATTTCTCATTAAACTCTCACTATGTTCCCGTAAATTCCCCAGTTCTCTATTTCTAATTAAATACTCACTGTGTTCGCCTAAATTCCCCAGTTCTCTATTTCTAATTAAACTCTCACTGTGTTCCCCTAAATTCCCCACTTCTCTATTTCTAATTAAAATCTCACTGTGTTCCCCTAAATTCCCCAGTCCTCTATTTCTAATTAAACTCTCACTGTGTTCCCCTAAATTCCCCAGTTCTCTATTTCTAAATAAACTCTCACTGTGTTCCCGTAAATTCCCCAGTCCTCTATTTCTAATTAAACTCTCACTGTGTTCCCCTAAATTCCACAGTTCTCTATTTCTAATTAAATACTCACTGTGTTCCCCTAAATTCCCCAGTTCTCTATTTCTAATTAAATTCTCACTGTGTTCCCCGATATTCCCCAGTGCACTATTTCAAATTAAACTCTAAATGTGTTCCCCTAAATTACGCAGTCCTCAATTTCTAATTAAACACTCACCCTGTTCCCGTAAATTCGCCAGTTCTCTATTTCTAATTAAACATTCAATGTATTCCCCTAAATTCCCCAGTTCTCTATATCTAATTAAATACTCACTGTGTTCCCCTAAATTCCCCAGTGCTCAATTTCTAATTACAAACTCACTGTGTTCCCCTAAATTCCCGAGTTCACTATTTCTAATTAAACACTCACTGTATTCCCCGAAATTCCCCAGTTCTCTATTTCTAATTAAACTCTCAATGTGTTCCCCTAAATTCCCCATTTCTCTATTTCTAATTAAACTCTCACTGTGTTCCCCTAAATTCCCCAGTTCTCTATTTCTAATTAAAATCTCACTGTGTTCGCCTAAATTCCCCAGTTCTCTATTTCTAATTAAACTCTCACTGTGTTCCCCTAAATTCCTCACTTTTCTATTTCTAATTAAAATCTCACTGTGTTCCCCTAAATTCCCGAGTCCTCTATTTCTAATTAAACACTCACTGTGTTCCCCTAAATTCCCCAGTTCTCTATTTCTAAATAAACTCTCACTGTGTTCCCGTAAATTCCCCAGTCCTCTATTTCTAATTAAACTCTCACTGTGTTCCCCTAAATTCCCCAGTTCTCTATTTCTAATTAAACTCTCACTGTGTTCCCCTAAATTCCCCAGTTCTCTATTTCTAATTAAACACTTACTGTGCTCCCCAAAATCCCCCAGCCCTCTATTTCTAATTAAACTCTCACTGTGTTCCCCTAAATTCCCTAGTTCGCTATTTCTAATTAAACACTCACTGTGTTCCCCTAAATTCCCCACTTCTCTATTTCTAATTAAACACTCACTGTGTTCCCCTAAATTCCCCAGTTCTCTATTTCTAATTAAACACTCACTGTGTTTCCCTAAATTTCCCAGTTCACTATTTCTAATTAAACACTCACTGTGTTCCCCTAAATTCCCCAGTTCTCTATTAATAATTAAACACTTACTGTGTTTCCCTAAATTCCCCAGTTCACTATTTCTAATTAAACACTCACTGTGTTCCGCTAAATTCCCCAGTTCACTATTTCTAATTGAAAATTCACTGTGCTCCCCTAAATTTCCCAGTTCTCTATTTCTAATTAAACTCTCACTGTGTTCCCCTAAATTCCCCAGTGCTCTACATCTAATTAAACTCTCAATGTGTTCCCCTAAATTACCCAGTCCTCTATTTGTAATTAAACACTCAGTGTTCCCCTAAATTCCCCAGTTCACTATTTCTAATTAAACACTCACTGTGTTCCCCTAAATTCCCCAGTTCTCTATTTCTAATTAAACTCTCACTGTGTTCCCCTAAATTACCCAGACCTCTATTTCTAATTAAACACTCAGTGTTCCCCTAAATTACCCAGACCTCTATTTCTAATTAAACACTCAGTGTTCCCCTAAATTCCCCAGTTCACTATTTCTAATTAAACACTTACTGTGTTCCCCTAAATCCCCCAGTCCTCAATTACTAATTAAACTCTCACTGTGTTCCCCTAAATTCCCTAGTTCTCTATTTCTAATTAAACACTCACTGTGTTCCCCTAAATTCCCCAGTTCCCTATTTCTAATTAAACACTCACTGTGTTCCCCTAAATTCCCCAGTTCTCTATTTCTAATTAAACACTCACTGTGTTCCCCTAAATTTCCCAGTTCACTATTTCTAATTAAACACTCACTGTATTCCGCTAAATTCCCCACTGCTCTATTTCTAATTAAACTCTCACTGTGTTCCCCTAAATTCCACAATTCTCTATTTCTAATTAAACTCTCACTGTGTTCCACTAATTTCCCCAGTTCTCCATTTCTAATTAAAATCTCACTGTGTTCCCCTAATTTCCCCAGTTCTCTATTTCTAATCAAACTCTCACTGTGTTCCCCTAAATTCCCCAGTTCTCTATTTCTAATTAAACACTCACTGTGTTCCCCTAAATTCCCCAGTCCTCTATTTCCAATTAAACACTCTCCCTGTTCCCCTAAATTCACCAGTCCTCAATTTCTAATTAAACACTCTCCCTGTTCCCCTAAATTCCCCAGTGCTCTATTTCTAATTAAATACTCACTGTGTTCCCCCATATTCCCCAGTCCTCCATTTCTAATTAAATACTCACTGTGTTCCCCTAAATTCCCCAGTTCACTATTTCTAATTAAACACTCACTGTGTTCCCCTAAATTCCCCAGTTCACTATTTCTAATTAAACACTCACTGTGTTCCCCTAAATTCCCCAGTTCTCTATTTCTAATTAAACACTCACTGTGTTCCCCTAAATTCCACAGTCTTCGATTTCTAATTAAACACTCACCCTGTTCCCCTAAATTCCCCAGTCCTCTATTTCCAATTAAACACTCTCCCTGTTCCCCTAAATTCACCAGTCCTCAATTTCTAATTAAACACTCTCCCTGTTCCCCTAAATTCCCCAGTTCTCTATTTCTAATTAAACACTCAATGTGTTCCCCTAAATTCCCCAGTACTCGATTTCTAATTAAATACTCACTGTGTTCCCCTAAATTCCCCAGTGCTCTATTTCTAATTAAATACTCACTGTGTTCCCCTATATTCCCCAGTTCTCTATTTCTAATTAAACACTCACCCTGTTCCCCTAAATTTCCCAGTTCACTATTTCTAATAAAACACTCACTGTGTTCCGCTAAATTCCCCAGTTCACTATTTCTAATTAAACACTCACTGTGTTCCCCTAAATTCCCCAGTCCTCTATTTCTAATTAAACTCTCACTGTGTTCCCCTAAATTCCCCAGTGCTCTATTTCTAATTAAACTCTCACTGTGTTCCCCTAAATTCCACAGTTCTCTATTTCTAATTAAACTCTCACTGCGTTCCCCTAAATTCCCCAGTTCTCCATTTCTATTTAAAATCTCACTGTGTTCCGCTAAATTCCCCAGTTCTCTATTTCTAATTAAACACTCACTGTGTTCCCCTAAATTCCCCAGTTCTCTATTTCTAATTAAACTCTCACTGTGTTCACCTAAATTCACCAGTCCTCAATTTCTAATTAAACACTCTCCCTGTTCCCCTAAATTCCCCAGTTCTCCATTTCTAATTAAACACTCAATGTGTTCCCCTAAATTCCCCAGTACTCGATTTCTAATTAAATACTCACTATGTTCCCCTAAATTCCCCAGTGCTCTATTTCTAATTAAATACTCACTGTGTTCCCCTATATTCCCCAGTTCTCCATTTCTAATTAAATACTCACTGTGTTCCCCTAAATTCCCCAGTTCACTATTTCTAATTAAACACTCACTGTGTTCCCCTAAATTCCGCAGTTCTCTATTTCTAATTAAACTCACACTGTGTTCCCCTAAATTCCCCAGTTCTCTATTTCTAATTAAACACTCACTGTGTTCCCCTAAATTCCCCAGTTCTCTATTTCTAATTAAAATCTCACTGTGTTCCCCTAAATTACCCAGTCCTCTATTTCTAATTAAACACTCAGTGTTCCCCTAAATTCCCCAGTCCTCTATTTCTAATTAAACACTCTCCCTGTTCCCCTAAATGCACCAGTCCTCAATTTCTAATTAAACACTCTCCCTGTTCCCCTAAATTCCCCAGTTCTCTATTTCTAATTAAAAATTCACTGTGTTCCCCTAAATTCCCCAGTTCTCCATTTCTAATTAAATACTCACTGTGTTCCCCTAAATTCCCCAGTTCTCCATTTCTAATTAAATACTCACTGTGTTCCCCTAAATTCCCCAGTTCTCTGTTTCTAATCAAACTCTCACTGTGTTCCACTAAATTCCCCAGTTCACTATTTCTAATTAAACACTCACTGAGTTCCCCTAAATTCCCCAGTTCACTATTTCTAATTAAACACTCACTGTGTTCCCCTAAATTCCCCAGTCCTCTATTTCTAATTAAACACTCACTGTGTTCCCCTAAATTCCCCAGTTCTCTATTTCTAATTAAACACTCACTGTGTTCCCCGAAGTTCCCCAGTTCTCTATTTCCAATTAAACACTTACTGTGCTCCCCTAAATCCCCCAGCCCTCTATTTCTAATTAAACTCTCACTGTGTTCCCCTAAATTCCCTAGTTCTCTGTTTCTAATTAAACACTCACTGTGTTCCCCTAAATTCCCCACTTCTCTATTTCTAATTAAACACTCACTGTGTTCCCCTAAATTCCCCAATTCTCTATTTCTAATTAAACACTCACTGTGTTTCCCTAAATTTCCCAGTTCACTATTTCTAATTAAACACTCACTGTGTTCCCCTAAATTCCCCAGTTCTCTATTAATAATTAAACACTCACTGTGTTTCCCTAAATTCCCCAGTTCACTATTTCTAATTAAACACTCACTGTGTTCCGCTAAATTCCCCAGTTCTCTATTTCTAATTAAACTCTCACTGTGTTCCCCTAAATTCCCCAGTGCTCTATATCTAATTAAATTCTCACTGTGTTCCCCTAAATTCCACAGTTCTCTATTTCTAATTAAACTCTCAATGTGTTCCCCTAAATTACCCAGTCCTCTATTTGTAATTAAACACTCAGTGTTCCCCTAAATTCCCCAGTTCACTATATCTAATTAAACACTCACTGTGTTCCCCTAAATTCCCCAGTTCTCTATTTCTAATTAAACTCACACTGTGTTCCCCTAAATTAACCAGGCCTCTATTTCTAATTAACCACTCAGTGTTCCCCTAAATTCCCCAGTTCACTATTTCTAATTAAACACTCACTGTGTTCCCCTAAATTCCCCAGTTCTCTATTTCTAATTAAACACTCACTGTGTTCCCCTAAATTCCCCAGTTCACTATTTCTAATTAAACACTCACTGTGTTCCCCTAAATTCCCCAGTTCACTCTTTCTAATTAAACACTCACTGTGTTCCCCTAAATTCCCCAGGTCTCTATTTCTAATTAAACTCTCACTGTTTTCCCCTAAATTCCCTAGTTCTCTATTTCTAATTAAAAACTCACTGTGTTCCCCTAAATTCCCCAGTTCTCTATTTCTAATTAAACACTCACTGCGTTCCCCTAAATTCCCCAGTTCTCTATTTCTAACTAAACACTCACTGTGTTTCCCTAAATTTCCCAGTTCACTATTTCTAACTAAACACTCACTGTGTTTCCCTAAATTCCCCAGTGCTCTATTTCTAATTAAACTCTCACTGTGTTCCCCTAAATTCCACAATTCTCTATTTCTAATTAAACTCTCACTGTGTTCCCCTAAGTTCCCCAGTTCTCCATTTCTTATTAAAATCTCACTGTGTTCCCCTAAATTCCCCAGTTCTCTATTTCTAATCAAACTCTCACTGTATTCCCCTAAATTCCCCAGTTCTCTATTTCTAATTAAACACTCACTGTGTTCACCTAAATTCCACAGTCTTCGATTTCTAATTAAACACTCACCCTGTTCCCCTAAATTCCCCAGTCCTCTATTTCCAATTGAAAACTCTCCCTGTTCCCCTAAATTCACCAGTCCTCAATTTCTAATTAAACACTCTCCCTGTTCCCCTAAATTCCCCAGTTCTCTATTTCTAATTAAACACTCAATGTGTTCCCCTAAATTCCCCAGTACTCGATTTCTAATTAAATACTCACTGTGTTCCCCTAAATTCCCCAGTGCTCTATTTCTAATTAAATACTCACTGTGTTCCCCTATATTCCCCAGTTCTCCATTTCTAATTAAATACTCACTGTGTTCCCCTAAATTCCCCAGTACTCTATTTCGAATTAAACACTCAGTGTTCCCCTAAATTCCCCAGTTCACTATTTCTAATTAAACAATCACTGTGTTCCCCTAAATTCCCCAGTTCTCTATTTCTAATTAAACTCACACTGTGTTCCCCTAAATTCCCCAGTTCTCTATTTCTAATTAAACACTCACTGTGTTCCCCTAAATTCCCCAGTTCTCTATTTCTAATTAAACACTCACTGTGTTCCCCTAAATTCCACAGTTCTCTATTTCTAATTAAAATCTCACTGTGTTCCCCTAAATTCCCCTGTTCTCTATTTCTAATTAAACTCTCACTGTGTTCCCCTAAATTCCCCAGTTCTCTATTTCTAATTAAACACTCACTGTGTTCCCCTAAATTCCACAGTTCTCTATTTCTAATTAAACACTCACTGTGTTTCCCTAAATTTCCCAGTTCACTATTTCTAATTAAACACTCACTGTGTTTCCCTAAATTTCCCAGTTCACTATTTCTAATTAAACACTCACTGTGTTCCCCTAAATTCCCCAGTTCACTATTTCTAATTAAACTCTCACTGTGTTCCCCTAAATTCCCCAGTTCTCCATTTCTATTTAAAATCTCACTGTGTTCCGCTAAATTCCCCAGTTCTCTATTTCTAATTAAACACTCACTGTGTTCCCCTAAATTCCCTAGTTCTCAATTTCTAATTAAACTCTCACTGTGTTCACCTAAATTCACCAGTCCTCAATTTCTAATTAAACACTCTCCCTGTTCCCCTAAATTCCCCAGTTCTCCATTTCTAATTAAACACTCAATATGTTCCCCTAAATTCCCCAGTACTCGATTTCTAATTAAATACTCACTGTGTTCCCCTAAATTCCCCAGTGCTCTATTTCTAATTAAATACTCACTGTGTTCCCCTATATTCCCCAGTTCTCAATTTCTAATTAAATACTCACTGTGTTCCCCTAAATTCCCCAGTTCTCTATTTCTAATTAAACACTCACTGTGTTCCCCTAAATTCCCCAGTTCCCTATTTCTAATTAAACTCTCACTGTGTTCCCCTAAATTACCCAGTCCTCTATTTCTAATTAAACACTCAGTGTTCCCCTAAATTCCCCAGTCCTCTATTTCTAATTAAACACTCTCCCTGTTCCCCTAAATGCACCAGTCCTCAATTTCTAATTAAACACTCTCCCTGTTCCCCTAAATTCCCCAGTTCTCTATTTCTAATTAAAAATTCACTGTGTTCCCCTAAATTCCCCAGTTCTCCATTTCTAATTAAATACTCACTGTGTTCCCCTAAATTCCCCAGTTCTCCATTTCTAATTAAATACTCACTGTGTTCCCCTAAATTCCCCAGTTCTCTGTTTCTAATCAAACTCTCACTGTGCTCCCCTAAATTACCCAGTCCTCTATTTCTAATTAAACACTCAGTGTTCCGCTAAATTCCCCAGTTCACTATTTCTAATTAAACACTCACTGTGTTCCTCTAAATTCCCCAGTTCTCTATTTCTAATTAAACTCACACTGTTTTCCCCTAAATTCCCCAGTTCTCTATTTCTAATTAAACACTCACTGTGTTCCACTAAATTCCCCAGTTCACTATTTCTAATTAAACACTCACTGAGTTCCCCTAAATTCCCCAGTTCACTATTTCTAATTGAACACTCACTGTGTTCCCCTAAATTCCCCAGTCCTCTATTTCTAATTAAACACTCACTGTGTTCCCCTAAATTCCCCAGTTCTCTATTTCTAATTAAACACTCACTGTGTTCCCCGAAGTTCCCCAGTTCTCTATTTCTAATTAAACACTTACTGTGCTCCCCTAAGTCCCCCAGCCCTCTATTTCTGATTAAACTCTCACTGTGTTCCCCTAAATTCCCTAGTTCTCTATTTCTAATTAAACACTCACTGTGTTCCCCTAAATTCCCCACTTCTCTATTTCTAATTAAACACTCACTGTGTTCCCCTAAATTCCCCAATTCTCTATTTCTAATTAAACACTCACTGTGTTCCCCTAAATTCCCCAGTGCTCTATATCTTATTAAACTCTCACTGTGTTCCCCTAAATTCCACAGTTCTCTATTTCTAATTAAACTCTCAATGTGTTCCCCTAAATTACCCAGTCCTCTATTTGTAATTAAACACTCAGTGTTCCCCTAAATTCCCCAGTTCACTATATCTAATTAAACACTCACTGTGTTCCCCTAAATTCCCCAGTTCTCTATTTCTAATTAAACTCACACTGTGTTCCCCTAAATTAACCAGACCTCTATTTCTAATTAAACACTCAGTGTTCCCCTAAATTCCCCAGTTCACTATTTCTAATTAAACACTCACTGTGTTCCCCTAAATTCCCCAGTTCTCTATTTGTAATTAAACTCACACTGTGTTCCCCTAAATTCCCCAGTTCTCTATTTCTAATTAAACACTCACTGTGTTCCCCTAAATTCCCCAGTTCACTATTTCTAATTAAACACTCACTATGTTCCCCTAAATTCCCCAGTAAACTCTTTCTAATTAAACACTCACTGTGTTCCCCTAAATTCCCCAGGTCTCTATTTCTAATTAAACTCTCACTGTTTTCCCCTAAATTCCCTAGTTCTCTATTTCTAATTAAACTCTCACTGTATTCCGCTAAATTCCCCAGTGCTCTATTTCTAATTAAACTCTCACTGTGTTCCCCTAAATTCCACAATTCTCTATTTCTAATTAAACTCTCACTGTGTTCCCCTAAGTTCCCCAGTTCTCAATTTCTAATTAAAATCTCACTGTGTTCCCCTAAATTCCCCAGTTCTCTATTTCTAATCAAACTCTCACTGTATTCACCTAAATTCCCCAGTTCTCTATTTCTAATTAAACACTCACTGTGTTCACCTAAATTCCACAGTCCTCGATTTCTAATTAAACACTCACCCTGTTCCCCTAAATTCCCCAGTCCTCTATTTCCAATTAAACACTCTCCCTGTTCCCCTAAATTCACCAGTCCTCAATTTCTAATTAAACACTCTCCCTGTTCCCCTAAATTCCCCAGTTCTCTATTTCTAATTAAACACTCAATGTGTTCCCCTAAATTCCCCAGTACTCGATTTCTAATTAAATACTCACTGTGTTCCCCTAAATTCCCCAGTGCTCTATTTCTAATTAAATACTCACTGTGTTCCCCTATATTCCCCAGATCTCCATTTCTAATTAAATACTCACTGTGTTCCCCTAAATTCCCCAGTTCACTATTTCTAATTAAACAATCAATGTGTTCCCCTAAATTCCCCAGTTCTCTATTTCTAATTAAACTCACACTGTGTTCCCCTAAATTCCCCAGTTCTCTATTTCTAATTAAACACTCACTGTGTTCCCCTAAATTCCCCAGTTCTCTATTTCTAATTAAACACTCACTGTGTTCCCCTAAATTCCACAGTTCTCTATTTCTAATTAAAATCTCACTGTGTTCCCCTAAATTCCCCTGTTCTCTATTTCTAATTAAACTCTCACTGTGTTCCCCTAAATTCCACAGTTCTCTATTTCTAATTAAACACTCACTGTGTTCCCCTAAATTCCACAGTTCTCTATTTCTAATTAAACACTCACTGTGTTTCCCTAAATTTCCCAGTTCACTATTTCTAATTAAACGCTCACTGTGTTCCCCTAAATTTCCCAGTTCACTATTTCTAATAAAACACTCACTGTGTTCCGCTAAATTCCCCAGTTCACTATTTCTAATTAAACACTCACTGTGTTCCCCTAAGTTCCCCAGTTCTCTATTTCTAATTAAACTTTCACTGTGTTCCCCTAAATTCCCCAGTGCTCTATTTCTAATTAAACTCTCAATGTGTTCCCCTAAATTCCACAGTTCTCTATTTCTAATTAAACTCTCACTGTGTTCCCCTAAATTCCCCAGTTCTCCATTTCTATTTAAAATCTCACTGTGTTCCGCTAAATGCCCCAGTTCTCTATTTCTAATTAAACACTCACTGTGTTCCCCTAAATTCCCCAGTTCTCTATTTCTAATTAAACTCTCACTGTGTTCACCTAAATTCCCCAGTCCTCGATTTCTAAGTAAACACTCACCCTGTTCCCCTAAATTCCCCAGTCCTCTATTTCTAATTAAACACTCTCCCTGTTCCCCTAAATTCACCAGTCTTAAATTTCGAATTAAACACTCTCAGTGTTCCCCTAAATTCCCCAGTACTCTATTTCTAATTAAACACTCTCCCCGTTCCCCTATATTCCCCAGTCCTCTCTTTCTAATTAAACACTCACTGTGTTCCCCTAAATTCCCCAGTTCTCTATTTCTAATTAAACACTCAATCTGTTCCCCTAAATTCCCCAGTACGCGATTTCTAATTAAATACTCACTGTGTTCCCCTAAATTCCTCAGTTCTCCATTTCTAATTAAATACTCACTGTGTTCCCCTAAATTCCCCAGTTCTCTATTTCTAATTAAACTCTCACTGTGTTCCCCTAAATTACCAGTCCTCTATTTCTAATTAAACACTCAGTGTTCCCCTAAATTCCCCAGTTCACTATTTCTAATTAGACACTCACTGTGTTCCTCTAAATTCCCCAGTTCTCTATTTCTAATTAAACTCACACTGTGTTCCCCTAAATTCCCCAGTTCTCTATTTCTAATTAAACACTCACTGTGTTCCCCTAAATTCCCCAGTTCTCTATTTCTAATTAAACTCTCACTGTGTTCCCCTAAATTACCAGTCCTCTATTTCTAATTAAACACTCAGTGTTCCCCTAAATTCCCCAGTTCACTATTTCTAATTAGACACTCACTGTGTTCCCCTAAATTCCCCAGTTCTCTATTTCTAATTAAACTCACACTCTGTTCCCCTAAATTCCCCAGTTCTCTATTTCTAATTAAACACTCACTGTGTTCCCCTAAATTCCCCAGTTCACTATTTCTAATTAAACACTCACTGTGTTCCCCTAAATTCCCCAGTTCTCTATTTCTAATTGAACACTCACTGTGTTCCCCTAAATTCCCCGGTCCTCTATTTCTAATTAAACTCTCACTGTGTTCCCCGAAATTCCCCAGTCCTCTATTTCTAATTAAACACTCACTGTGTTCCCCTAAATTTCCCAGTTCTCTATTTCTAATTAAACACTCACTGTGTTCCCCAAAATTCCCCAGTACTTTATTTCTAATTAAACTCTCACTGTGTTCCCCTAAATTCCCCAGTTCTCTATTTCGAATTAAACACTTACTGTGTTCCCCTAAATCCCCCAGTCCTCTATTTCGAATTAAACTCTCACTGTGTTCCCCTAAATTCCCTAGTTCTCTATTTCTAATTGAACACTCACTGTGTTCCCCTAAATTCCCCAGTTCTCTATTTCGAATTAAACACTTACTGTGTTCCCCTAAATCCCCCAGTCCTTTATTTCTAATTAAACTCTCACTGTGTTCCCCTAAATTCCCTAGTTCTCTATTTCTAATTAAACACTCACTGTGTTCCCCTAAATTCCCCAGTTCTCTATTTCTAATTAAACTCTCACTGTGTTCACCTAAATTCTCCAGTCTTCGATTTCTAATTAAACACTCACCCTGTTCCCCTAAATTCCCCAGTCCTCTCTTTCTAATTAAACACTCTCCCTGTTCCCCTAAATTCACCAGTCCTCAATTTCTAATTAAACACTCTCCCTGTTCCCCTAAATTCCCCAGTTCTCTATTTCTAATTAAACACTCTCCCTGTTCCCCTATATTCCCCAGTCCTCTCTTTCTAATTAAACACTCACTGTGTTCCCCTAAATTCCCCAGGTCTCTATTTCTAATTGAACACTCAATGTGTTCCCCTAAATTCCCCAGTACGCGATTTCTAATTAAATACTCACTGTGTTCCCCTAAATTCCCCAGTTCTCCATTTCTAATTAAACTCTCACTGTGTTCCCCTAAATTCCCCAGTTCTCTATTTCTAATTAAATACTCACTGTGTTCCACTAAATTCCCCAGTTCTCCATTTCTAATTAAATACTCACTGTGTTCCCCTAAATTCCCCAGTTCTCCATTTCTAATTAAATACTCACTGTGTTCCCCTAAATTACCCAGTCCTCTATTTCTAATCAGTCACTCAGTGTTCCCCTAAATTCCCCAGTTCACTCTTTCTAATTAAACACTCACTGTGTTCCCCTAAATTCCCCAGTTCTCTATTTCTAAGTAAACTCACACTGTGTTTCCCTAAATTCCCCAGTTCTCTATTTCTAATTAAACACTCACTGTGTTCCCCTAAATTCCTCAGTTCACTATTTCTAATTAAACACTCACTGTGTTCCCCTAAATTCCCCAGTTCACTATTTCTAATTAAACACTCACAGTGTCCTCGAAATTTCCCAGTTCTCTATTTCTAATTAAACACTCACTGTGTTCCCCTAAATTCACCAGTTCTCTATTCCTAATTAAACTCTCACTGTGTTCCCCTAAATTCCCCAGTTCTCTATTTCGAATTAAACACTTACTGTGTTCCCCTAAATCCCCCAGTCCTCTATTTCTAATTAAACTCTCACTGTGTTCCCCTAAATTCCCTAGTTCTCTATTTCTAATTAAACACTCACTGTGTTCCCCTAAATTCCCAAGTTCTCTATTTCTAATTAAACACTCACTGTGTTCCCCTAAATTCCCCAGTTCTCTATTTCTAATTAAACACTCACTGTGTTTCCCTAAATTTCCCAGTTCACTATTTCTAATTAAACACTCACTGTGTTCCCCTAAATTTCCCAGTTCACTATTTCTAATTAAATACTCACTGTGTTCCGCTAAATTCCCCAGTTCACTATTTCTAATTAAACACTCACTGTGTTCCCCTAAATTCCCCAGTTCTCTATTTCTAATTAAACTCTCACTGTGTTCCCCTAAATTCCACAGTTCTCTATTTCTAATTAAACTCTCACTGTGTTCCCCTAAATTCCCCAGTTCTCTATTTCTAATTAAACTCTCACTGTGTTCCCCTAAATTCCCCAGTTCTCTATTTCTAATAAAACTCTCACTGTGTTCCCCTAAATTCCCCAGTTCTCTATTTCTAATTAAATTCTCACAGTGTTCCCCTAAATTCCCCAGTTCTCTATTTCTAATTAAACTCTCACTGTGTTCCCCTAAATTCCACAGTTCTCTATTTCTAATTAAACTCTCACTGTGTTCCCCTAAATTCCCCATTTCTCTATTGCTAATTAAATATTCACTGTGTTCCCCTAAATTCCCCAGTTCTCTATTTCTAATTAAACACTCAATGTGTTCCCCTAAATTCCCCAGTACTCTATTTCTAATTAAATACTCACTGTGTTCCCCTAAATTCCCCAGTCCTCTATTTCCAATTAAACACTCAGTGTTCCCCTAAATTCCCCAGTTCACTATTTCTAATTAAACACTCACTGTGTTCCCCCAAATTCCCCAGTTCTCTATTTCTAATTAAACTCACAATGTGTTCCCCTAAATTCCCCAGTTCTCTATTTCTAATTAAAATCTCACTGTTTTCCCCTAAATTCCCCAGTTCTCTATTTCTAATTAAAATCTCACTGTGTTCCACTAAATTCCCCAGTTCTCTATTTCTAATTAAATTCTCACAGTGTTCCCCTAAATTCCCCAGTTCTCTATTTCTAATTAAACTCTCCCTGTTCCCCTAAATTCACCAGTCCTCAATTTCTAATTAAACACTCTCCCTGTTCCCCTAAATTCCCCAGTTCTCTATTTCTAATTAAACACTCTCCCTGTTCCCCTATATTCCCCAGTTCTCTCTTTCTAATTAAACACTCACTGTGTTCCCCTAAATTCCCCAGTTCTCTATTTCTAATTAAACACTCAATGTGTTCCCCTAAATTCCCCAGTACTCGATTTCTAATTAAATACTCACTGTGTTCCCCTAAATTCCCCAGTGCTCTATTTCTAATGAAATACTCACTGTGTTCCCCTAAATTCCCCAGTTCTCCATTTCTAATTCAACACTCACTGTGTTCCCCTAAATTCCCCAGTTCTCTATTTCTAAATAAACACTCAATGTGTTCCCCTAAATTCCCCAGTACTCGATTCCTAAGTAAATACTCACTGTGTTCCCCTAAATTCCCCAGTGCTCTATTTCTAATTAAACTCTCACTGTGTTCCCCTTAATTACCCAGTCCTCTATTTCTAATTAAACACTCAGTGTTCCCCTAAATTCCCCAGTTCACTATTTCCAATTAAACACTCACTGTGTTCCCCTAAATTCCCCAGTTCTCTATTTCTAATTAAACTCACACTGTGTTCCCCTAAATTCCCCAGTTCTCTATTTCTAATTAAACACTCACTGTGTTCCCCTAAATTCCCCAGTTCACAATTTCTAATTAAACACTCACTGTGTTCCCCTAAATTCCCCAGTTCTCTATTTCTAATTAAACACTCACTGTGTTCCCCTAAATTCCACAGTTCTCTATTTCTAATTAAAATCTCACTGTGTTCACCTAAATTCCACAGTCCCCGATTTCTAATTAAACACTCACCCTGTTCCCCTAAGTTCCCCAGTTCTCAATTTCTAATTAAACTCTCACTGTGTTCCCCTAAGTTCCCCAGTTCTCAATTTCTAATTAAAATCTCACTGTGTTCCCCTAAATTCCCCAGTTCACAATTTCTAATTAAACTCACACAGTGTTCCCCTAAATTCCCCAGTTCTCTATTTCTAATTAAACACTCACTGTGTTCCCCTAAATTCCCCAGTTCACAATTTCTAATTAAACACTCACTGTGTTCCCCTAAATTCCCCAGTTCTCTATTTCTAATTAAACACTCACTGTGTTCCCCTAAATTCCCCAGTGCTCTATTTCTAATTAAACTCTCACTGTGTTCCCCTAAATTCCACAATTCTCTATTTCTAATTAAACTCTCACTGTGTTCCCCTAAGTTCCACAGTTCTCAATTTCTAATTAAAATCTCACTGTGTTCCCCTAAATTCCCCAGTTCTCTATTTCTAATCAAACTCTCACTGTATTCCCCTAAATTCCCCAGTTCTCTATTTCTAATTAAACACTCACTGTGTTCACCTAAATTCCACAGTCCTCGATTTCTAATTAAACACTCACCCTGTTCGCCTAAATTCCCTAGTCCTCTATTTCCAATTAAACACTCTCCCTGTTCCCCTAAATTCACCAGTCCTCAATTTCTAATTAAACACTCTCCCTGTTCCCCTAAATTCCCCAGTTCTCTATTTCTAATTAAACACTCAATGTGTTCCCCTAAATTCCCCAGTACTCGATTTCTAATTAAATACTCACTGTGTTCCCCTAAATTCCCCAGTGCTCTATTTCTAATTAAATACTCACTGTGTTCCCCTATATTCCCCAGTTCTCCATTTCTAATTAAATACTCACTGTGTTCCCCTAAATTCCCCAGTACTCTATTTCGAATTAAACACTCAGTGTTCCCCTAAATTCCCCAGTTCACTATTTCTAATTAAACAATCAATGTGTTCCCCTAAATTCCCCAGTTCTCTATTTCTAATTAAACTCACACTGTGTTCCCCTAAATTCCCCAGTTCTCTATTTCTAATTAAACACTCACTGTGTTCCCCTAAATTCCCCAGTTCTCTATTTCTAATTAAACACTCACTGTGTTCCCCTAAATTCCACAGTTCTCTATTTCTAATTAAAATCTCACTGTGTTCCCCTAAATTCCCCTGTTCTCTATTTCTAATTAAACTCTCACTGTGTTCCCCTAAATTCCCCAGTTCTCTATTTCTAATTGAACACTCACTGTGTTCCCCTAAATTCCACAGTTCTCTATTTCTAATTAAACACTCACTGTGTTTCCCTAAATTTCCCAGTTCACTATTTCTAATTAAACACTCACTGTGTTTCCCTAAATACCCCAGTTCTCTATTTCTAATTAAACACTCACTGTGTTCCCCTAAATTCCCCAGTTCACTATTTCTAATTAAACACTCACTGTGTTCCCCTAAATTCCCCAGTTCACTATTTCTAATTAAACACTCACAGTGTCCTCTAAATTTCCCAGTTCTCTATTTCTAATTAAACACTCACTGTCTTCCCCTAAATTCCCCAGTTCACTATTTCTAATTAAACACTCACTGTGTTCCCCTAAATTCCCCAGTTCACTATTTCTAATTACACACTCACTGTGTTCCCCTAAATTCCCCAGTTCTCTATTTCTAATTGAACACTCACTGTGTTCCCCTAAATTCCCCGGTCCTCTATTTCTAATTAAACACTCACTGTGTTCCCCTAAATTCACCAGTTCTCTATTCCTAATTAAACTCTCACTGTGTTCCCCTAAATTCCCCAGTTCTCTATTTCGAATTAAACACTTACTGTGTTCCCCTAAATCCCCCAGTCCTCTATTTCTAATTAAACTCTCACTGTGTTCCCCTAAATTCCCTAGTTCTCTATTTCTAATTAAACACTCACTGTGTTCCCCTAAATTCCCAAGTTCTCTATTTCTAATTAAACTCTCACTGTGTTCCCCTAAATTCCCCTGTTCTCTATTTCTAATTAAACTCTCACTGTGTTCCCCTAAATTCCCCAGTTCTCTATTTCTAATTGAACACTCACTGTGTTCCCCTAAATTCCACAGTTCTCTATTTCTAATTAAACACTCACTGTGTTTCCCTAAATTTCCCAGTTCACTATTTCTAATTAAACACTCACTGTGTTTCCCTAAATACCCCAGTTCTCTATTTCTAATTAAACACTCACTGTGTTCCCCTAAATTCCCCAGTTCACTATTTCTAATTAAACACTCACTGTGTTCCCCTAAATTCCCCAGTTCACTATTTCTAATTAAACACTCACAGTGTCCTCTAAATTTCCCAGTTCTCTATTTCTAATTAAACACTCACTGTCTTCCCCTAAATTCCCCAGTTCACTATTTCTAATTAAACACTCACTGTGTTCCCCTAAATTCCCCAGTTCACTATTTCTAATTACACACTCACTGTGTTCCCCTAAATTCCCCAGTTCTCTATTTCTAATTGAACACTCACTGTGTTCCCCTAAATTCCCCGGTCCTCTATTTCTAATTAAACACTCACTGTGTTCCCCTAAATTCACCAGTTCTCTATTCCTAATTAAACTCTCACTGTGTTCCCCTAAATTCCCCAGTTCTCTATTTCGAATTAAACACTTACTGTGTTCCCCTAAATCCCCCAGTCCTCTATTTCTAATTAAACTCTCACTGTGTTCCCCTAAATTCCCTAGTTCTCTATTTCTAATTAAACACTCACTGTGTTCCCCTAAATTCCCAAGTTCTCTATTTCTAATTAAACTCTCACTGTGTTCCCCTAAATTCCACAGTTCTCTATTTCTAATTAAACTCTCACTGTGTTCCCCTAAATTCCCCAGTTCTCTATTTCTAATTAAACTCTCACTGTGTTCCCCTAAATTCCCCAGTTCTCTATTTCTAATAAAACTCTCACTGTGTTCCCCTAAATTCCCCAGTTCTCTATTTCTAATTAAATTCTCACAGTGTTCCCCTAAATTCCCCAGTTCTCTATTTCTAATTAAACTCTCACTGTGTTCCCCTAAATTCCACAGTTCTCTATTTCTAATTAAACTCTCACTGTGTTCCCCTAAATTCCCCAGTTCTCTATTGCTAATTAAATACTCACTGTGTTCCCCTAAATTCCCCAGTTCTCTATTTCTAATTAAACTCTCACTGAGTTCCCCTAAATTCCCCAGTTCTCTATTTCTAATTAAATACTCACTGTGTTCCCCTAAATTCCCCAGTCCTCTATTTCCAATTAAACACTCAGTGTTCCCCTAAATTCCCCAGTTCACAATTTCTAATTAAACACTCACTGTGTTCCCCCAAATTCCCCAGTTCTCTATTTCTAATTAAACTCACAATGTGTTCCCCTAAATTCCCCAGTTCTCTATTTCTAATTAAAATCTCACTGTTTTCCCCTAAATTCCCCAGTTCTCTATTTCTAATTAAAATCTCACTGTGTTCCACTAAATTCCCCAGTTCTCTATTTCTAATTAAACTCTCACTGTGTTCCCCTAAATTCCCCAGTTCACTATTTCTAATTAAACTCTCACTGTGTTCCCCTAAATTCCCCAGTTCTCTATTTCTAATTAAACTCTCACTGTGTTCCCCTAAATTCCCCAGTTCTCTATTTCTAATAAAACTCTCACTGTGTTCCCCGAAATTCCCCAGTCCTCTATTTCTAATTAAATACTCACTGTGTTCCCCTAAATTCCCCAGTGCTCTATTTCTAATTAAATACTCACTGTGTTCCCCTAAATTTTCCAGTTCTCTATTTCTAATTAAACACTCACTGTGTTCCCCTAAATTCCCCAGTTCTCTATTTCTAGTTAAAATCTCACTGTGTTCACCTAAATTCCCCAGTCCTCGATTTCTAATTAAACACTCACCCTGTTCCCCAAAATTCCCCAGTCCCCTATTTCTAATTAAACACTCTCCCTGTTCCCCTAAATTCACCAGTCTTCAATTTCTAATTAAACACTCTCCCTGTTCCCCTAAATTCCCCAGTTCTCTATTTCTAATTAAACACTCTCCCTGTTCCCCTATATTCCCCAGTTCTCTCTTTCTAATTAAACACTCACTGTGTTCCCCTAAATTCCCCAGTTCTCTATTTCTAATTAAACACTCAATGTGTTCCCCTAAATTCCCCAGTACTCGATTTCTAATTAAATACTCACTGTGTTCCCCTAAATTCCCCAGTGCTCTATTTCTAATTAAATACTCACTGTGTTCCCCTAAATTCCCCAGTTCTCCATTTCTAATTCAACACTCACTGTGTTCCCCTAAATTCCCCAGTTCTCTATTTCTAATTAAACACTCAATGTGTTCCCCTAAATTCCCCAGTACTCGATTTCTAATTAAATACTCACTGTGTTCCCCTAAATTCCCCAGTGCTCTATTTCTAATTAAACTCTCACTGTGTTCCCCTTAATTACCCAGTCCTCTATTTCTAATTAAACACTCAGTGTTCCCCTAAATTCCCCAGTTCACTATTTCTAATTAAACACTCACTGTGTTCCCCTAAATTCCCCAGTTCTCTATTTCTAATTAAACTCGCACTGTGTTCCCCTAAATTCCCCAGTTCTCTATTTCTAATTAAACACTCACTGTGTTCCCCTAAATTCCCCAGTTCACAATTTCTAATTAAACACTCACTGTGTTCCCCTAAATTCCCCAGTTCTCTATTTCTAATTAAACACTCACTGTGTTCCCCTAAATTCCCCAGTTCTCTATTTCTAATTAAACACTCACTGTGTTCCCCAAAATTCCCCAGTCCTCTATTTCTAATTAAACACTCACTGCGTTCCCCTAAATTCCCCAGTTCTCTATTTCTAATTAAACACTCACTGTGTTCCCCTAAATTCCCCAGTTCTCTATTTCTAATTAAACACTCACTGTGTTCCGCTAAATTCCCCAGTTCACAATTTCTAATTAAACACTCACTGTGTTCCCCTAAATTCCCCAGTTCTCTATTTCTAATTAAACTCTCACTGTGTTCCCCTAAATTCCACAGTTCTCTATTTCTAATTAAACTCTCAGTGTTCCCCTAAATTCCCCAGTTCTCCATTTCTAATTAAAATCTCACTGTGTTCCCCTAAATTCCCCAGTTCTCTATTTCTAATTAAACTCTCACTGTGTTCCCCTAAATTCTCCAGTTCTCTATTTCTAATTAAACTCTCACTGTGTTCCCCTAAATTCCCCAGTTCTCTATTTCTAATTATACTCTCACTGTGTTCCCCTAAATTCCCCTGTTCTCTATTTCTAATTAAACTCTCACTGTCTTCCCCTAAATTCCCCAGTTCTCTATTTCTAATTAAACACTCACTGTGTTCCCCTAAATTCCCCGGTCCTCTATTTCTAATTAAACACTTACTGTGTTCCCCTAAATTCCCCAGTCCTCTATTTCTAATTAAACACTCACTGTGTTCCCCTAAATTCCCCGGTCCTCCATTTCTAATTAAACACTCACTGTGTTCCCCTAAATTCCCCAGTTCTCTATTTCTAATTAAACACTCACTGTGTTCCCCTAAATTCCCCTGTTCTCTATTTCTAATTAAACTCTCACTGTGTTCCCCTAAATTCCCCAGTCCTCTATTTCTAATTAAACACTCACTGCGTTCCCCTAAATTCCCCAGTTTTCTATTTCTAATTAAACACTCACTGTGTTCCCCTAAATTCCCCAGTTCTCTATTTCTAATTAAACTCTCACTGTGTTCCCCTAATTTCCCCAGTTCTCTATTTCTAATTAAACACTTACTGTGTTCCCCTAAATCCCCCAGCCCTCTATTTCTAATTAAACTCTCACTGTGTTCCCCTAAATTCCCCAGTTCCCTATTTCTAATTAAACACTCACTGTGTTCCCCTAAATTCCCCAGTTCTCTATTTCTAATTAAACACTCACTGTGTTCCCCTAAATTCCCCAGTTCTCTATTTCTAATTAAACACTCACTGTGTTTCCCTAAATTTCCCAGTTCACTATATCTAATTAAACACTCACTGTGTTCCCCTAAATTTCCCAGTTCACTATTTCTAATTAAACACTCACTGTGTTCCACTAAATTCCCCAGTTCACGATTTCTAATTAAACACTCACTGTGTTCCCCTAAATTCCCCAGTTCTCTATTTCTAATTAAATACTCACTGTGTTCCACTAAATTCCCCAGTTCACTATTTCTAATTAAACACTCACTGTGTTCCCATAAATTCCCCAGTTCTCTATTTCTAATTAAACACTCACTGTGTTTCCCTAAATTTCCCAGTTCACTATATCTTATTAAACACTCACTGTGTCCCCTAAATTTCCCAGTTCACTATTTCTAATTAAACACTCACTGTGTTCCACTAAATTCCCCAGTTCTCTATTTCTAATTAAACACTCACTGTGTTCCCCTAAATTCCCCAGTTCACTATTTCTAATTAAACACTCACTGTGGTCCCCTAAATTCCCCAGTTCACTATTTCTAATTAAACACTCACTGTGTTCCCCTAAATTCCCCAGTTCTCTATTTCTAATTAAACTCACACTGTGTTCCACTAAATTCCCTGGTACTCTATTTCTAATTAAACACTCACTGTGTTCCCCTAAATTCCCCAGTTCACTATTTCTAATTAACCACTCACTTTGGTCCCCTAAATTCCCCAGTTCACTATTTCTAATTAAACACTCACTGTGTTCCACTAAATTCCCCAGTTCTCTATTTCTAATTAAACACTCACTATGTTCCCCTAAATTCCCCAGTTCACTATTTCTAATTAAAAACTCACTGTGGTCCCCTAAATTCCTCAGTTCACTATTTCTAATTAAACACACACTGTGTTCCCCTAAATTCCCCAGTTCTCTATTTCTAATTAAACACTCACTGTGTTCCGCTAAATTCCCTGGTACTCTATTTCTAATTAAACACTCACTGTGTTCCCCTAAATTCCCCAGTCCTCTATTTCTAATTAAACACTCACTGTGTTTCCCTAAATTCCCCAGTTCTCTATTTCTAATTAAACACTCACTGTGTTCCCCTAAATTCCCCAGTTCTCTATTTCTAATTAAACACTCACTGTGTTTCCCTAAATTTCCCAGTTCACTATTTCTAATTAAACACTCACTGTGTTCCCCTAAATTTCCCAGTTCACTATTTCTAATTAAACACTCACTGTGTTCCGCTAAATTCCCCAGTTCTCTATTTCTAATTCAACTCTCACTGTGTTCCCCTAAATTCCCCAGTTCTCTATTTCTAATTAAACACTCAGTGTTCCCCTAAATTCCCCAGTTCACTATTTCTAATTAAACTCTCACTGTGTTCCCCTAAATTACCCAGACCTCTATTTCTAATTCAACACTCAGTGTTCCCCTAAATTCCCCAGTTCTCCATTTCTAATTAAATACTCACTATGTTCCCCTAAATTCCCCAGTTCTCTATTTCTAATTAAACTCATACTGTCTTCCCCTAAATTCCCCAGTTCTCTATTTCTAATTAAACACTCACTGTGTTCCCCTAAATTCCCCAGTTCACAATTTCTAATTAAACACTCACGGTGTTCCCATAAATTCCCCAGTTCTCTATTTCTAATTAAACACTCACTGTGTTCCCCTAAATTCCCCGGTCCTCTATTTCTAATTAAACACTCACTGTGTTCCCCTAAATTCCCCAGTTCTCTATTTCTAATTAAATACTCACTGTGTTCCCCTAAATTCCCCAGTTCTCTATTTCTAATTAAAGACTCACTGCGTTCCCCTAAATTCCCCAGTTCTCTATTTCTAATTAAACACTTACTGTGTTCCCCTAAATGCCCCAGCCCTCTATTTCTAATTAAACTCTCACTGTGTTCCCCTAAATTCCCCAGTTCCCTATTTCTAATTAAACACTCACTGAGTTCCCCTAAATTCCCCAGTTCTCTATTTCTAATTAAACACTCACTGTGTTCCCCTAAATTCCCCAGTTCTCTATTTCTAATTAAACACTCACTGTGTTTCCCTAAATTTCCCAGTTCACGATATCTAATTAAACACTCACTGTGTTCCCCGAAATTTCCCAGTTAACTATTTCTAATTAAACACTCACTGTGTTCCCCTAAATTCCCCGGTACTCTATTTCTAATTAAACACACACTGTGTTCCCCTAAATTCCCCGGTACTCTATTTCTAATTAAACACACACTGTGTTCCACTAAATTCCCCAGTTCACTATTTCTAATTAAACACTCACTGTGTTCCCCTAAATTCCCCAGTTCTCTATTTCTAATTAAACTCACACTGTGTTCCACTCAATTCCCCAGTTCACTATTTCTAATTAAACACTCACTGTGTTCCCCTAAATTCCCCAGTTCTCTATTTCTAATTAAACACTCACTGTGTTCCCCTAAATTCCCCAGTTCACAATTTCTAATTAAACACTCACGGTGTTCCCCTAAATTCCCCAGTTCTCTATTTCTAATTAAACACTCACTGTGTTCCCCTAAATTCCCCGGTCCTCTATTTCTAATTAAACACTCACTGTGTTCCCCTAAATTCCCCAGTTCTCTATTTCTAATTAAACACTCACTGTGTTCCCCTAAATTCCCCGGTACTCTATTTCTAATTAAACACACACTGTGTTCCCCTAAATTCCCCAGTCCTCTATTTCTAATTAAAGACTCACTGCATTCCCCTAAATTCCCCAGTTCTCTATTTCTAATTAAACACTCACTGTGTTCCCCTAAATTCCCCAGTTCTCTATTTCTAATTAAACTCTCACTGTGTTCCCCTAAATTCCCCAGTTCTCTATTTCTAATTAAACACTCACTGTGTTCCCCTAAATTCCCCAGTTCTCTATTTCTAATTAAACACTCACTGTGTTCCCCTAAATTCCCCGGTCCTCTATTTCTAATTAAACACTCACTGTGTTCCCCGAAATTCCCCAGTTCTCTATTTCTAATTAAATACTCACTGTGTTTCCCTAAATTTCCCAGTTCACTATATCTAATTAAACACTCACTGTGTTCCCCTAAATTTCCCAGTTCACTATTTCTAATTAAACACTCACTGTGTTCCACTAAATTCCCCAGTTCACGATTTCTAATTAAACACTCACTGTGTTCCCCAAAATTCCCCAGTTCTCTATTTCTAATTAAATACTCACTGTGTTCCACTAAATTCCCCAGTTCTCTATTTCTAATTATACACTTACTGTGTTCCCCTAAATCCCCCAGTCCTCTATTTCTAATTAAACTCTCACTGTGTTACTCTAAATTCGCTAGTTCTCTATTTCTAATTAAACACTCACTGTGTTCCCCTAAATTCCCCAGTTCTCTATTTCTAATTAAACACTCACTGTGTTCCCCTAAATTCCCCAGTTCTCTATTTCTAATTAAACACTCACTGTGTTTCCCTAAATTTCCCAGTTCACTATTTCTAATTAAACACTCACTGTGTTTCCCTAAATTTCCCAGTTCACTATTTCTAATTAAACACTCACTGTGTTCCGCTAAATTCCCCAGTTCTCTATTTCTAATTAAACTCTCACTGTGTTCCCCTAAATTCCCCAGTTCTCTATTTCTAATTAAACACTCAGTGTTCCCCTAAATTCCCCAGTTCACTATTTCGAATTAAACTCTCACTGTGTTCCCCTAAATTACCCAGACCTCTATTTCTAATTAAACACTCAGTGTTCCCCTAAATTCCCCAGTTCACTATTTCTAATTGAACACTCACTATGTTCCCCTAAATTCCCCAGTTCTCTATTTCTAATTAAACTCATACTGTGTTCCCCTAAATTCCCCAGTTCTCTATTTCTAATTAAACACTCACTGTGTTCCCCTAAATTCCCCAGTTCACAATTTCTAATTAAACACTCACGGTGTTCCCCTAAATTCCCCAGTTCTCTATTTCTAATTAAACACTCACTGTGTTCCCCTAAATTCCCCGGTCCTCTATTTCTAATTAAACACTCACTGTGTTCCCCTAAATTCCCCAGTTCTCTATTTCTAATTAAACACTCACTGTGTTCCCCTAAATTCCCCGGTACTCTATTTCTAATTAAACACACACTGTGTTCCCCTAAATTCCCCAGTCCTCTATTTCTAATTAAAGACTCACTGCGTTCCCCTAAATTCCCCAGTTCTCTATTTCTAATTAAACACTCACTGTGTTCCCCTAAATTCCCCAGTTCTCTATTTCTAATTAAACTCTCACTGTGTTCCCCTAAATTCCCCAGTTCTCTATTTCTAATTAAACACTTACTGTGTTCCCCTAAATGCCCCAGCCCTCAATTTCTCATTAAACTCTCACTGTGTTCCCCTAAATTCCCCAGTTCCCTATTTCTAATTAAACACTCACTGAGTTCCCCTAAATTCCCCAGTTCTCTATTTCTAATTAAACACTCACTGTGTTCCCCTAAATTCCCCAGTTCTCTATTTCTAATTAAACACTCACTGTGTTTCCCTAAATTTCCCAGTTCACGATATCTAATTAAACACTCACTGTGTTCCCCTAAATTTCCCAATTCACTATTTCTAATTAAACACTCACTGTGTTCCACTAAATTCCCCAGTTCACTATTTCTAATTAAACACTCACTGTGTTCCCCTAAATTCCCCAGTTCTCTATTTCTAATTAAACTCACACTGTGTTCCACTAAATTCCCCAGTTCACTATTTCTAATTAAACACTCACTGTGTTCCCCTAAATTCCCCAGTTCTCTATTTCTAATTAAACTCACACTGTGTTCCACTAATTTCCCCAGTTCTCTATTTCTAATTAAACACTCACTGTGTTCCCCTAAATTCCCCAGTTCACTATTTCTAATTAAACACTCACTGTGTTCCCCTAAATCCCCCAGCCCTCTATTTCTAATTAAACTCTCACTGTGTTCCCCTAAATTCCCCAGTTCCCTATTTCTAATTAAACACTCACTGAGTTCCCCTAAATTCCCCAGTTCTCTATTTCTAATTAAACACTCACTGTGTTCCCCTAAATTCCCCAGTCCTCTATTTCTAATTAAACACTCACTGTGTTTCCCTAAATTTCCCAGTTCACTATATCTAATTAAACACTCACTGTGTTCCCCTAAATTTCCCAGTTCACTATTTCTAATTAAACACTCACTGTGTTCCACTAAATTCCCCAGTTCACTATTTCTAATTAAACACTCACTGTGTTCCCCTAAATTCCCCAGTTCTCTATTTCTAATTAAACTCACACTGTGTTCCACTAAATTCCCCAGTTCACTATTTCTAATTAAACACTCACTGTGTTCCCCTAAATTCCCCAGTTCTCTATTTCTAATTAAACTCACACTGTGTTCCACTGAATTCCCCAGTTCTCTATTTCTAATTAAACACTCACTGTGTTCCCCTAAATTCCCCAGTTCACTATTTCTAATTAAACACTCACTGTGGTCCCCTAAATTCCCCAGTTCACTATTTCTAATTAAACACTCACTGTGTTCCCCTAAATTCCCCAGTTCTCTATTTCTAATTAAACTCACACTGTGTTCCACTAAATTCCCTGGTACTCTATTTCTAATTAAACACTCACTGTGTTCCCCTAAATTCCCCAGTTCACTATTTCTAATTAAACACTCACTGTGGTCCCCTAAATTCCCCAGTTCACTATTTCTAATTAAACACTCACTGTGTTCCCCTAAATTCCCCAGTTCTCTATTTCTAATTAAACACTCACTGTGTTCCGTTAAATTCCCTGGTACTCTATTTCTAATTAAACACTCATTGTGTTCCCCTAAATTCCCCAGTCCTCTATTTCTAATTAAACACTCACTGTGTTCCCCTAAATTCCCCAGTTCCCTATTTCTAATTAAACACTCACTGAGTTCCCCTAAATTCCCCAGTTCTCTATTTCTAATTAAACACTCACTGTGTTCCCCTAAATTCCCCAGTTCTCTATTTCTAATTAAACACTCACTGTGTTTCCCTAAATTTCCCAGTTCACGATATCTAATTAAACACTCACTGTGTTCCCCTAAATTTCCCAGTTCACTATTTCTAATTAAACACTCACTGTGTTCCACTAAATTCCCCAGTTCACTATTTCTAATTAAACACTCACTGTGTTCCCCTAAATTCCCCAGTTCTCTATTTCTAATTAAACTCACACTGTGTTCCACTAAATTCCCCAGTTCACTATTTCTAATTAAACACTCACTGTGTTCCCCTAAATTCCCCAGTTCTCTATTTCTAATTAAACTCACACTGTGTTCCACTAATTTCCCCAGTTCTCTATTTCTAATTAAACACTCACTGTGTTCCCCTAAATTCCCCAGTTCTCTATTTCTAATTAAACACACACTGTGTTTCCCTAAATTTCTCAGTTCACTATATCTAATTAAACACTAACTGTGTTCCCCTAAATTTCCCAGTTCACTATTTCTAATTAAACACTCACTGTGTTCCACTAAATTCCCCAGTTCTCGATTTCTAATTAAACACTCACTGTGTTCCCCTAAATTCCCCAGTTCTCTATTTCTAATTAAATACTCACTGTGTTCCACTAAATTCCCCAGTTCACTATTTGTAATTAAACACTCACTGTGTTCCCCTAAATTCCCCAGTTCTCTATTTCTAATTAAACACTCACTGTGTTCCACTAAATTCCCCAGTTCACTATTTCTAATTAAACACTCACTGTGTTCCCCTAAATTCCCCAGTTCTCTATTTCTAATTAAACTCACACTGTGTTCCACTAAATTCCTCAGTTCTCCATTTCTATTTAAAATCTCACTGTGTTCCCCTAAATTCCCCAGTTCTCTATTTCTAATTAAATACTCACTGTGTTCCACTAAATTCCCCAGTTCACTATTTGTAATTAAACACTCACTGTGTTCCCCTAAATTCCCCAGTTCTCTATTTCTAATTAAACACTCACTGTGTTCCACTAAATTCCCCAGTTCACTATTTCTAATTAAACACTCACTGTGTTCCCCTAAATTCCCCAGTTCTCTATTTCTAATTAAACTCACACTGTGTTCCACTAAATTCCCTGGTACTCTATTTCTAATTAAACACTCACTGTGTTCCCCTAAATTCCCCAGTTCACTATTTCTAATTAAACACTCACTGTGGTCCCCTAAATTCCCCAGTTCACTATTTCTAATTAAACACTCACTGTGTTCCCCTAAATTCCCCAGTTCTCTATTTCTAATTAAACTCACACTGTGTTCCACTAAATTCCCCAGTTCTCTATTTCTAATTAAACACTCACTGTGTTCCCCTAAATTCCCCACTTCACTATTTCTAATTAAACACTCACTGTGTTCCCCTAAATTCCCCAGTTCTCTATTTCTAATTAAACTCACACTGTGTTCCACTAAATTCCCTGGTACTCTATTTCTAATTAAACACTCACTGTGTTCCCCTAAATTCCCCAGTTCACTATTTCTAATTAAACACTCACTGTGGTCCCCTAAATTCCCCAGTTCACTCTTTCTAATTAAACACTCACTGTGTTCCCCTAAATTCCCCAGTTCTCTATTTCTAATTAAACACTCACTGTGTTCCCCTAAATTCCCCAGTTCACTATTTCTAATTAAACACTCACTGTGGTCCCCTAAATTCCCCAGTTCACTATTTCTAATTAAACACTCACTGTGTTCCCCTAAATTCCCCAGTTCTCTATTTCTAATTAAACACTCACTGTGTTCCGCTAAATTCCCTGGTACTCTATTTCTAATTAAACACTCACTGTGTTCCCCTAAATTCCCCAGTCCTCTATTTCTAATTAAACACTCACTGTGACCCCCTAAATTCCCCAGTTCTCTATTTCTAATTAAACACTCACTGTGTTCCCCTAAATTCCCAAGTTCTCTATTTATAATTAAACTCTCACTGTGTTCCCCTAAATTCCCCAGTTCTCTATTTCTAATTAAACACTTACTGTGTTCCCCTAAATCCCCCAGTCCTCTATTTCTAATTAAACTCTCACTGTGTTACCCTAAATTCGCTAGTTCTCTATTTCTAATTAAACACTCACTGTGTTCCCCTAAATTCCCCAGTTCTCTATTTCTAATTAAACACTCACTGTGTTCCCTGAAATTCCCCAGTTCTCTATTTCTAATTAAACACTCACTGTGTTTCCCTAAATTTCCCAGTTCACTATTTCTAACTAAACACTCACTGTGTTCCCCTAAATTTCCCAGTTCACTATTTCTAATTAAACACTCACTGTGTTCCGCTAAATTCCCCAGTTCTCTATTTCTAATTAAACTCTCACTGTGTTCCCCTAAATTCCCCAGTTCTCTATTTCTAATTAAACACTCAGTGTTCCCCTAAATTCCCCAGTTCACTATTTCTAATTAAACTCTCACTGTGTTCCCCTAAATTACCCAGACCTCTATTTCTAATTAAACACTCAGTGTTCCCCTAAATTCCCCAGTTCACTATTTCTAATTAAACACTCACTATGTTCCCCTAAATTCCCCAGTTCTCTATTTCTAATTAAACTCATACTGTGTTCCCCTAAATTCCCCAGTTCTCTATTTCTAATTAAACACTCACTGTGTTCCCCTAAATTCCCCAGTTCACAATTTCTAATTAAACACTCACGGTGTTCCCCTAAATTCCCCAGTTCTCTAATTCTAATTAAACACTCACTGTGTTCCCCTAAATTCCCCGGTCCTCTATTTCTAATTAAACACTCACTGTGTTCCCCTAAATTCCCCAGTCCTCTATTTCCAATTAAACACTCACTGTGTTCCCCTAAATTCCTCGGTCCTCCATTTCTAATTAAACACTCACTGTGTTCCCCTAAATTCCCCAGTTCTCTATTTCTAATTAAACACTCACTGTGTTCCCCTAAAATCCCCAGTTCACAATTTCTAATTAAACACTCACTGTGTTCCCCTAAATTCCCCAGTTCTCTACTTCTAATTAAACACTCACTGTGTTCCCCTAAATTCCCCGATACTCTATTTCTAATTAAACACTCACTGTGTTCCCCTAAATTCCCCAGTCCTCTATTTCTAATTAAACACTCACTGCGTTCCCCTAAATTCCCCAGTTCTCTATTTCTAATTAAACACTCACTGTGTTCCCCTAAATTCCCCAGTTCTCTATTTCTAATTAAACTCTCACTGTGTTCCCCTAAATTCCCCAGTTATCTATTTCTAATTAAACACTTACTGTGTTCCCCTAAATCCCCCAGCCCTCTATTTCTAATTAAACTCTCACTGTGTTCCCCTAAATTCCCCAGTTCCCTATTTCTAATTAAACACTCACTGTGTTCCCCTAAATTCTCCAGTTCTCTATTTCTAATTAAACACTCACTGTGTTCCCCTAAATTCCCCAGTTCTCTATTTCTAATTAAACACTCACTGTGTTTCCCTAAATTCCCCAGTTCTCTATTTCTAATTAAACACTCACTGTGTTCCCCTAAATTCCCCAGTTCTCTATTTCTAATTAAACTCTCACTGTGTTCCCCTAAATTCCCCAGTTCTCTATTTCTAATTAAACACTCACTGTGTTCCCCTAAATTTCCCAGTTCACTATTTCTAATTAAACACTCACTGTGTTCCACTCAATTCCCCAGTTCTCGATTTCTAATTAAACACTCACTGTGTTCCCCTAAATTCCCCAGTTCTCTATTTCTAATTAAATACTCACTGTGTTCCACTAAATTCCCCAGTTCACTATTTGTAATTAAACACTCACTGTGTTCCCCTAAATTACCCAGTTCTCTATTTCTAATTAAACACTCACTGTGTTTCCCTAAATTTCCCAGTTCACTATATCTAATTAAACACTCACTGTGTTCCCCTAAATTTCCCAGTTCACTATTTCTAATTAAACACTCACTGTGTTCCACTAAATTCCCCAGTTCACTATTTCTAATTAAACACTCACTGTGTTCCCCTAAATTCCCCAGTTCTCTATTTCTAATTAAACTCACACTGTGTTCCACTAAATTCCCCAGTTCACTATTTCTAATTAAACACTCACTGTGTTCCCCTAAATTCCCCAGTTCTCTATTTCTAATTAAACTCACACTGTGTTCCACTAAATTCCCCAGTTCTCTATTTCTAATTAAACACTCACTGTGTTCCCCTCAATTCCCCAGTTCACTATTTCTAATTAAACACTCACTGTGGTCCTCTAAATTCCCCAGTTCACTATTTCTAATTAAACACTCACTGTGTTCCCCTAAATTCCCCAGTTCTCTATTTCTAATTAAATTCACACTGTGTTCCACTAAATTCCCTGGTAGTCTATTTCTAATTAAACACTCACTGTGTTCCCCTAAATTCCCCAGTTCACTATTTCTAATTAAACACTCACTGTGGTCCCCTAAATTCCCCAGTTCACTATTTCTAATTAAACACTCACTGTGTTCCCCTAAATTCCCCAGTTCTCTATTTCTAATTAAACACTCACTGTGTTCCCCTAAATTCCCCAGTGCTCTATTTCAAATTAAACTCTCACTGTGTTCCCCTAAATTCCCCAGTTCTCTATTTCTAATTAAACACTCACTGTGTTCCCCTAAATTCCCCAGTTCTCTATTTCTAATTAAACTCTCACTGTGTTCCCCTAAATTCCCCAGTTCTCTATTTCTAATTAAACACTTACTGTGTTCCCCTAAATCCCCAAGCCCTCTATTTCTAATTAAACTCTCACTGTGTTCCCCTAAATTCCCCAGTTCCCTATTTCTAATTAAACACTCACTGTGTTCCCCTAAATTCCCCAGTTCTCTATTTCTAATTAAACACTCACTGTGTTCCCCTAAATTCCCCAGTTCTCTATTTCTAATTAAACACTCACTGTGTTTCCCTAAATTCCCCAGTTCTCTATTTCTAATTAAACACTCACTGTGTTCCCCTAAATTCCCCAGTTCTCTATTTCTAATTAAACTCTCACTGTGTTCCCCTAAATTCCCCAGTTCTCTATTTCTAATTAAACACTCACTGTGTTCCCCTAAATTTCCCAGTTCACTATTTCTAATTAAACACTCACTGTGTTCCACTAAATTCCCCAGTTCTCGATTTCTAATTAAACACTCACTGTGTTCCCCTAAATTCCCCAGTTCTCTATTTCTAATTAAACTCACACTGTGTTCCACTAAATTCCCCAGTTCACTATTTCTAATTAAACACTCACTGTGTTCCCCTAAATTCCCCAGTTCTCTATTTCTAATTAAACTCACACTGTGTTCCACTAAATTCCCCAGTTCTCTATTTCTAATTAAACACTCACTGTGTTCCCCTAAATTCCCCAGTTCACTATTTCTAATTAAACACTCACTGTGGTCCCCTAAATTCCCCAGTTCACTATTTCTAATTAAACACTCACTGTGTTCCCCTAAATTCCCCAGTTCTCTATTTCTAATTAAATTCACACTGTGTTCCACTAAATTCCCTCGTAGTCTATTTCTAATTAAACACTCACTGTGTTCCCCTAAATTCCCCAGTTCACTATTTCTAATTAAACACTCACTGTGGTCCCCTAAATTCCCCAGTTCACTATTTCTAATTAAACACTCACTTTGTTCCCCTAAATTCCCCAGTTCTCTATTTCTAATTAAACACTCACTGTGTTCCCCTAAATTCCCCAGTTCACTATTTCTAATTAAACACTCACTGTGGTCCCCTAAATTCCCCAGTTCACTATTTCTAATTAAACACTCACTGTGTTCCCCTAAATTCCCCAGTTCTCTATTTCTAATTAAACACTCACTGTGTTCCGCTAAATTCCCTGGTACTCTATTTCTAATTAAACACTCACTGTGTTCCCCTAAATTCCCCAGTCCTCTATTTCTAATTAAACACTCACTGTGTTCGCCTAAATTCCCCAGTTCTCTATTTCTAATTAAACACTCACTGTGTTCCCCTAAATTCCCAAGTTCTCTATTTCTAATTAAACACTCACTGTGTTCCCCTAAATTCCCCAGTTCTCTATTTCTAATTAAACACTTACTGTGTTCCCCTAAATCCCCCAGTCCTCTATTTCTAATTAAACTCTCACTGTGTTACCCTAATTTCGCTAGTTCTCTATTTCTAATTAAACACTCACTGTGTTCCCCTAAATTCCCCAGTTCTCTATTTCTAATTAAACACTCACTGTGTTCCCCTAAATTCCCCAGTTCTCTATTTCTAATTAAACACTCACTGTGTTTCCCTAAATTTCCCAGTTCACTATTTCTAATTAAACACTCACTGTGTTCCCCTAAATTTCCCAGTTCACTATTTCTAATTAAACACTCACTGTGTTCCGCTAAATTCCCCAGTTCTCTATTTCTAATTAAACTCTCACTGTGTTCCCCTAAATTCCCCAGTTCTCTATTTCTAATTAAACACTCAGTGTTCCCCTAAATTCCCCAGTTCACTATTTCTAATTAAACACTCACTATGTTCCCCTAAATTCCCCAGTTCTCTATTTCTAATTAAACTCATACTGTGTTCCCCTAAATTCCCCAGTTCTCTATTTCTAATTAAACACTCACTGTGTTCCCCTAAATTCCCCAGTTCACAATTTCTAATTAAACACTCACGGTGTTCCCCTAAATTCCCCAGTTCTCTATTTCTAATTAAACACTCACTGTGTTCCCCTAAATTCCCCGGTCCTCTATTTCTAATTAAACACTCACTGTGTTCCCCTAAATTCCCCAGTCCTCTATTTCTAATTAAACACTCACTGTGTTCCCCTAAATTCCCCGGTCCTCCATTTCTAATTAAACACTCACTGTGTTCCCCTAAATTCCCCAGTTCTCTATTTCTAATTAAACACTCACTGTGTTCCCCTAAATTCCCCAGTTCACAATTTCTAATTAAACACTCACTGTGTTCCCCTAAATTCCCCAGTTCTCTATTTCTAATTAAACACTCACTGTGTTCCCCTAAATTCCCCGGTACTCTATTTCTAATTAAACACTCACTGTGTTCCCCTAAATTCCCCAGTCCTCTATTTCTAATTAAACACTCACTGCGTTCCCCTAAATTCCCCAGTTCTCTATTTCTAATTAAACACTCACTGTGTTCCCCTAAATTCCCCAGTTCTCTATTTCTAATTAAACTCTCACTGTGTTCCCCTAAATTCCCCAGTTCTCTATTTCTAATTAAACACTTACTGTGATCCCCTAAATCCCCCAGCCCTCTATTTCTAATTAAACTCTCACTGTGTTCCCCTAAATTCCCCGGTCCTCCATTTCTAATTAAACACTCACTGTGTTCCCCTAAATTCCCCAGTTCTCTATTTCTAATTAAACACTCACTGTGTTCCCCTAAATTCCCCAGTTCACAATTTCTAATTGAACACTCACTGTGTTTCCCTAAATTCCCCAGTTCTCTATTTCTAATTAAACACTCACTGTGTTCCCCTAAATTCCCCAGTTCACTATTTCTAATTAAACACTCACTGTGGTCCCCTAAATTCCCCAGTTCACTATTTCTAATTAAACACTCACTGTGTTCCCCTAAATTCCCCAGTTCTCTATTTCTAATTAAATTCACACTGTGTTCCACTAAATTCCCTGGTAGTCTATTTCTAATTAAACACTCACTGTGTTCCCCTAAATTCCCCAGTTCACTATTTCTAATTAAACACTCACTGTGGTCCCCTAAATTCCCCAGTTCACTATTTCTAATTAAACACTCACTGTGTTCCCCTAAATTCCCCAGTTCTCTATTTCTAATTAAACACTCACTGTGTTCCCCTAAATTCCCCAGTTCACTATTTCTAATTAAACACTCACTGTGGTCCCCTAAATTCCCCAGTTCACTATTTCTAATTAAACACTCACTGTGTTCCCCTAAATTCCCCAGTTCTCTATTTCTAATTAAACACTCACTGTGTTCCGCTAAATTCCCTGGTACTCCATTTCTAATTAAACACTCACTGTGTTCCCCTAAATTCCCCAGTCCTCTATTTCTAATTAAACCTCACTGTGTTCGCCTAAATTCCCCAGTTCTCTATTTCTAATTAAACACTCACTGTGTTCCCCTAAATTCCCAATTTCTCTATTTCTAATTAAACACTCACTGTGTTCCCCTAAATTCCCCAGTTCTCTATTTCTAATTAAACACTTACTGTGTTCCCCTAAATCCCCCAGTCCTCTATTTCTAATTAAACTCTCACTGTGTTACCCTAAATTCGCTAGTTCTCTATTTCTAATTAAACACTCACTGTGTTCCCCTAAACTCCCCAGTTCTCTATTTCTAATTAAACACTCACTGTGTTCCCCTAAATTCCCCAGTTCTCTATTTCTAATTAAACACTCACTGTGTTTCCCTAAATTTCCCAGTTCACTATTTCTAATTAAACACTCACTGTGTTCCCCTAAATTTCCCAGTTCACTATTTCTAATTAAACACTCACTGTGTTCCGCTAAATTCCCCAGTTCTCTATTTCTAATTAAACTCTCACTGTGTTCCCCTAAATTCCCCAGTTCTCTATTTCTAATTAAACACTCAGTGTTCCCCTAAATTCCCCAGTTCACAATTTCTAATTAAACACTCACTATGTTCCCCTAAATTCCCCAGTTCTCTATTTCTAATTAAACTCATACTGTATTCCCCTAAATTCCCCAGTTCTCTATTTCTAATTAAACACTCACTGTGTTCCCCTAAATTCCCCAGTTCACAATTTCTAATTAAACACTCACGGTGTTCCCCTAAATTCCCCAGTTCTCTATTTCTAATTAAACACTCACTGTGTTCCCCTAAATTCCCCGGTCCTCTATTTCTAATTAAACACTCACTGTGTTCCCCTAAATTCCCCAGTCCTCTATTTCTAATTAAACACTCACTGTGTTCCCCTAAATTCCCCGGTCCTCCATTTCTAATTAAACACTCACTGTGTTCCCCTAAATTCCCCAGTTCTCTATTTCTAATTAAACACTCACTGTGTTCCCCTAAATTCCCCAGTTCACAATTTCTAATTAAACACTCACTGTGTTCCCCTAAATTCCCCAGTTCTCTATTTCTAATTAAACACTCACTGTGTTCCCCTAAATTCCCCGGTACTCTATTTCTAATTAAACACTCACTGTGTTCCCCTAAATTCCCCAGTCCTCTATTTCTAATTAAACACTCACTGCGTTCCCCGAAATTCCCCAGTTCTCTATTTCTAATTAAACACTCACTGTGTTCCCCTAAATTCCCCAGTTCTCTATTTCTAATTAAACTCTCACTGTGTTCCCCTAAATTCCCCAGTTCTCTATTTCTAATTAAACACTTACTGTGTTCCCCTAAATCCCCCAGCCCTCTATTTCTAATTAAACTCTCACTGTGTTCCCCTAAATTCCCCGGTCCTCCATTTCTAATTAAACACTCACTGTGTTCCCCTAAATTCCCCAGTTCTCTATTTCTAATTAAACACTCACTGTGTTCCCCTAAATTCCCCAGTTCACAATTTCTAATTGAACACTCACTGTGTTTCCCTAAATTCCCCAGTTCTCTATTTCTAATTAAAAACTCACTGTGTTCCCCTAAATTCCCCGGTACTCTATTTCTAATTAAACACTCACTGTGTTCCCCTAAATTCCCCAGTCCTCTATTTCTAATTAAACACTCACTGCGTTCCCCTAAATTCCCCAGTTCTCTATTTCTAATTAAACACTCACTGTGTTCCCCTAAATTCCCCAGTTCTCTATTTCTAATTAAACTCTCACTGTGTTCCCCTAAATTCCCCAGTTCTCGATTTCTAATTAAACACTTACTGTGTTCCCCTAAATCCCCCAGCCCTCTATTTCTAATTAAACTCTCACTGTGTTCCCCTAAATTCCCCAGTTCCCTATTTCTAATTAAACACTCACTGAGTTCAACTGAATTCCCCAGTTCTCTATTTCTAATTAAACACTCACTGTGTTCCCCTAAATTCCCCAGTTCTCTATTTCTAATTAAACACTCATTGTGTTTCCCTAAATTTCCCAATTCACTATATCTAATTAAACACTCACTGTGTTCCCCTAAATTTCCCAGTCACTATTTCTAATTAAACACTCACTGTGTTCCACTAAATTCCCCAGTTCACTATTTCTAATTAAACACTCACTGTGTTCCCCTAAATTCCCCAGTTCTCTATTTCTAATTAAACTCACACTGTGTTCCACTAAATTCCCCAGTTCACTATTTCTAATTAAACACTCACTGTGTTCCCCTAAATTCCCCAGTTCTCTATTTCTAATTAAACTCACACTGTGTTCCACTAAATTCCCCAGTTCTCTATTTCTAATTAAACACTCACTGTGTTCCCCTAAATTCCCCAGTTCACTATTTCTAATTAAACACTCACTGTGGTCCCCTAAATTCCCCAGTTCACTATTTCTAATTAAACACTCACTGTGTTCCCCTAAATTCCCCAGTTCTCTATTTCTAATTAAACACTCACTGTGTTCCCCTAAATTCCCCAGTTCACTATTTCTAATTAAACACTCACTGTGGTCCCCTAAATTCCCCAGTTCACTATTTCTAATTAAACACTCACTGTGTTCCCCTAAATTCCCCAGTTCTCTATTTCTAATTAAACACTCACTGTGTTCCCCTAAATTCCCCAGTCCTCTATTTCTAATTAAACACTCACTGTGTTCCCCTAAATTCCCCAGTTCTCTATTTCTAATTAAACACTCACTGTGTTCCCCTAAATTCCCAAGTTCTCTATTTCTAATTAAACTCTCACTGTGTTCCCCTAAATTCCCCAGTTCTCTATTTCTAATTAAACACTTACTGTGTTCCCCTAAATCCCCCAGTCCTCTATTTCTAATTAAATTCTCACTGTGTTACCCTAAATTCGCTAGTTCTCTATTTATAATTAAACACTCACTGTGTTCCCCTAAATTCCCCAGTTCTCTATTTCTAATTAAACACTCACTGTGTTCCCCTAAATTCCCCAGTTCTCTATTTCTAATTAAACACTCACTGTGTTTCCCTAAATTTCCCAGTTCACTATTTCTAATTAAACACTCACTGTGTTCCCCTAAATTTCCCAGTTCACTATTTCTAATTAAACACTCACTGTGTTCCGCTAAATTCCCCAGTTCTCTATTTCTAATTAAACTCTCACTGTGTTCCCCTAAATTTCCCAGTTCTCTATTTCTAATTAAACACTCAGTGTTCCCCTAAATTCCCCAGTTCACTATTTCTAAATAAACTCTCACTGTGTTCCCCTAAATTACCCAGACCTCTATTTCTAATCAAACACTCACTATGTTCCCCTAAATTCCCCAGTTCTCTATTTCTAATTAAACTCATACTGTGTTCCCCTAAATTTCCCAGTTCTCTATTTCTAATTAAACACTCACTGTGTTCCCCTAAATTCCCCAGTTCACTATTTCTAATTAAACATTCACTGTGTTCCCCGAAATTCCCCAGTTCACTATTTCTAATTAAACACTCACTGTGTTCCCCTAAATTCCCCAGTTCTCTATTTCTAATTGAACACTCACTGTGTTCCCCTAAATTCCCCGGTCCTCTATTTCTAATTAAACACTCACTGTGTTCCCCTAAATTCCCCAGTCCTATATTTCTAATTAAACACTCACTGCGTTCCACTAAATTCCCCAGTTCTCTACTTCTAATTAATTACTCACTGTGTTCCCCTAAATTCCCCAGTTCTCTATTTCTAATTCAACTCTCACTGTGTTCCCCTAAATTCCCCAGTTCTCTATTTCAAATTAAACACTTACTGTGTTCCCCTAAATCCCCCAGTCCTCTATTTCTAATTAAACACTCAATGTGTTCCCCTAAATTCCCCAGTACTCGATTTCTAATTAAATACTCACAGTGTTCCCTTAAATTCCCCAGTGCTCTATTTCTAATTAAATACTCACTGTGTTCCCCTAAATTCCCCAGTTCTCCATTTCTAATTAAATACTCACTGTGTTCCCCTAAATTTCCCAGTTCTCCATTTCTAATTAAACACTCACTGTGTTCCCCTAAATTCCCCAGTTCACTATTTCTAATTGAACTCTCACTCTGTTCCCCTAAATTACCCAGTCCTCTATTTCTAATTAAACACTCAGTGTTCCCCTAAATTCCCCAGTTCACTATTTCTAATTAAACACTCACTGTGTTCCCCTAAATTCCCCAGTTCACTATTTGTAATTAAACACTCACTGTGTTCCCCTAAATTCCCCAGTTCTCTATTTCTAATTAAACATTCACTGTGTTTCCCTAAATTTCCCAGTTCACTATTTCTAATTAAACACTCACTGTGTTCCCCTAAATTTCCCAGTTCACTATTTCTAATTAAACACTCACTGTGTTCCGCTAAATTCCCCAGTTCTCTATTTCTAATTAAACTCTCACTGTGTTCCCCTAAATTCCCCAGTTCTCTATTTCTAATTAAACACTCAGTGTTCCCCTAAATTCCCCAGTTCACTATTTCTAATTAAACACTCACTATGTTCCCCTAAATTCCCCTGTTCTCTATTTCTAATTAAACTCATACTGTGTTCCCCTAAATTCCCCAGTTCTCTATTTCTAATTAAACACTCACTGTGTTCCCCTAAATTCCCCAGTTCACAATTTCTAATTCAACACTCACGGTGTTCCCCTAAATTCCCCAGTTCTCTATTTCTAATTAAACACTCACTGTGTTCCCCTAAATTCCCCGGTCCTCTATTTCTAATTAAACACTCACTGTGTTCCCCTAAATTCCCCAGTCCTCTATTTCTAATTAAACACTCACTGTGTTCCCCTAAATTCCCCGGTCCTCCATTTCTAATTAAACACTCACTGTGTTCCCCTAAATTCCCCAGTTCTCTATTTCTAATTAAACACTCACTGTGTTCCCCTAAATTCCCCAGTTCTCTATTTCTAATTAAACTCTCACTGTGTTCCCCTAAATTCCCCAGTTCTCTATTTCTAATTAAACACTTACTGTGTTCCCCTAAATCCGCCAGCCCTCGATTTCTAATTAAACTCTCACTGTGTTCCCCTAAATTCCCCGGTCCTCCATTTCTAATTAAACACTCACTGTGTTCCCCTAAATTCCCCAGTTCTCTATTTCTAATTAAACACTCACTGTGTTCCCCTAAATTCCCCAGTTCACAATTTCTAATTGAACACTCACTGTGTTTCCCTAAATTCCCCAGTTCTCTATTTCAAATTAAACACTCACTGTGTTCCCCTAAATTCCCCAGTTCACTATTTCTAATTAAACACTCACTGTGGTCCCCTAAATTCCCCAGTTCACTATTTCTAATTAAACACTCACTGTGTTCCCCTAAATTCCCCAGTTCTCTATTTCTAATTAAATTCACACTGTGTTCCACTAAATTCCCTGGTAGTCTATTTCTAATTAAACACTCACTGTGTTCCCCTAAATTCCCCAGTTCACTATTTCTAATTAAACACTCACTGTGGTCCCCTAAATTCCCCAGTTCACTATTTCTAATTAAACACTCACTGTGTTCCCCTAAATTCCCCAGTTCTCTATTTCTAATTAAACACTCACTGTGTTCCCCTAAATTCCCCAGTTCACTATTTCTAATTAAACACTCACTGTGTTCCCCTAAATTCCCCAGTTCCCTATTTCTAATTAAACACTCACTGAGTTCCCCTAAATTCCCCAGTTCTCTATTTCTAATTAAACACTCACTGTGTTCCCCTAAATTCCCCAGTTCTCTATTTCTAATTAAACACTCACTGTGTTTCCCTAAATTTCCCAATTCACTATATCTAATTAAACACTCACTGTGTTCCCCTAAATTTCCCAGTCACTATTTCTAATTAAACACTCACTGTGTTCCACTAAATTCCCCAGTTCACTATTTCTAATTAAACACTCACTGTGTTCCCCTAAATTCCCCAGTTCTCTATTTCTAATTAAACTCACACTGTGTTCCACTAAATTCCCCAGTTCACTATTTCTAATTAAACACTCACTGTGTTCCCCTAAATTCCCCAGTTCTCTATTTCTAATTAAACTCACACTGTGTTCCACTAAATTCCCCAGTTCTCTATTTCTAATTAAACACTCACTGTGTTCCCCTAAATTCCCCAGTTCACTATTTCTAATTAAACACTCACTGTGGTCCCCTAAATTCCCCAGTTCACTATTTCTAATTAAACACTCACTGTGGTCCCCTAAATTCCCCAGTTCACTATTTCTAATTAAACACTCACTGTGTTCCCCTAAATTCCCCAGTTCTCTATTTCTAATTAAACACTCACTGTGTTCCCCTAAATTCCCCAGTTCTCTATTTCTAATTAAACACTCACTGTGTTCCCCTAAATTCCCCAGTTCACTATTTCTAATTAAACACTCACTGTGGTCCCCTAAATTCCCCAGTTCACTATTTCTAATTAAACACTCACTGTGTTCCCCTAAATTCCCCAGTTCTCTATTTCTAATTAAACACTCACTGTGTTCCCCTAAATTCCCCAGTCCTCTATTTCTAATTAAACACTCACTGTGTTCCCCTAAATTCCCCAGTTCTCTATTTCTAATTAAACACTCACTGTGTTCCCCTAAATTCCCAAGTTCTCTATTTCTAATTAAACTCTCACTGTGTTCCCCTAAATTCCCCAGTTCTCTATTTCTAATTAAACACTTACTGTGTTCCCCTAAATCCCCCAGTCCTCTATTTCTAATTAAATTCTCACTGTGTTACCCTAAATTCGCTAGTTCTCTATTTCTAATTAAACACTCACTGTGTTCCCCTAAATTCCCCAGTTCTCTATTTCGAATTAAACACTCACTGTGTTCCCCTAAATTCCCCAGTTCTCTATTTCTAATTAAACACTCACTGTGTTTCCCTAAATTTCCCAGTTCACTATTTCTAATTAAACACTCACTGTGTTCCCCTAAATTTCCCAGTTCACTATTTCTAATTAAACACTCACTGTGTTCCGCTAAATTCCCCAGTTCTCTATTTCTAATTAAACTCTCACTGTGTTCCCCTAAATTTCCCAGTTCTCTATTTCTAATTAAACACTCAGTGTTCCCCTAAATTCCCCAGTTCACTATTTCTAAATAAACTCTCACTGTGTTCCCCTAAATTACCCAGACCTCTATTTCTAATCAAACACTCAGTGTTCCCCTAAATTCCCCAGTTCACTATTTCTAATTAAACACTCACTATGTTCCCCTAAATTCCCCAGTTCTCTATTTCTAATTAAACTCATACTGTGTTCCCCTAAATTTCCCAGTTCTCTATTTCTAATTAAACACTCACTGTGTTCCCCTAAATTCCCCAGTTCACTATTTCTAATTAAACATTCACTGTGTTCCCCGAAATTCCCCAGTTCACTATTTCTAATTAAACACTCACTGTGTTCCCCTAAATTCCCCAGTTCTCTATTTCTAATTGAACACTCACTGTGTTCCCCTAAATTCCCCGGTCCTCTATTTCTAATTAAACACTCACTGTGTTCCCCTAAATTCCCCAGTCCTATATTTCTAATTAAACACTCACTGTGTTCCCCTAAATTCCCCAGTCCTCTATTTCTAATTAAACACTCACTGTGTTCCCCTAAATTCCCCGGTCCTCCATTTCTAATTAAACACTCACTGTGTTCCCCTAAATTCCCCAGTTCTCTATTTCTAATTAAACACTCACTGTGTTCCCCTAAATTCCCCAGTTCTCTATTTCTAATTAAACTCTCACTGTGTTCCCCTAAATTCCCCAGTTCTCTATTTCTAATTAAACACTTACTGTGTTCCCCTAAATCCGCCAGCCCTCGATTTCTAATTAAACTCTCACTGTGTTCCCCTAACTTCCCCGGTCCTCCATTTCTAATTAAACACTCACTGTGTTCCCCTAAATTCCCCAGTTCTCTATTTCTAATTAAACACTCACTGTGTTCCCCTAAATTCCCCAGTTCACAATTTCTAATTGAACACTCACTGTGTTTCCCTAAATTCCCCAGTTCTCTATTTCAAATTAAACACTCACTGTGTTCCCCTAAATTCCCCAGTTCACTATTTCTAATTAAACACTCACTGTGGTCCCCTAAATTCCCCAGTTCACTATTTCTAATTAAACACTCACTGTGTTCCCCTAAATTCCCCAGTTCTCTATTTCTAATTAAATTCACACTGTGTTCCACTAAATTCCCTGGTAGTCTATTTCTAATTAAACACTCACTGTGTTCCCCTAAATTCCCCAGTTCACTATTTCTAATTAAACACTCACTGTGGTCCCCTAAATTCCCCAGTTCACTATTTCTAATTAAACACTCACTGTGTTCCCCTAAATTCCCCAGTTCTCTCTTTCTAATTAAACACTCACTGTGTTCCCCTAAATTCCCCAGTTCACTATTTCTAATTAAACACTCACTGTGTTCCCCTAAATTCCCCAGTTCCCTATTTCTAATTAAACACTCACTGAGTTCCCCTAAATTCCCCAGTTCTCTATTTCTAATTAAACACTCACTGTGTTCCCCTAAATTCCCCAGTTCTCTATTTCTAATTAAACACTCACTGTGTTTCCCTAAATTTCCCAATTCACTATATCTAATTAAACACTCACTGTGTTCCCCTAAATTTCCCAGTCACTATTTCTAATTAAACACTCACTGTGTTCCACTAAATTCCCCAGTTCACTATTTCTAATTAAACACTCACTGTGTTCCCCTAAATTCCCCAGTTCTCTATTTCTAATTAAACTCACACTGTGTTCCACTAAATTCCCCAGTTCACTATTTCTAATTAAACACTCACTGTGTTCCCCTAAATTCCCCAGTTCTCTATTTCTAATTAAACTCACACTGTGTTCCACTAAATTCCCCAGTTCTCTATTTCTAATTAAACACTCACTGTGCAAAAGTTTCTATAGGTATGTAAAGAGAAAAAGGTTGGTGAAGACAAACGTAGGTCCCCTGCAGTCAGAATCAGGGGAAGTCATAACGGGGAACAAAGAAATGGCGGATCAATTGAACAAGTACTTTGGTTCGGTATTCACTAAGGAGGATACAAACAACCTTCCGGATATAAAAGGGGTCAGAGGGTCTAGTAAGGAAGAGGAACTGAGGGAAATCTTTATTAGTCGGGAAATTGTGTTGGGGAAATTGATGGGATTGAAGGCAGATAAATCCCCAGGGCCTGATGGCCTGCATCCTAGAGTACTTAAGGAGGTGGCCTTGGAAATAGCGGATGCATTGACAGTCATTTTCCAACATTCCATTGACTCTGGATCAGTTCCTATGGAGTGGAGGGTAGCCAATGTAACCCCACTTTTTAAAAAAGGAGGGAGAGAGAAAACAGGGAATTATAGACCGGTCAGCCTGACCTCAGTAGTGGGTAAAATGATGGAATCAATTATTAAGGATGTCATAGCAGTGCATCTGGAAAATGGTGACATGATAGGTCCAAGTCAGCATGGATTTGTGAAAGGGAAATCATGCTTGACAAATCTTCTGGAATTTTTTGAGGATGTTTCCAGTAAAGTGGACAAAGGAGAACCAGTTGATGTGGTATATTTGGACTTTCAGAAGGCTTTCGACAAGGTCCCACACAAGAGATTAATGTGCAAAGTTAAAGCACATGGGATTGGGGGTAGTGTGCTGACGTGGATTGAGAACTGGTTGTCAGACAGGAAGCAAAGAGTAGGAGTAAACGGGTACTTTTCAGAATGGCAGGCAGTGACTAGTGGAGTGCCGCAAGGTTCTGTGCTGGGGCCCCAGCTGTTTACATTGTACATTAATGATTTAGACGAGGGGATTAAATGCAGTATCTCCAAATTTGCGGATGATACTAAGTTGGGTGGCAGTGTGAGCTGCGAGGAGGATGCTATTAGGCTGCAGAGTGACTTGGATAGGTTAGGTGAGTGGGCAAATGCATGGCAGATGAAGTATAATGTGGATAAATGTGAGGTTATCCACTTTGGTGGTAAAAACAGAGAGACAGACTATTATCTGAATGGTGACAGATTAGGAAAAGGGAAGGTGCAACGAGACCTGGGTGTCATGGTACATCAGTCATTGAAGGTTGGCATGCAGGTACAGCAGGCGGTTAAGAAAGCAAATGGCATGTTGGCCTTCATAGCGAGGGGATTTGAATACAGGGGCAGGGAGGTGTTGCTACAGTTGTACAGGGCCTTGGTGAGGCCACACCTGGAGTATTGTGTACAGTTTTGGTCTCCTAACTTGAGGAAGGACATTCTTGCTATTGAGGGAGTGCAGCGAAGGTTCACCAGACTGATTCCCGGGATGGCGGGACTGACCTATCAAGAAAGATTGGATCAATTGGGCTTGTATTCACTGGAGTTCAGAAGAATGAGAGGGGACCTCATAGAAACGTTTAAAATTCTGACGGGTTTAGACAGGTTAGATGCAGAAAGAATGTTCCCAATGTTGGGGAAGTCCAGAACCAGGGGTCACAGTCTGAGGATAAGGGGTAAGCCATTTAGGACCGAGATGAGGAGAAACTTCTTCACCCAGAGAGTGGTGAACCTGTGGAATTCTCTACCACAGAAAGTAGTTGAGGCCAATTCACTAAATATATTCAAAAGGGAGTTAGATGAAGTCCTTACTACTCGGGGGATCAAGGGTTATGGCGAGAAAGCAGGAAGGGGGTACTGAAGTTTCATGTTCAGCCATGAACTCATTGAATGGCGGTGCAGGCTAGAAGGGCTGAATGGCCTGCTCCTGCACCTATTTTCTATGTTTCTATGTTTCTATGTGTTCCCCTAAATTCCCCAGTTCACTATTTCTAATTAAACACTCACTGTGGTCCCCTAAATTCCCCAGTTCACTATTTCTAATTAAACACTCACTGTGTTCCCCTAAATTCCCCAGTTCTCTATTTCTAATTAAACACTCACTGTGTTCCCCTAAATTCCCCAGTTCACTATTTCTAATTAAACACTCACTGTGGTCCCCTAAATTCCCCAGTTCACTATTTCTAATTAAACACTCACTGTGTTCCCCTAAATTCCCCAGTTCTCTATTTCTAATTAAACACTCACTGTGTTCCCCTAAATTCCCCAGTCCTCTATTTCTAATTAAACACTCACTGTGTTCCCCTAAATTCCCCAGTTCTCTATTTCTAATTAAACACTCACTGTGTTCCCCTAAATTCCCAAGTTCTCTATTTCTAATTAAACTCTCACTGTGTTCCCCTAAATTCCCCAGTTCTCTATTTCTAATTAAACACTTACTGTGTTCCCCTAAATCCCCCAGTCCTCTATTTCTAATTAAATTCTCACTGTGTTACCCTAAATTCGCTAGTTCTCTATTTCTAATTAAACACTCACTGTGTTCCCCTAAATTCCCCAGTTCTCTATTTCTAATTAAACACTCACTGTGTTCCCCTAAATTCCCCAGTTCTCTATTTCTAATTAAACACTCACTGTGTTTCCCTAAATTTCCCAGTTCACTATTTCTAATTAAACACTCACTGTGTTCCCCTAAATTTCCCAGTTCACTATTTCTAATTAAACACTCACTGTGTTCCGCTAAATTCCCCAGTTCTCTATTTCTAATTAAACTCTCACTGTGTTCCCCTAAATTTCCCAGTTCTCTATTTCTAATTAAACACTCAGTGTTCCCCTAAATTCCCCAGTTCACTATTTCTAAATAAACTCTCACTGTGTTCCCCTAAATTACCTAGACCTCTATTTCTAATCAAACACTCAGTGTTCCCCTAAATTCCCCAGTTCACTATTTCTAATTAAACACTCACTATGTTCCCCTAAATTCCCCAGTTCTCTATTTCTAATTAAACTCATACTGTGTTCCCCTAAATTTCCCAGTTCTCTATTTCTAATTAAACACTCACTGTGTTCCCCTAAATTCCCCAGTTCACTATTTCTAATTAAACATTCACTGTGTTCCCCGAAATTCCCCAGTTCACTATTTCTAATTAAACACTCACTGTGTTCCCCTAAATTCCCCAGTTCTCTATTTCTAATTGAACACTCACTGTGTTCCCCTAAATTCCCCGGTCCTCTATTTCTAATTAAACACTCACTGTGTTCCCCTAAATTCCCCAGTCCTATATTTCTAATTAAACACTCACTGTGTTCCACTAAATTCCCCAGTTCTCTACTTCTAATTAATTACTCACTGTGTTCCCCTAAATTCCCCAGTTCTCTATTTCTAATTCAACTCTCACTGTGTTCCCCTAAATTCCCCAGTTCTCTATTTCAAATTAAACACTTACTGTGTTCCCCTAAATCCCCCAGTCCTCTATTTCTAATTAAACACTCAATGTGTTCCCCTAAATTCCCCAGTACTCGATTTCTAATTAAATACTCACAGTGTTCCCTTAAATTCCCCAGTGCTCTATTTCTAATTAAATACTCACTGTGTTCCCCTAAATTCCCCAGTTCTCCATTTCTAATTAAATACTCACTGTGTTCCCCTAAATTTCCCAGTTCTCCATTTCTAATTAAACACTCACTGTGTTCCCCTAAATTCCCCAGTTCACTATTTCTAATTGAACTCTCACTCTGTTCCCCTAAATTACCCAGTCCTCTATTTCTAATTAAACACTCAGTGTTCCCCTAAATTCCCCAGTTCACTATTTCTAATTAAACACTCACTGTGTTCCCCTAAATTCCCCAGTTCCCTATTTCTAATTAAACTCACACTGTGTTCCCCGAAATTCCCCAGTTCTCTATTTCTAATTAAATACTCACTGTGTTCCACTAAATTCCCCAGTTCACTATTTGTAATTAAACACTCACTGTGTTCCCCTAAATTCCCCAGTTCTCTATTTCTAATTAAACACTCACTGTGTTTCCCTAAATTTCCCAGTTCACTATTTCTAATTAAACACTCACTGTGTTCCCCTAAATTTCCCAGTTCACTATTTCTAATTAAACACTCACTGTGTTCCGCTAAATTCCCCAGTTCTCTATTTCTAATTAAACTCTCACTGTGTTCCCCTAAATTCCCCAGTTCTCTATTTCTAATTAAACACTCAGTGTTCCCCTAAATTCCCCAGTTCACTATTTCTAATTAAACACTCACTATGTTCCCCTAAATTCCCCTGTTCTCTATTTCTAATTAAACTCATACTGTGTTCCCCTAAATTCCCCAGTTCTCTATTTCTAATTAAACACTCACTGTGTTCCCCTAAATTCCCCAGTTCACAATTTCTAATTAAACACTCACGGTGTTCCCCTAAATTCCCCAGTTCTCTATTTCTAATTAAACACTCACTGTGTTCCCCTAAATTCCCCGGTCCTCTATTTCTAATTAAACACTCACTGTGTTCCCCTAAATTCCCCAGTCCTCTATTTCTAATTAAACACTCACTGTGTTCCCCTAAATTCCCCGGTCCTCCATTTCTAATTAAACACTCACTGTGTTCCCCTAAATTCCCCAGTTCTCTATTTCTAATTAAACACTCACTGTGTTCCCCTAAATTCCCCAGTTCTCTATTTCTAATTAAACTCTCACTGTGTTCCCCTAAATTCCCCAGTTCTCTATTTCTAATTAAACACTTACTGTGTTCCCCTAAATCCGCCAGCCCTCGATTTCTAATTAAACTCTCACTGTGTTCCCCTAAATTCCCCGGTCCTCCATTTCTAATTAAACACTCACTGTGTTCCCCTAAATTCCCCAGTTCTCTATTTCTAATTAAACACTCACTGTGTTCCCCTAAATTCCCCAGTTCACAATTTCTAATTGAACACTCACTGTGTTTCCCTAAATTCCCCAGTTCTCTATTCCTAATTAAACACTCACTGTGTTCCCCTAAATTCCCCAGTTCACTATTTCTAATTAAACACTCACTGTGGTCCCCTAAATTCCCCAGTTCACTATTTCTAATTAAACACTCACTGTGTTCCCCTAAATTCCCCAGTTCTCTATTTCTAATTAAATTCACACTGTGTTCCACTAAATTCCCTGGTAGTCTATTTCTAATTAAACACTCACTGTGTTCCCCTAAATTCCCCAGTTCACTATTTCTAATTAAACACTCACTGTGGTCCCCTAAATTCCCCAGTTCACTATTTCTAATTAAACACTCACTGTGTTCCCCTAAATTCCCCAGTTCTCTATTTCTAATTAAACACTCACTGTGTTCCCCTAAATTCCCCAGTTCACTATTTCTAATTAAACACTCACTGTGGTCCCCTAAATTCCCCAGTTCACTATTTCTAATTAAACACTCACTGTGTTCCCCTAAATTCCCCAGTTCTCTATTTCTAATTAAACACACACTGCGTTCCCCGAAATTCCCCAGTTCTCTATTTCTAATTAAACACTCACTGTGTTCCCCTAAATTCCCCAGTTCTCTATTTCTAATTAAACACTTACTGTGTTCCCCTAAATCCCCCAGTCCTCTATTTCTAATTAAACTCTCACTGTGTTACCCTAAATTCGCTAGTGCTCTATTTCTAATTAAACACTCACTGTGTTCCCCTAAATTCCCCAGTTCTCTATTTCTAATTAAACACTCACTGTGTTCCCCTAAATTCCCCAGTTCTCTATTTCTAATTAAACACTCACTGTGTTTCCCTAAATTTCCCAGTTCACTATTTCTAATTAAACACTCACTGTGTTCCCCTAAATTTCCCAGTTCACTATTTCTAATTAAACACTCACTGTGTTCCGCTAAATTCCCCAGTTCTCTATTTCTAATTAAACTCTCACTGTGTTCCCTTAAATGCCCCAGTTCTCTATTTCTAATTAAACACTCAGTGTTCCCCTAAATTCCCCAGTTCACTATTTCTAATTAAACACTCACTATGTTCCCCTAAATTCCCCAGTTCTCTATTTCTAATTAAACTCATACTGTGTTCCCCTTAATTCGCCAGTTCTCTATTTCTAATTAAACACTTACTGTGTTCCCCTAAATCCCCCAGCCCTCTATTTCTAATTAAACTCTCACTGTGTTCCCCTAAATTCCCCAGTTCCCTATTTCTAATTAAACACTCACTGCGTTCCCCTAAATTCCCCAGTTCTCTATTTCTAATTAAACACTCACTGTGTTCCCCTAAATTCCCCAGTTCTCTATTTCTAATTAAACACTCACTGTGTTTCCCTAAATTTCCCAGTTCACTATATCTAATTAAACACTCACTGTGTTCCCCTAAATTTCCCAGTCACTATTTCTAATTAAACACTCACTGTGTTCCACTAAATTCCCCAGTTCACTATTTCTAATTAAACACTCACTGTGTTCCCCTAAATTCCCCAGTTCTCTATTTCTAATTAAACTCACACTGTGTTCCACTAAATTCCCCAGTTCACTATTTCTAATTAAACACTCACTGTGTTCCCCTAAATTCCCCAGTTCTCTATTTCTAATTAAACTCACACTGTGTTCCACTAAATTCCCCAATTCTCTATTTCTAATTAAACACTCACTGTGTTCCACTAAATTCCCCAGTTCACTATTTCTAATTAAAAACTCACTGTGTTCCCCTAAATTTCCCAGTTCTCTATTTCTAATTAAACTCACACTGTGTTCCACTAAATTCCCCAGTTCACTATTTCTAATTAAACACTCACTGTGTTCCCCTAAATTCCCCAGTTCTCTATTTCTAATTAAACACACACTGTTTTCCACTAAATTCCCCAGTTCTCTATTTCCAATTAAACACTCACTGTGTTCCCCGACATTCCCCAGTTCACTATTTCTAATTAAACACTCACTGTGGTCCCCTAAATTCACCAGTTCACTATTTCTAATTAAACACTCACTGTGTTCCCCTAAATTCCCCAGTTCTCTATTTCTAATTAAACTCACACTGTGTTCCACTAAATTCCCTGGTACTCTATTTCTAATTAAACACTCACTGTGTTCCCCTAAATTCCCCAGTTCACTATTTCTAATTAAACACTCACTGTGGTCCCCTAAATTCCCCAGTTCACTATTTCTAATTAAACACTCACTGTGTTCCCCTAAATTCCCCAGTTCTCTATTTCTAATTAAACACTCACTGTGTTCCCCTAAATTCCCCAGTTCACTATTTCTAATTAAACACTCACTGTGGTCCCCTAAATTCCCCAGTTCACTATTTCTAATTAAACACTCACTGTGTTCCCCTAAATTCCCCAGTTCTCTATTTCTAATTAAACACTCACTGTGTTCCCCTAAATTCCCCAGTCCTCTATTTCTAATTAAACACTCACTGTGTTCCCCTAAATTCCCCAGTTCTCTATTTCTAATTAAACACTCACTGTGTTCCCCTAAATTCCCAAGTTCTCTATTTCTAATTAAACTCTCACTGTGTTCCCCTAAATTCCCCAGTTCTCTATTTCTAATTAAACACTTACTGTGTTCCCCTAAATCCCCCAGTCCTCTATTTCTAATTAAATTCTCACTGTGTTACCCTAAATTCGCTAGTTCTCTATTTCTAATTAAACACTCACTGTGTTCCCCTAAATTCCCCAGTTCTCTATTTCTAATTAAACACTCACTGTTTTCCCCTAAATTCCCCAGTTCTCTATTTCTAATTAAACACTCACTGTGTTTCCCTAAATTTCCCAGTTCACTATTTCTAATTAAAAACTCACTGTGTTCCCCTAAATTTCCCAGTTCACTATTTCTAATTAAACACTCACTGTGTTCCGCTAAATTCCCCAGTTCTCTATTTCTAATTAAACTCTCACTGTGTTCCCCTAAATTCCCCAGTTCTCTATTTCTAATTAAACACTCAGTGTTCCCCTAAATTCCCCAGTTCACTATTTCTAAATAAACTCTCACTGTGTTCCCCTAAATTACCCAGACCTCTATTTCTAATCAAACACTCAGTGTTCCCCTAAATTCCCCAGTTCACTATTTCTAATTAAACACTCACTATGTTCCCCTAAATTCCCCAGTTCTCTATTTCTAATTAAACTCATACTGTGTTCCCCTAAATTTCCCAGTTCTCTATTTCTAATTAAACACTCACTGTGTTCCCCTAAATTCCCCAGTTCTCTATTTCTAATTGAACACTCACTGTGTTCCCCTAAATTCCCCGGTCCTCTATTTCTAATTAAACACTCACTGTGTTCCCCTAAATTCCCCAGTTCTCTATTTCTAATTCAACTCTCACTGTGTTCCCCTAAATTCCCCAGTTCTCTATTTCAAATTAAACACTTACTGTGTTCCCCTAAATCCCCCAGTCCTCTATTTCTAATTAAACACTCAATGTGTTCCCCTAAATTCCCCAGTACTCGATTTCTAATTAAATACTCACAGTGTTCCCTTAAATTCCCCAGTGCTCTATTTCTAATTAAATATTCACTGTGTTCCCCTAAATTCCCCAGTTCTCCATTTCTAATTAAATACTCACTGTGTTCCCCTAAATTTCCCAGTTCTCCATTTCTAATTAAACACTCACTGTGTTCCCCTAAATTCCCCAGTTCACTATTTCTAATTGAACTCTCACTCTGTTCCCCTAAATTACCCAGTCCTCTATTTCTAATTAAACACTCAGTGTTCCCCTAAATTCCCCAGTTCACTATTTCTAATTAAACACTCACTGTGTTCCCCTAAATTCCCCAGTTCCCTATTTCTAATTAAACTCACACTGTGTTCCCCGAAATTCCCCAGTTCTCTATTTCTAATTAAATACTCACTGTGTTCCACTAAATTCCCCAGTTCACTATTTGTAATTAAACACTCACTGTGTTCCCCTAAATTCCCCAGTTCTCTATTTCTAATTAAACACTCACTGTGTTTCCCTAAATTTCCCAGTTCACTATTTCTAATTAAACACTCACTGTGTTCCCCCAAAATTTCCCAGTTCACTATTTCTAATTAAACACTCACTGTGTTCCGCTAAATTCCCCAGTTCTCTATTTCTAATTAAACTCTCACTGTGTTCCCCTAAATTCCCCAGTTCTCTATTTCTAATTAAACACTCAGTGTTCCCCTAAATTCCCCAGTTCACTATTTCTAATTAAACACTCACTATGTTCCCCTAAATTCCCCTGTTCTCTATTTCTAATTAAACTCATACTGTGTTCCCCTAAATTCCCCAGTTCTCTATTTCTAATTAAACACTCACTGTGTTCCCCTAAATTCCCCAGTTCACAATTTCTAATTAAACACTCACGGTGTTCCCCTAAATTCCCCAGTTCTCTATTTCTAATTAAACACTCACTGTGTTCCCCTAAATTCCCCGGTCCTCTATTTCTAATTAAACACTCACTGTGTTCCCCTAAATTCCCCAGTCCTCTATTTCTAATTAAACACTCACTGTGTTCCCCTAAATTCCCCGGTCCTCCATTTCTAATTAAACACTCACTGTGTTCCCCTAAATTCCCCAGTTCTCTATTTCTAATTAAACACTCACTGTGTTCCCCTAAATTCCCCAGTTCTCTATTTCTAATTAAACTCTCACTGTGTTCCCCTAAATTCCCCAGTTCTCTATTTCTAATTAAACACTTACTGTGTTCCCCTAAATCCCCCAGCCCTCGATTTCTAATTAAACTCTCACTGTGTTCCCCTAAATTCCCCGGTCCTCCATTTCTAATTAAACACTCACTGTGTTCCCCTAAATTCCCCAGTTCTCTATTTCTAATTAAACACTCACTGTGTTCCCCTAAATTCCCCAGTTCACAATTTCTAATTGAACACTCACTGTGTTTCCCTAAATTCCCCAGTTCTCTAGTTCAAATTAAACACTCACTGTGTTCCCCTAAATTCCCCAGTTCACTATTTCTAATTAAACACTCACTGTGGTCCCCTAAATTCCCCAGTTCACTATTTCTAATTAAACACTCACTGTGTTCCCCTAAATTCCCCAGTTCTCTATTTCGAATTAAATTCACACTGTGTTCCACTAAATTCCCTGGTAGTCTATTTCTAATTAAACACTCACTGTGTTCCCCTAAATTCCCCAGTTCACTATTTCTAATTAAACACTCACTGTGGTCCCCTAAATTCCCCAGTTCACTATTTCTAATTAAACACTCACTGTGTTCCCCTAAATTCCCCAGTTCTCTATTTCTAATTAAACACTCACTGTGTTCCCCTAAATTCCCCAGTTCACTATTTCTAATTAAACACTCACTGTGGTCCCCTAAATTCCCCAGTTCACTATTTCTAATGAAACACTCACTGTGTTCCCCTAAATTCCCCAGTTCTCTATTTCTAATTAAACACTCACTGTGTTCCGCTAAATTCCCTGGTACTCTATTTCTAATTAAACACTCACTGTGTTCCCCTAAATTCCCCAGTCCTCTATTTCTAATTAAACACTCACTGTGTTCGCCTAAATTCCCCAGTTCTCTATTTCTAATTAAACACTCACTGTGTTCCCCTAAATTCCCAAGTTCTCTATTTCTAATTAAACACTCACTGTGTTCCCCTAAATTCCCCAGTTCTCTATTTCTAATTAAACACTTACTGTGTTCCCCTAAATCCCCCAGTCCTTTATTTCTAATTAAACTCTCACTGTGTTACCCTAAATTCGCTAGTGCTCTATTTCTAATTAAACACTCACTGTGTTCCCCTAAATTCCCCAGTTCTCTATTTCTAATTAAACACTCACTGTGTTCCCCTAAATTCCCCAGTTCTCTATTTCTAATTAAACACTCACTGTGTTTCCCTAAATTTCCCAGTTCACTATTTCTAATTAAACACTCACTGTGTTCCCCTAAATTCCCCAGTTCTCTATTTCTAATTAAACACTCACTGTGTTCCCCTAAATTCCCCGGTCCTCTATTTCTAATTAAACACTCACTGTGTTCCCCTAAATTCCCCAGTCCTCTATTTCTAATTAAACGCTCACTGTGTTCCCCTAAATTCCCCGTTCCTCCATTTCTAATTAAACACTCACTGTGTTCCCCTAAATTCCCCAGTTCTCTATTTCTAATTAAACACTCACTGTGTTCCCCTAAATTCCCCAGTTCACAATTTCTAATTAAACACTCACTGTGTTCCCCTAAATTCCCCAGTTCTCTATTTCTAATTAAACACTCACTGTGTTCCCCTAAATTCCCCGGTACTCTATTTCTAATTAAACACTCACTGTGTTCCCCTAAATTCCCCAGTCCTCTATTTCTAATTAAACACTCACTGCGTTCCCCTAAATTCCCCAGTTCTCTATTTCTAATTAAACACTCACTGTGTTCCCCTAAATTCCTCAGTTCTCTATTTCTAATTAAACTCTCACTGTGTTCCCCTAAATTCCCCAGTTCTCTATTTCTAATTAAACACTTACTGTGTTCCCCTAAATCCCCCAGCCCTCTATTTCTAATTAAACTCTCACTGTGTTCCCCTAAATTCCCCGGTCCTCCATTTCTAATTAAACACTCACTGTGTTCCCCTAAATTCCCCAGTTCTCTATTTCTAATTAAACACTCACTGTGTTCCCCTAAATTCCCGAGTTCACAATTTCTAATTGAACACTCACTGTGTTTCCCTAAATTCCCCAGTTCTCTATTTCTAATTAAACACTCACTGTGTTCCCCTAAATTCCCCGGTACTCTATTTCTAATTAAACACTCACTGTGTTCCCCTAAATTCCCCAGTTCTCTATTTCTAATTAAACTCACACTGTGTTCCACTAAATTCCCTGGTACTCTATTTCTAATTAAACACTCACTGTGTTCCCCTAAATTCCCCAGTTCACTATTTCTAATTAAACACTCACTGTGGTCCCCTAAATTCCCCAGTTCACTATTTCTAATTAAACACTCACTGTGTTCCCCTAAATTCCCCAGTTCTCTATTTCTAATTAAACACTCACTGTGTTCCCCTAAATTCCCCAGATCACTATTTCTAATTAAACACTCACTGTGGTCCCCTAAATTCCCCAGTTCACTATTTCTAATTAAACACTCACTGTGTTCCCCTAAATTCCCCAGTTCTCTATTTCTAATTAAACACTCACTGTGTTCCCCTAAATTCCCCAGTCCTCTATTTCTAATTAAACACTCACTGTGTTCCTCTAAATTCCCCAGTTCTCTATTTCTAATTAAACACTCACTGTGTTCCCCTAAATTCCCAAGTTCTCTATTTCTAATTAAACTCTCACTGTGTTCCCCTAAATTCCCTAGTTCTCTATTTCTAATTAAACACTTACTGTGTTCCCCTAAATCCCCCAGTCCTCTATTTCTAATTAAATTCTCACTGTGTTACCCTAAATTCGCTAGTTCTCTATTTCTAATTAAACACTCACTGTGTTCCCCTAAATTCCCCAGTTCTCTATTTCTAATTAAACACTCACTGTGTTCCCCTAAATTCCCCAGTTCTCTATTTCTAATTAAACTCATACTGTGTTCCCCTAAATTTCCCAGTTCTCTATTTCTAATTAAACACTCACTGTGTTCCCCTAAATTCCCCAGTTCACTATTTCTAATTAAACATTCACTGTGTTCCCCGAAATTCCCCAGTTCACTATTTCTAATTAAACACTCACTGTGTTCCCCTAAATTCCCCAGTTCTCTATTTCTAATTGAACACTCACTGTGTTCCCCTAAATTCCCCGGTCCTCTATTTCTAATTAAACACTCACTGTGTTCCCCTAAATTCCCCAGTCCTCTATTTCTAATTAAACACTCACTGTGTTCGCCTAAATTCCCCAGTTCTCTATTTCTAATTAAACACTCACTGTGTTCCCCTAAATTCCCAAGTTCTCTATTTCTAATTAAACACTCACTGTGTTCCCCTAAATTCCCCAGTTCTCTATTTCTAATTAAACACTTACTGTGTTCCCCTAAATCCCACAGTCCTCTATTTCTAATTAAACTCTCACTGTGTTACCCTAAATTCGCTAGTGCTCTATTTCTAATTAAACACTCACTGTGTTCCCCTAAATTCCCCAGTTCTCTATTTCTAATTAAACACTCACTGTGTTCCCCTAAATTCCCCAGTTCTCTATTTCTAATTAAACACTCACTGTGTTTCCCTAAATTTCCCAGTTCACTATTTCTAATTAAACACTCACTGTGTTCCCCTAAATTTCCCAGTTCACTATTTCTAATTAAACACTCACTGTGTTCCGCTAAATTCCCCAGTTCTCTATTTCTAATTAAACTCTCACTGTGTTCCTCTAAATGCCCCAGTTCTCTATTTCTAATTAAACACTCAGTGTTCCCCTAAATTCCCCAGTTCACTATTTCTAATTAAACACTCACTATGTTCCCCTAAATTCCCCAGTTCTCTATTTCTAATTAAACTCATACTGTGTTCCCCTAAATTCCCCAGTTCTCTATTTCTAATTAAACACTCACTGTGTTCCCCTAAATTCCCCAGTTCACAATTTCTAATTAAACACTCACGGTGTTCCCCTAAATTCCCCAGTTCTCTATTTCTAATTAAACACTCACTGTGTTCCCCTAAATTCCCCGGTCCTCTATTTCTAATTAAACACTCACTGTGTTCCCCTAAATTCCCCAGTCCTCTATTTCTAATTAAACACTCACTGTATTCCCCTAAATTCCCCGGTCCTCCATTTCTAATTAAACACTCACTGTGTTCCCCTAAATTCCCCAGTTCTCTATTTCTAATTAAACACTCACTGTGTTCCCCTAAATTCCCCAGTTCACAATTTCTAATTAAACACTCACTGTGTTCCCCTAAATTCCCCAGTTCTCTATTTCTAATTAAACACTCACTGTGTTCCCCTAAATTCCCCGGTACTCTATTTCTAATTAAACACTCACTGTGTTCCCCTAAATTCCCCAGTCCTCTATTCCTAATTAAACACTCACTGCGTTCCCCTAAATTCCCCAGTTCTCTATTTCTAATTAAACTCTCACTGTGTTCCCCTAAATTCCCCAGTTCTCTATTTCTAATTAAACACTTACTGTGTTCCCCTAAATCCCCCAGCCCTCTATTTCTAATTAAACTCTCACTGTGTTCCCCTAAATTCCCCGGTCCTCCATTTCTAATTAAACACTCACTGTGTTCCCCTAAATTCCCCAGTTCTCTATTTCTAATTAAACACTCACTGTGTTCCCCTAAATTCCCGAGTTCACAATTTCTAATTGAACACTCACTGTGTTTCCCTAAATTCCCCAGTTCTCTATTTCTAATTAAACACTCACTGTGTTCCCCTAAATTCCCCGGTACTCTATTTCTAATTAAACACTCACTGTGTTCCCCTAAATTCCCCAGTCCTCTATTTCTAATTAAACACTCACTGCGTTCCCCTAAATTCCCCAGTTCTCTATTTCTAATTAAACACTCACTGTGTTCCCCTAAATTCCCCAGTTCTCTATTTCTAATTAAACTCTCACTGTGTTCCCCTAAATTCCCCAGTTCTCTATTTCTAATTAAACACTTACTGTGTTCCCCGAAATCCCCCAGCCCTCTATTTCTAATTAAACTCTCACTGTGTTCCCCTAAATTCCCCAGTTCCCTATTTCTAATTAAACACTCACTGTGTTCCACTAAATTCCCCAGTTCACTATTTCTAATTAAACACTCACTGTGTTCCCCTAAATTCCCCAGTTCCCTATTTCTAATTAAACACTCACTGTGTTCCACTAAATTCCCCAGTTCACTATTTCTAATTAAACACTCACTGTGTTCCCCTAAATTCCCCAGTTCTCTATTTCTAATTAAACTCACACTGTGTTCCACTAAATTCCCCAGTTCTCTATTTCTAATTAAACACTCACTGTGTTCCACTAAATTCCCCAGTTCACTATTTCTAATTAAAAACTCACTGTGTTCCCCTAAATTTCCCAGTTCTCTATTTCTAATTAAACTCACACTGTGTTCCACTAAATTCCCCAGTTCACTATTTCTAATTAAACACTCACTGTGTTCCCCTAAATTCCCCAGTTCTCTATTTCTAATTAAACTCACACTGTGTTCCACTAAATTCCCTAGTTCTCTATTTCCAATTAAACACTCACTGTGTTCCCCTACATTCCCCAGTTCACTATTTCTAATTAAACACTCACTGTGGTCCCCTAAATTCACCAGTTCACTATTTCTAATTAAACACTCACTGTGTTCCCCTAAATTCCCCAGTTCTCTATTTCTAATTAAACTCACACTGTGTTCCACTAAATTCCCTGGTACTCTATTTCTAATTAAACACTCACTGTGTTCCCCTAAATTCCCCAGTTCTCAATTTCTAATTAAACTCACACTGCGTTCCACTAAATTCCCTGGTACTCTATTTCTAATTAAACACTCACTGTGTTCCCCTAAATTCCCCAGTTCACTATTTCTAATTAAACACTCACTGTGGTCCCCTAAATTCCCCAGTTCACTATTTCTAATTAAACACTCACTGTGTTCCCCTAAATTCCCCAGTTCTCTATTTCTAATTAAACACTCACTGTGTTCCCCTAAATTCCCCAGTTCACTATTTCTAATTAAACACTCACTGTGGTCCCCTAAATTCCCCAGTTCACTTTTTCTAATTAAACACTCACTGTGTTCCCCTAAATTCCCCAGTTCTCTATTTCTAATTAAACACTCACTGTGTTCCCCTAAATTCCCCAGTCCTCTATTTCTAATTAAACACTCACTGTGTTCCCCTAAATTCCCCAGTTCTCTATTTCTAATTAAACACTCACTGTGTTCCCCTAAATTCCCAAGTTCTCTATTTCTAATTAAACTCTCACTGTGTTCCCCTAAATTCCCTATTTCTCTATTTCTAATTAAACACTTACTGTGTTCCCCTAAATACCCCAGTCCTCTATTTCTAATTAAATTCTCACTGTGTTACCCTAAATTCGCTAGTTCTCTATTTCTAATTAAACACTCACTGTGTTCCCCTAAATTCCCCAGTTCTCTATTTCTAATTAAACACTCACTGTGTTCCCCTAAATTCCCCAGTTCTCTATTTCTAATTAAACACTCACTGTGTTTCCCTAAATTTCCCAGTTCACTATTTCTAATTAAACACTCACTGTGTTCCCCTAAATTTCCCAGTTCACTATTTCTAATTAAACACTCACTGTGTTCCGCTAAATTCCCCAGTTCTCTATTTCTAATTAAACTTTCACTGTGTTCCCCTAAATTCCCCAGTTCTCTATTTCTAATTAAACACTCAGTGTTCCCCTAAATTCCCCAGTTCACTATTTCTAAATAAACTCTCACTGTGTTCCCCTAAATTACCCAGACCTCTATTTCTAATCAAACACTCAGTGTTCCCCTAAATTCCACAGTTCACTATTTCTAATTAAACACTCACTATGTTCCCCTAAATTCCCCAGTTCTCTATTTCTAATTAAACTCATACTGTGTTCCCCTAAATTTCCCAGTTCTCTATTTCTAATTAAACACTCACTGTGTTCCCCTAAATTCCCCAGTTCACTATTTCTAATTAAACATTCACTGTGTTCCCCGAAATTCCCCAGTTCACTATTTCTAATTAAACACTCACTGTGTTCCCCTAAATTCCCCAGTTCTCTATTTCTAATTGAACACTCACTGTGTTCCCCTAAATTCCCCGGTCCTCTATTTCTAATTAAACACTCACTGTGTTCCCCTAAATTCCCCAGTCCTCTATTTCTAATTAAACACTCACTGTGTTCCACTAAATTCCCCAGTTCTCTACTTCTAATTAATTACTCACTGTGTTCCCCTAAATTCCCCAGTTCTCTATTTCTAATTCAACTCTCACTGTGTTCCCCTAAATTCCCCAGTTCTCTATTTCAAATTAAACACTTACTGTGTTCCCCTAAATCCCCCAGTCCTCTATTTCTAATTAAACACTCAATGTGTTCCCCGAAATTCCCCAGTACTCGATTTCTAATTAAATACTCACAGTGTTCCCTTAAATTCCCCAGTGCTCTATTTCTAATTAAATACTCACTGTGTTCCCCTAAATTCCCCAGTTCTCCATTTCTAATTAAATACTCACTGTGTTCCCCTAAATTTCCCAGTTCTCCATTTCTAATTAAACACTCACTGTGTTCCCCTAAATTCCCCAGTTCACTATTTCTAATTGAACTCTCACTCTGTTCCCCTAAATTACCCAGTCCTCTATTTCTAATTAAACACTCAGTGTTCCCCTAAATTCCCCAGTTCACTATTTCTAATTAAACACTCACTGTGTTCCCCTAAATTCCCCAGTTCCCTATTTCTAATTAAACTCACACTGTGTTCCCCAAAATTTCCCAGTTCTCTATTTCTAATTAAACACTCACTGTGTTCCGCTAAATTCCCCAGTTCACAATTTCTAATTAAACACTCACTGTGTTCCTCTAAATTCCCCAGTTCACTATTTCTAATTAAACACTCACTGTGTTCCCCTAAATTCCCCAGTTCTCTATTTCTAATTAAACACTCATTGTGTTCCCCTAAATTCCCCGGTCCTCTATTTCTAATTAAACACTCACTGTGTTCCCCTAAATTCCCCAGTCCTCTATTTCTAATTAAACACTCACTGCGTTCCCCTAAATTCCCCAGTTCTCTATTTCTAATCAAACACTCACTGTGTTCCCCTAAATTCCCCAGTTCTCTATTTCTAATTATACACTCACTGTGTTCCCCTAAATTCCCCAGTTCTCTATTTCTAATTAAAATCTCACTGTCTTCACCTAAATTCCTCAGTCCTCGATTTCTAATTAAACACTCACCCTGTTCCCCTAAATTCCCCAGTCCTCTATTTCTAATTAAACACTCTCCCTGTTCCCCTAAATTCACCAGTACTCAATTTCTAATTAAACACTCTCCCTGTTCCCCTATATTCCCCAGTCCTCTATTTCTAATTAAACACTCACTGTGTTCCCCTAAATTCCCCAGTTCTCTATTTCTAATTAAACACTCAATGTGTTCCCCTAAATTCCCCAGTACTCTATTTCTAATTAAATACTCACTGTGTCCCCCTAAATTCCCCAGTGCTCTATTGCTAATTAAATACTCACTGTGTTCCCCTAAATTCCCCAGTCCTCTATTTCGAATTAAACACTCAGTGTTCCCCTAAATTCCCCAGTTCACTATTTCTAATTAAACACTCACTGTGTTCCCCTAAATTCACCAGTTCTCTATTTCTAATTGAACTCACAATGTTTTCCCCTAAATTCCACAGTTCTCTATTTCTAATTAAAATCTCACTGTTTTCCCCTAAATTCCCCAGTTCTCTATTTCTAATTAAAATCTCACTGTGTTCCACTAAATTCCCCAGTTCTCTATTTCTAATTAAACTCTCACTGTGTTCCCCTAAATTCCCCAGTTCTCTATTTCTAATTAAACTCTCACTGTGTTCCCCGAAATTCCCCAGTTCTCTAATTCTAATTAAACTCTCACTGTGTTCCCCTAAATTCCCCAGTTCTCTATTTCTAATTAAACTCTCACTGTGTTCCCCAAAATTCCCCAGTCCTCTATTTCTAATTAAATACTCACTGTGTTCCCCGAAATTCCCCAGTGCTCTATTTCTAATTAAATACTCACTGTGTTCCCCTAAATTTTCCAGTTCTCTATTTCTAATTAAACTCTCACTATGTTCACCTAAATTCCCCAGTCCTCGATTTCTAATTAAACACTCACCCTGTTCCCCTAAATTCCCCAGTCCTCTATTTCTAATTAAACACTCTCCCTGTTCCCCTAAATTCACCAGTCCTCAATTTCTAATTAAACACTCTCCCTGTTCCCCTAAATTCCCCAGTTCTCTATTTCTAATTAAACACTCTCCCTGTTCCCCTATATTCCCCAGTCCTCTCTTTCGAATTAAAGACTCACTGTGTTCCCCTAAATTCCCCAGTTTTCTATTTCTAATTAAATACTCACTGTGTTCCCCTAAATTCCCCAGTTCTCTATTTCTAATTAAACACTCTCCCTGTTCCCCTAAATTCCCCAGTTCTCTATTTCAAATTAAACACTTACTGTGTTCCCCTAAATCCCCCAGTCCTCTATTTCTAATTAAACTCTCACTGTGTTCCCCTAAATTCCCTAGTTCTCTATTTCTAATTAAACACTCACTGTGTTCCCCTAAATTCCCCAGTTCTCTATTTCTAATTATACACTCACTGTATTCCCCTAAATTCCCCAGTTCTCTATTTCTAATTAAACACTCACTGTGTTTCCCGAAATTTCCCAGTTCACTATTTCTAATTAAATACTCACTGTGTTCCGCTAAATTCCCCAGTTCACTATTTCTAATTAAACACTCACTGTGTTCCCCTAAATACCCCAGTTCTCTATTTCTAATTAAAATCTCACTGTGTTCCCCTAAATTCCACAGTTCTCTATTTCTAATTAAACTCTCACTGTGTTCCCCTAAATTCCCCAGTTCTCTATTTCTAATTAAATACTCACTGTGTTCCCCTAAATTCCCCACTTCTCTATTTCTAATTAAACTCTCACTGTGTTCCCCTAAATTCCCCAGTTCTCTATTTCTAATTAAAATCTCACTGTGTTCACCTAAATTCCCCAGTCCTCGATTTCTAATTAAACACTCACCCTGTTCCCCTAAATTCCCCAGTCCTCTATTTCTAATTAAACACTCTCCCTGTTCCCCTAAATTCACCAGTCCTCAATTTCTAATTAAACACTCTCCCTGTTCCCCTATATTCCCCAGTCCTCTATTTCTAATTAAACTCTCACTGTGTTCCCCTAAATTCCCCAGTTCTCTAATTCTAATTAAACTCTCACTGTGTTCCCCTAAATTCGCCAGTTCTCTATTTCTAATTAAACTCTCACTGTGTTCCCCAAAATTCCCCAGTCCTCTATTTCTAATTAAATACTCACTGTGTTCCCCTAAATTCCCCAGTGCTCTATTTCTAATTAAATACTCACTGTGTTCCCCTAAATTTTCCAGTTCTCTATTTCTAATTAAACTCTCACTATGTTCACCTAAATTCCCCAGTCCTCGATTTCTAATTAAACACTCACCCTGTTCCCCTAAATTCCCCAGTCCTCTATTTCTAATTAAACACTCTCCCTGTTCCCCTAAATTCACCAGTCCTCAATTTCTAATTAAACACTCTCCCTGTTCCCCTAAATTCCCCAGTTCTCTATTTCTAATTAAACACTCTCCCTGTTCCCCTATATTGCCCAGTCCTCTCTTTCGAATTAAAGACTCACTGTGTTCCCCTAAATTCCCCAGTTTTCTATTTCTAATTAAACACTCAATGTGTTCCCCTAAATTCCCCAGTACTCGATTTCTAATTAAATACTCACTGTGTTCCCCTAAATTCCCCATTGCTCTATTCCTAATTAAATACTCACTGTGTTCCCCTAAATTCCCCACTTCTCCATTTCTAAGTAAATACTCACTGTGTTCCCCTAAATTTCCCAGTTCTCCATTTCTAATTAAACACTCACTGTGTTCCCCTAAATTCCACAGTTCACTATTTCTAATTAAACTCTCACTCTGTTCCCCTAAATTACCCAGTCCTCTATTTCTAATTAAACACTCAGTGTTCCCCTAAATCCCCCAGTCCTCTATTTCTAATTAAACTCTCACTGTGTTCCCCTAAATTCCCTAGTTCTCTATTTCTAATTAAACACTCACTGTGTTCCCCTAAATTCCCCAGTTCTCTATTTCTAATTATACACTCACTGTATTCCCCTAAATTCCCCAGTTCTCTATTTCTAATTAAACACTCACTGTGTTTCCCGAAATTTCCCAGTTCACTATTTCTAATTAAATACTCACTGTGTTCCGCTAAATTCCCCAGTTCACTATTTCTAATTAAACACTCACTGTGTTCCCCTAAATACCCCAGTTCTCTATTTCTAATTAAAATCTCACTGTGTTCCCCTAAATTCCACAGTTCTCTATTTCTAATTAAACTCTCACTGTGTTCCCCTAAATTCCCCAGTTCTCTATTTCTAATTAAATACTCACTGTGTTCCCCTAAATTCCCCACTTCTCTATTTCTAATTAAACTCTCACTGTGTTCCCCTAAATTCCCCAGTTCTCTATTTCTAATTAAAATCTCACTGTGTTCACCTAAATTCCCCAGTCCTCGATTTCTAATTAAACACTCACCCTGTTCCCCTAAATTCCCCAGTCCTCTATTTCTAATTAAACACTCTCCCTGTTCCCCTAAATTCACCAGTCCTCAATTTCTAATTAAACACTCTCCCTGTTCCCCTATATTCCCCAGTCCTCTATTTCTAATTAAACTCTCACTGTGTTCCCCTAAATTCCCCAGTTCTCTAATTCTAATTAAACTCTCACTGTGTTCCCCTAAATTCGCCAGTTCTCTATTTCTAATTAAACTCTCACTGTGTTCCCCAAAATTCCCCAGTCCTCTATTTCTAATTAAATACTCACTGTGTTCCCCTAAATTCCCCAGTGCTCTATTTCTAATTAAATACTCACTGTGTTCCCCTAAATTTTCCAGTTCTCTATTTCTAATTAAACTCTCACTATGTTCACCTAAATTCCCCAGTCCTCGATTTCTAATTAAACACTCACCCTGTTCCCCTAAATTCCCCAGTCCTCTATTTCTAATTAAACACTCTCCCTGTTCCCCTAAATTCACCAGTCCTCAATTTCTAATTAAACACTCTCCCTGTTCCCCTAAATTCCCCAGTTCTCTATTTCTAATTAAACACTCTCCCTGTTCCCCTATATTGCCCAGTCCTCTCTTTCGAATTAAAGACTCACTGTGTTCCCCTAAATTCCCCAGTTTTCTATTTCTAATTAAACACTCAATGTGTTCCCCTAAATTCCCCAGTACTCGATTTCTAATTAAATACTCACTGTGTTCCCCTAAATTCCCCATTGCTCTATTCCTAATTAAATACTCACTGTGTTCCCCTAAATTCCCCACTTCTCCATTTCTAAGTAAATACTCACTGTGTTCCCCTAAATTTCCCAGTTCTCCATTTCTAATTAAACACTCACTGTGTTCCCCTAAATTCCACAGTTCACTATTTCTAATTAAACTCTCACTCTGTTCCCCTAAATTACCCAGTCCTCTATTTCTAATTAAACACTCAGTGTTCCCCTAAATTCCCCAGTTCACTATTTCTAATTAAACACTCACTGTGTTCCCCTAAATTCCCCAGTTCCCTATTTCTAATTAAACTCACACTGTGTTCCCCGAAATTCCCCAGTTCTCTATTTCTAATTAAACACTCACTGTGTTCCCCTAAATTACCCAGTTCTCTATTTCTAATGAAACACTCACTGTGTTCCGCTAAGTTCCCCGGTCCTCTATTTCTAATTAAACACTCACTGTATTCCCCTAAATTCCCCAGTCCTCTATTTCTAAGTAAACACTCACTGCGTTCCCCTAAATTCCCCAGTTCTCTATTTCTAATTAAACACTCACTGTGTTCCCCTAAATTCCCCAGTTCTCTATTTCTAATTAAACTCTCACTGTGTTCCCCTAAATTCCCCAGTTCTCTATTTCTAATTAAACACTTACTGTGTTCCCCTAAATCCCCCAGCCCTCTATTTCTAATTAAACTCTCACTGTGATCCCCTAAATTCCCCAGTTCTCTATTTCTAATTAAACACTCACTGTGTTCCTCTAATTCACCAGTTCTCTATTTCTAATTAAACACTCACTGTGTTCCCCTAAATTCCCCAGTTCCCTATTTCTAATTAAACTCACACTGTGTTCCCCGAAATTCCCCAGTTCTCTATTTCTAATTAAACACTCACTGTGTTTCCCTAAATTCCCCAGTTCACAATTTCTAATTAAACACTCACTGTGTTCCCCTAAATTCCCCAGTTCACTATTTCTAATTAAACACTCACTGTGTTCCCCTAAATACCCCAGTTCTCTATTTCTAATTAAACACTCACTGTGTTCCCCTAAATTCCCCGGTCCTCTATTTCTAATTAAACACTCACTGTGTTCCCCTAAATTCCCCAGTCCTCTATTTCTAATTAAACACTCACTGCGTTCCCCTAAATTCCCCAGTTCTCTATTTCTAATTAAACACTCACTGTGTTCCCCTAAATTCCCCAGTTCTCTATTTCTAATTAAACTCTCACTGTGTTCCCCTAAATTCCCCAGTTCTCTATTTCTAATTAAACACTTACTGTGTTCCCCTAAATCCCCCAGCCCTCTATTTCTAATTAAACTCTCACTGTGATCCCCTAAATTTCCCAGTTCACTATTTCTAATTAAACACTCACTGTGTTCCCCTAAATTTCCCAGTTCACTATTTCTAATTAAACACTCACTGTGTTCCGCTAAATTCCCCAGTTCTCTATTTCTAATTAAACTCTCACTGTGTTCCCCTAAATTCCACAGTTTTCTATTTCTAATTAAACTCTCACTGTGTTCCCCTAAATTCCCCAGTTCTCTATTTCTAATTAAACACGCAGTGTTCCCCTAAATTCCCCAGTTCACTATTTCTAATTAAACTCTCACTGTGTTCCCCTAAATTACCCAGACCTCTATTTCTAATTAAACACTCAGTGTTCCCCAAAATTCCCCAGTTCACTATTTCTAATTAAACACTCACTTTGTTCCCCTAAATTCCCCAGTTCACTATTTCTAATTAAACACTCACAGTGTTCCCCTAAATTCCCCAGTTCACTATTTCTAATTAAATACTCACTGTGTTCCCCTAAATTCCCCAGTTCTCTATTTCTAATTAAACTCTCACTGTGTTCCCCTAAATTCCCCAGTTCTCTATTTCGAATTAAACACTCACTGTGTTCCCCTAAATTCCCCAGTCCTCTATTTCTAATTAAACTCTCACTGTGTTCCCCTAAATTCCCTAGTTCTCTATTTCTAATTAAACACTCACTGTGTTCCCCTAAATTCCCCAGTTCTCTATTTCTAATTATACACTCACTGTGTTCCCCTAAATTCCCCAGTTCTCTATTTCTAATTAAACACTCACTGTGTTTCCCGAAATTTCCCAGTTCACTATTTCTAATTAAATACTCACTGTGTTCCGCTAAATTCCCCAGTTCACTATTTCTAATTAAACACTCACTGTGTTCCCCTAAATACCCCAGTTCTCTAATTCTAATTAAAATCTCACTGTGTTCCCGTAAATTCCACAGTTCTCTATTTCTAATTAAACTCTCACTGTGTTCCCCTAAATTCCCCAGTTCTCTATTTCTAATTAAATACTCACTGTGTTCCCCTAAATTCCCCACTTCTCTATTTCTAATTGAACACTCACTGTGTTCCCCTAAATTTTCCAGTTCTCTATTTCTAATTAAACTCTCACTATGTTCACCTAAATTACCCAGTCCTCGATTTCTAATTAAACACTCACCCTGTTCCCCTAAATTCCCCAGTCCTCTATTTCTAATTAAACACTCTCCCTGTTCCCCTAAATTCACCAGTCCTCAATTTCTAATTAAACACTCTCCCTGTTCCCCCAAATTCCCAAGTTCTCTATTTCTAATTAAACACTCTCCCTGTTCCCCTATATTCCCCAGTCCTCTCTTTCGAATTAAAGACTCACTGTGTTCCCCTAAATTCCCCAGTTTTCTATTTCTAATTAAACACTCAATGAGTTCCCCTAAATTCCCCAGTACTCGATTTCTAATTAAATACTCACTGTGTTCCCCTAAATTCCCCAGTGCTCTATTTCTAATTAAATACTCACTGTGTTCCCCTAAATTCCCCAGTTCTCCATTTCTAAGTAAATACTCACTGTGTTCCCCTAAATTTCCCAGTTCTCCATTTCTAATTAAACACTCACTGTGTTCCCCTAAATTCCACAGTTCACTATTTCTAATTAAACTCTCACTCTGTTCCCCTAAATTACCTAGTCCTCTATTTCTAATTAAACACTCAGTGTTCCCCTAAATTCCCCAGTTCACTATTTCTAATTAAACACTCACTGTGTTCCCCTAAATTCCCCAGTTCCCTATTTCTAATTAAACTCACACTGTGTTCCCCGAAATTCCCCAGTTCTCTATTTCTAATTAAACACTCACTGTGTTCCCCTAAATTCCCCAGTTCTCTATTTCTAATTAAACACTCACTGTGTTCCGCTAAATTCCCCGGTCCTCTGTTTCTAATTAAACACTCACTGTGTTCCCCTAAATTCCCCAGTCCTCTATTTCTAAGTAAACACTCACTGCGTTCCCCTAAATTCCCCAGTTCTCTATTTCTAATTAAACACTCACTGTGTTCCCCTAAATTCCCCAGTTCTCTATTTCTAATTAAACTCTCACTGTGTTCCCCTAAATTCCCCAGTTCTCTATTTCTAATTAAACACTTACTGTGTTCCCCTAAATCCCCCAGCCCTCTATTTCTAATTAAACTCTCACTGTGATCCCCTAAATTCCCCAGTTCTCTATTTCTAATTAAACACTCACTGTGTTCCCCTAATTCCCCAGTTCTCTATTTCTAATTAAACACTCACTGTGTTCCCCTAAATTCCCCAGTTCCCTATTTCTAATTAAACTCACACTGTGTTCCCCGAAATTCCCCAGTTCTCTATTTCTAATTAAACACTCACTGTGTTCCCCTAAATTCCCCAGTTCACAATTTCTAATTAAACACTCACTGTGTTCCCCTAAATTCCCCAGTTCACTATTTCTAATTAAACACTCACTGTGTTCCCCTAAATTCCCCAGTTCTCTATTTCTAATTAAACACTCACTGTGTTCCCCTAAATTCCCCGGTGCTCTATTTCTAATCAAACTCTCACTGTGTTCCCCTAAATTCCACAGTTCTCTATTTCTAATTAAACTCTCACTGTGTTCCCCTAAATTACCCAGTCCTCTATTTCTAATTAAACACTCAGTGTTCCCCTAAATTCCCCAGTTCACTATTTCTAATTAAACACTCACTGTGTTCCCCTAAATTCCCCAGTTCTCTATTTCTAATTAAACTCACACTGTGTTCCACTAAATTCCCCAGTTCTCTATTTCTAATTAAACACTCACTGTGTTCCCCTAAATTCCCCAGTTCACTATTTCTAATTAAACACTCACTGTATTCCCCTAACTTCAACAGTTCTCTATTTCTAATTAAACACTCACTGTGTTCCCCTAAATTCCCTGGTCCTCTATTTCTAATTAAACACTCACTGTGTTCCCCTAAATTCCCCAGTCCTCTATTTCTAATTAAACACTCACTGTGTTCCCCTAAATTCCCCAGTTCTCTATTTCTAATTAAACACTCACTGTGTTCCCCTAAATTCCCAAGTTCTCTATTTCTAATTAAACACTCACTGTGTTCCCCTAAATTCCCCAGTTCTCTATTTCTAATTAAACACTCACTGTGTTCCCCTAAATTCCCCAGTTCTCTATTTCTAATTAAACACTTACTGTGTTCCCCTAAATACCCCAGTCCTCTATTTCTAATTAAACTCTCACTGTGTTCCCCTAAATTCCCTAGTTCTCTATTTCTAATTAAACACTCACTGTGTTCCCCTAAATTCCCCAGTTCTCTATTTCTAATTAAAAACTCACTGTGTTCCCCTAAATTACCCAGTTCTCTATTTCTAATTAAACACTCACTGTGTTTCCCTAAATTTCCCAGTTCACTATTTCTAATTAAACACACACTGTGTTCCCCTAAATTTCCCAGTTCACTATTTCTAATTAAACACTCACTGTGTTCCGCTAAATTCCCCAGTTCTCTATTTCTAATTAAACTCTCACTGTGTTCCCCTCAATTCCCCAGTGCTCTATTTCTAATTAAACTCTCACTGTGTTCCCCTAAATTCCACAGTTCTCTATTTCTAATTAAACTCTCACTGTGTTCCCCTAAATTACCCAGTTCTCTATTTCTAATTAAACACTCAGTGTTCCCCTAAATTCCCCAGTTCACTATTTCTAATTAAACACTCACTGTGTTCCCCTAAATTCCCCAGTCCTCTATTTCTAATTAAACACTCACTGTGTTCCCCTAAATTCCCCAGTTCTCTATTTCTAATTAAACACTCACTGTGTTCCCCTAAATACCCAAGTTCTCTATTTCTAATTAAACTCTCACTGTGTTCCCCTAAATTCCCCAGTTCTCTATTTCTAATTAAACACTTACTGTGTTCCCCTAAATCCCCCAGTCCTCTATTTCTAATTAAAATCTCACTGTGTTCCCCGAAATTCCCCAGTTCTCTATTTCTAATTAAAAACTCACTGTGTTCCCCTAAATTTCCCAGTTCTCTATTTCTAATTAAACACTCACTGTGTTCCCCTAAATTTCCCAGTTCACTATTTCTAATTAAACACTCACTGTGTTCCGCTAAATTCCCCAGGTCTCTATTTCTAATTAAACTCTCACTGTGTTCCCCTAAATTCCACAGTTCTCTATTTATAATTAAACTCTCACTGTGTTCCCCTAAATTCCCCAGTTCTCCATTTCAAATTAAAATCTCACTGTGTTCCCCTAAATTCCCCAGTTCTCTATTTCTAATTAAACTCTCACTGTGTTCCCCTAAATTCCCCAGTTCTCTATTTCTAATTAAACTCTCACTGCGTTCCCCTAAATTCCCCAGTTCTCTATTGCTAATTAAACTCTCACTGTGTTCCCCTAAATTCCCCAGTTCTCTATTTCTAATTAAACTCTCACTGTGTTCCCCTAAATTCCTCAGTTCTCTATTTCTAATTAAACTCTCATTGTGTTCCCTTAAATTCCCCAGTTCTCTATTTCTAATTAAACTCTCACTGTGTTCCTCTAAGTTCCCCAGTTCTCCATTTCTAATTAAAATCTCACTGTGTTCCCCTAAATTCCCCAGTTCTCTATTTCTAATTAAACTCTCACTGTGTTCCCCTAAATTCCCCAGTTCACTATTTCTAATTAAACACTCACTGTGTTCCCCTAAATTCCCCAGGTCTCTATTTCTAATTAAACACTCACTGTGTTCCACTAAATTCCCCAGTGCTCTATTTCTAATTAAACTCTCACTGTGTTCCCCTAAATTCCCCAGTTCTCTATTTCTAATTAAACTCTCACTGTGTTCCCATAAATTCCCCAGTTCTCTATTTCTAATTAAATACTCACTGTGTTCCCCTAAATTCCCCAGTTCTCTATTTCTAATTAAATTCTCACTGTGTTCCCGTAAATTCCCCAGTTCTCTATTTCTAATTAAAATGTCACTGTGTTCCCCTAAATTCCCCAGTCCTCTATTTCTAATTAAACACTCACTGTGTTCCCCTAAATTCCCCAGTTCTCTATTTCTAATTAAATATTCACTGTGTTCCCCTAAATTCCCCAGTTCTCTATTTCTAATTAAACTCTCACTGTGTTCCCCTAAATTCCCCAGTTCTCTATTTCCAATTAAAGTCTCACTGTGTTCACCTAAATTCCCCAGTCCTCGATTTCTAATTAAACACTCACCCTGTTCCCCTAAATTCCCCAGTCCTCTATTTCTAATTAAACACTCTCCCTGTTCCCCTAAATTCCCCAGTTCTCTATTTCTTGTTAAACACTCTCCCTATTCCCCTATATTCCCCAGTCCTCTATTTCTAATTAAACACTTCTGTGTTCCCCTAAATTCCCCAGTTCTCTATTTCTAATTAAACTCTCACTGTGTTCCCCTAAATTCCCCAGTGCTCTATTTCTAATTAAATACTCAGTGTTCCCCTAAATTCCCCAGTTCACTATTTCTAATTAAATACTCAGTGTTCCCCTAAATTCCCCAGTTCACTATTTCTAATTAAATACTCAGTGTTCCCCTAAATTCCCCAGTTCACTATTTCTAATTAAACTCTCAATGTGTTCCCCTAAATTCCCCAGTTCTCTGTTTCTAATTAAACACTCAGTGTTCCCCTAAATTCCCCAGTTCACTATTTCTAATTAAACACTCAGTGTTCCCCTAAATTCCCCAGTTCACTATTTCTAATTAAACACTCACCGTGTTCCCCTAAATTCCCCAGTTCACTATTTCTAATTAAACACTCAGTGTTCCCCTAAATTCCCCAGTTCACTATTTCTAATTAAACTCTCACTGTGTTCCCCTAAATTCCCCAGTTCTCTATTTCTAATTAAACTCTCACTGTGTTCCTCTAAATTCCACAGTTCTCTATTTCTAATTAAACTCTCACTGTGTTCCCCGAAATTCCCCAGTTCTCTATTTCTAATTAAACTCTCACTGTTTTCCCGGAAATTCCCCAGTCCTCTATTTCTAATTAAATACTCACTCTGTTCCCCTAAATTCACCAGTTCTCTATTTCTAATTAAATACTCACTGTGTTCCCCTAAATTCCTCACTGCTCTATTTCTAATTAAACTCTCACTGTGTTCCCCTAAATTACCCAGTCCTCTATTTCTAATTAAACTCTCACTGTGTTCCCCTAAATTCCCCAGTTCACTATTTCTAATTAAACACTCACTGTGTTCCCCTAAATTCCCCAGTTCTCCATTTCTAATTAAAATCTCACTGTTTTCCCCTAAATTCCCCAGTTCTCTATTTCTAATTAAAATCTCACTGTGTTCCACTAAATTCCCCAGTTCTCTATTTCTAATTAAACTCTCACTATGTTCCCCTAAATTCCCCAGTTCTCTATTTCTAATTAAACTCTCACTGTGTTCTCCTAAATTCCCCAGTTCTCGATTTCTAATTAAACACTCACTGTGTTCCCCGAAATTCCCCAGTCCTCTATTTCTAATTAAATACTCACTGTGTTCCCCTAAATTCCCCAGTCCTCTATTTCTAATTAAATACTCACTGTGTTCCCCTAAATTTTCCAGTTCTCTATTTCTAATTAAACTCTCACTGTGTTCCCCTAAATTCCCCAGTTCTCCATTTCTAATTAAAATCTCACTGTGTTCCCCTAAATTCCCCAGTTCTCTATTTCTAATTAAACTCTCACTGTGTTCCCCTAAATTCCCCAGTTCTCTATTTCTAATTAAACTCTCACTGTGTTCACGTAAATTCCCCAGTCCTCAATTTCTAATTAAACACTCACCCTGTTCCCCTAAATTCCCCAGTCCTCTATTTCTAATTAAACACAC